>NC_090934.1:620859133-621173547 GCF_040938575.1 Ambystoma mexicanum
ATCACATTCACACAATTCATGATAGTATAGCTTTCCCTCAGCCCACATTATCACAAAAGGTGAAGATGATGCATCTCTTAATTGTGTCTGTTTTCACGTTATGATTGGCTTACAACTTGCAATTGTTTATTTTTAAAGCGCTTATTCACAAGTGAAGTGCTTCAAAGCGTCTAAGTGTGAGGGCTGTGTAAGCCTATTGACCCCACCCCCCTTTACTCCTACATGGCAGAAGTCAATTTCTCACACATGATATCCCTGTGTCAAGTTAACAAAATGGCAAAATATCACAAAGGGACAAGGTATCCCAGTGAATAAACCTCACTTTTGCAAGTTATCAAAATGGCAAAGTAGCAAAGTGGTAGTATATCCCAGTGGTATGTGGAAAAGTTATAAAAATTGCACAATATTGCAGTGGTAAAATATGAAGGTGGCAAGTTCTTCACGAGTCAAGCTACCACAGTGGCAAGTTATCAAAATGGTCCAGTGTCACAGTGGCAAAATATAGGAGTGGCAAGGTATTGAAGAGGAAAAATATCAGTGACAAGTGCCCCTGCTGCAGGCTACCATAAAGGTAAAATATCTCCATGTCAACGTATTGCAGGCAAAGTAACATAATGCCAAGGCATCTGGACAAGTTATAAAAGTGGCAAAATATCAAGGTCAAGTATTCAAGCCAAATATCACAGTGGCAAGATAAAGAATGTTGTAATGGATTTCTTTGTCAAGGTATCCCAGCAGTAAACTTTCTCTGTGGGAAGGTCATACAATGGCAACATATCACATTGGTAACTTGCTGCTGTGGTAAGGTTTCTCTTTTCTTTCCTAAAATACAATCAACCAAATGTTATGGGGGAAACCATTATCACTACAAATAGGTTTGACCTCATAAATAAACCTGAGATGGGATACGATTTCTCAATTGCTACTTTAATGGACAATTGTATTGTCCAGGCAACCCAAGACTAATAGACACACACCTACTTACAATAGGATGATCAGTAAGTCGGATTCATGTTTCGAGGCATACACCCATATTCCTTGGCATGTCAACATCTGATGACATTTATTCTACTTCTAGCAAAATAGACATACATTTTCTCTCTATACCCAAGATACCAAATTCCGAGAGTTTCTGAGTTTCTAATTTAGAAAGTAATGCACAGTTTTACAATCATTTGAAGTTCTACCTTTATCGTTTATTATTCTATAATTGAAGCAATGTCCCCTGATCTAAACACAATCCATCGCATTCTCGTCCATTTGGTACACTCAAATTAAGTTTTGCAAATGGTGCTATATCTGAGGATATGAAGACTTTGAAAATCCATGCATGTACTACTAAACCCGCAGAGATTCGATTTTATTGTCCCCAAAGAGGTTCGACTGTAGCAAAGTAATGATGTTAGTGGCACTGCTTTGTTGTCACTTCTGCTTTAATTGATGAGAAGATACCTTGATGATACACATGTTTCTGGGCTATTACATGGTGGGTATCTGTCAGCCTATACTTACACATCCATTTCTGATCACTGACAATCACTCGTTCGAGCTAATAAAATAACTCAATTGAAGCCAAATCGTCTATAGTTGCCCGCTCTGTTTTGTCTATTACTGGTAGTTACCATGCTTTTTCTCCTCCCGAATCTTGTTAACTGAAATACTGTTCACTAAATTTAACTCATTGTCAATTGAGTTCAACTGTATTTTACAAAACAATTACCTTCATCTCATTTTTTTCATTTTATTTTTTAAATCTTAGACTTCTAATGAGAAAGTGGCTGTTGTATTCAGTGAGTGTGTAACAATCCTGGCAGTTTTTTATGTGAATAATGAGGAGAAAATCCCTGACAATTCCCATGTTTCTGACAATTAGGGAGGTGAGGATCCCAGTGACAGTATTGCATGTTATACACTTGCATTTTCATTGTTTGTCATTGACTGCTAGGGAGAAGAACGTGTCTGTGTTGGTTGGACACAGGAGATGACTATCCAGTGGCTGCAACTAAGTATGCAGCACACATTTCAACTCGTGTCTATGAAGGACAAGTGCACACCTTCAGAGCCAACGTGTCTGGACACTGGAACATGCTGGGGGTAAGAGGAGGCATGTGGTTAGATGGCTTCTTACCACATTGACTGCATTTGCAATGCTCTGAGGATGCCTGAAATGCATCTTAAATTGATAAAATCAATCATGCATTCAGCATCTTCTTAGACACATCAATCTGGTTTGCAAGATCAAGTAGTACATACTTGGATATTGCAGCTGAGGGGAGGAGGTTCAGTCCAGTGCCGATGTGGCAGAAGAAAGGTCTATATATTGCATCTACAGATGAGCCAGGAGAAACCTACTGAATAGATGTGCAGGATATGGGAAGTTCCTGGTAGTCACCACCACCACTCCATCAAATCAACTGATGACTCTAAAGATGAGGGGGAAGTAAGATAATGTTGATTAGAAAGATGAAGATGAGCACAAACTAGAGCACACATTGCATCAGATGAATGTGAACATTGTGGTTTTGAAGAGGTAGATGACAATGCCACACAAATTAAGGGATGGAAGGGATAGATGAAGCATACCACTGTCAGTGTGCAGTGTCTTTCAAACACAGTCTGGTCTGGCCGAACTCAAAGGGCAAAACATCATAATGTGGCAGCCAGCGACCACCACCATTGCTAGATGAGTGAAGGCCATTTTCTTTTAGGGATGGACAAGCCTTAAAGTATTTGAGTCAATCCTAACTTCACTTCTTTATAAACATTTCAAATTGGCTCAACTTTTTTGGAGCCCCCAACTACTTAATTTACAAACCAATTTAAGCAAAGTCACAAAATGGCCAAATTGACTCATACTTGCCTAATGTAGAGGATGTATATCATCCAGTGACTGTACTAGCGTAAGCCACTTCAACACTCTTTTAGCCAATAGGCACCAATTAGCTCAAAGAATGTAATTGGCTAGAGCTAATCAAGTAATAGGAAGTACTTCATCCAGTGATGCAAGTTCACTTCGATTCAACATGTGGTTCGAGGCAGCAGAAATGAATTCTCAAACTGTGTCATATTAACTTAATCACACCACCTTTGCTTTTTTACTATTGGCTTGTGTGGAATTCACACTTCTAGTTACTGAGTCAGTGTCTTGGATCAGTTCAGGTTTTCTTTTTAAAGTCACTGGAGGATATTCCTGATTCCTCTTTTGAACAGTGTGTGGTGGAGAGAGAGGAAGGCAATGCTTGTGCCGGCTGGTAGAGACAGGGAGACTTGCAGGAATAGACAGGGATGACTTGAGTGGGAGAACCTGAAAAAGGAGGGAAGGAAAGTACAGAGGGAGCAGGAGATGGAACTGAAAATTAAGAGTGGAAAACCTTTTATATCCCAATCCCAGAAGGAGTCAGGGTAGAAGTGTGGTAGTCTACATGAATGCAGACTGTGCAGGAGATGCAGCATATTGTGGACAAGGAGCCACACCCACCAGGCCACCAACACAGGCAGCATTTCAGGCACTTCCCCATCCCATGGCAGTGCAGGAGAGTCCAATTGGCCCTAGTTAAAGGCCTGGCAACATTTTGCAACAATGCCGGGGGAAGGACACTACTTGTGTGGATATTGTGGGCTTGGGAAGAGAGCCCAAATTCACACCATTGTTTACTGTTGATGTGATTCTGCTGCATTGCCATTTTCTAGCCGTGTCACATGCAAGAGGAGATGGTAGTCCTCAATCTCCAGAAGTGCAGGCAGCAGCAGTAAGTTCTGCCACATGATTTTGGATTTTCTTCCTCAGGTGTGCATTTTCCATGCTATGGTCTCCAGAGCAGTGGTTCCAAACCCCATCAGAGGAGAGAGGCTAGTTTAGGCACACTTGAAGAATGCAGAGTAAGATAGTACCCATTACTCATATCTTCCTCATCTGTAGTTTACATTTCCAAGCGTTTCTTCTCTCAAAATATAAAACCAATTAAAAACAAAAAACCCTTAAACATAAAGAAACATAACCCCCAAGAAATTGTGTTTTCCTTATAGGTAATCTGCTCCTAGAAAAATGAAGGGTTCTGGCTTTTACAAAAGATACTCCTTGAAAAATGTAGGGTTGTCTCTTGTGGAGCAGTTGCTCCTTGAAAATGTAAGAGAAATCTGTTTAGACAAAGCTGCTCCTTGGATATGTAGGGGCCCTCCCTTGTAGAGAAGCCCAGCTGTGAACATGCAATGGTCATCAGTTGTAGTGAAGATGCTCTTTGAAAAATAAATAGTCAAACTTTGTACAAAAGCCACTCATTGGAAAAATAAGGGTCAATCCTGGCATTCAAAAGGAGATCCAAGTAAACTTGTTTCCCCTGTCTTCTGACACCTTCATTGTTGGATAGTCTGTATTTTGATAAACAAGGGATTTTAGTGAAGCTTTTCATGGCGGCCATAAAGTACAATTGACTGGCTGGTTTAAGATACACAAGTGTCTATTTTTCTGTATTGTCTGAAAATGTCATTGGTTTTAGCAGAATTGCATTTGCGTATTACAGGTCTTCCTCACAGAAAAGGCAGTTCTCTGAAAAATTGCTTTGGAACTCTCTCAAAGAAAAGGTGTTCTGTCAAAAATTGGAATGGTTCTCCCACATAAAAAAGCTGCTTGCTCCAAACTTTTTCTGGCTTCATCTTGCAAAACAAAAAAAGCCACAATCTAAAATGTTATCACTCTAGAGAAGCTGGCCTTTGATACATTTAATGTCATATTACTGTAGGCCCAAACCTGCATACTTGTTACACTAATATGCTGTCATTATTTGTGTTGTGTTCGTTTGACCCCACTCAATCTTTCTCAGTATAAAATGTTTTACTAACACTAAGACGGGCTCCGTATAAGTAGTCTTTCTTGCGCTGCACGGTAATCAAAAACTTCCATCATACGTGTGTCTTGAATACTATACACTTCTATCAATAGTTACTGATATTAATAATTATAGTAGACGCTGCACAGATTTGTCAAAGTCCTAACCTGCTAGACTTAATCACAGACAAAATACCAATCCATTCCAAATCATGTTGCGCCTTTCAACACGTTACGTGAAATGAACCCAACTTATATTCTTATAACCATGTATTTTAACAAACATAGCATCAGAGATTGGTTCTGTCAATAAGCTCCATTAGTGATTAGTGTTTGACGCAACTTTATTCTTCAAATCGAAGTACTGAAGTCAGTTCTACTGGTAATTACACTTCAACACAGCAATTTCTTCCAATCCACATACAAGAGTCGATTCCAACACGTATTTCACTTAGCATCCAACATCAACATGTGTAGATGCTAGTGGGCTAGTGGGCTTCTTCGTGGCTTGTACAGCTCATCTTGATAAATCTGTCAACAATATTGTATCACAGACTTTACTTATCTGTCTGATAGTTTGTAAAGACATGCGAAATCCTAAGTCATTTATTTTTACAACTCAGCATACATTCCATTTGGATATCAATGTATCCTTCAACATATTAATTAAATTGCACTTATCCTGAATGTGTATTGCTTATATCCCTCGATTATACATATACATTGCTGCTCTAAACCAAAATCATATCCTGTTTCATACAATCATTGTCATGTCATTTATTTCCTTACATTCTACAATGCACCTTGATGCATCCAAGGCTCTCCAAATTCAATTATCCTCCACCCCATAGTTCTTTATTTACAACGCTTTCTAGTTGTTCACCTTAGTTTCCTGTGTCTTACTCACTTAGTTATTCAAGTACTAGTATCCACAGAGGGACTCTGCATATAAATAGCAGAACCTCAAGATGGCGGATGGCCACAGAAAACACTGATTCATTCCGAAAGGCTGTTCTGCAAGTGACAAATACATGGAAAGTGTGGATCAGAGGAGATGAAACTTTGAAAATTAGGATGGATACCAATACTTACTAAGATGGTCTTTTGTGATGCAACAGTGAAGAGGTTATTTTCCTGTAAGACTGAAACAGGAACCCAGGAGAAGGGAGTCATTCTCCTGGTGAAGGAAACACAAACTTCTCTTTAGTGAAAGACTTTTGTTTATATTGTTAGGGTTAGATTAGTTGGTTTCTGACGGATAACATTTAATTTTGGTGGTCATTCTGACAACTCACTAAGGTTTCCTAGGTTGAGGCAGGGCAAGCCCCTTAGAAGTAGGGTGAGATGTTTCTTTTTTGATCTATTAAAAGTGGTCTACAAGATGACCCCCTCCTTTTCAGTCTCTTACTTCTACACCCTCACGCTACTTCTTGGAGAAAAGCAGCACTCTCCAAAATGATAGTCTCTCCCACACGGAAATGCCACTCTTTCTCCCCATTCTTCCAGTGTACTTGCCAGAACCATTATTTACAGCTGTTATGTGAACTTCTATATTTTCAAGGTTTGTGGAACTGGGATTTGAAATAAAGAAATTCATTAAACGTTTTAACTGATTTGACTGAAAAAACATGAAATATTTATATAGCAAACGGCAAAAGATAAAGATAACAATAGAAAATAACAAATAAAAACGATAGCAAAAGAAACAATGAGAACAAATTGAATGAAAAAAAGTAAATCTATTTGTACAAAACAGTTAAACCGCTTAAAGACGTAGTTTAAAATGAGATGAAAAACATATACAATGAAAAATGAAACTGCCTACTGTGAACAATGTTCTGAAAATTAATAGTATTATGTCAGACAAATGGCACTGACTGAGTCAGCATCTGGCGTAGTTTCTATTTATTAAAATAAGATAAAAACCAAAAGTCAACCAAAGTGAACTGTTCTTCTTAAAAATGAAACACTTTAACTAGAAAACATGAAGTGCAGTTTTAGAAATACATGAGAATTTTGCTTAAGGATGGCTATGGAATGAAGCAAATGAGGCGTGGAGGTCTAGCTCGTTGCTCACCCTAAAACAGAATGGCTCCAGGCAGAAAATGAATGCCCTATTGCATTTTGTAAGCTAGCATTATCACATATTTCACTATTACCATAGGTTATTTTTCTAGCTGAGTTGAACAATCAAATACTTACATTAGTTACTTTAATTTGGCATTCTGCCATAAAAGTATTACACAACATCATAAAACAAAACAAATTGCATGAAAGTATTTAATTCCAATTCTAAATTAGATTGTCTTATATGCAATAGCCCGGGGCCCAGTTTTAAACTATAGCAGGTGGATTCATAGCCAGGGTAGTTGGAATGAGAGCCCAATTATATTAGTTCACCATGTACAAAGGAGGTCCAAGTCGATGAAGTCAGATGGGGGCCTTTTCCCAAGTGTATTAGTGTTAGGACCTGTGAGCACAGGCCACTGTGACATGCTTTCCAGGCTAATAGCGCTCAGTTCAGTTGTACTTTTTGCCAGGGAGCTGCGTTTCCTAGGGAAGCTGAGTGTGTCCTTGACCATGGTTGTATGCCTAAAGTCTATTCTGATGGATTTGAGGGCGTGAACCTCCTGATGGCCAACCCCAGTACAGCTTACAATTTGCTCTCGGGTTACAAATATACATCCCCTCACTGTCTGCGTCCAGTGAACATTTTTTTTAACCAGAGCTTCCCTATGTTCATGCTGATCTGGTACCAATTTGAGGACCCTGTACAGATTTATTGATCCCCCTGCCCCTGATTTTTCCCTTCTGGTTGTGATGGTGAGACAAGGATAGGCCAGATTGTTTTCCATTTCCTTGCTAGTGGCCATATTCATAGGCAACCTATTTACCTGCCGGCTAAGGGTCTGCAATGGTAGTTCAGAAGCTAGATCTTGATTGCAGCTCTTTTTAACTGGGTTGGGGAGTTTCCCTTTCCACAGCGGTGTAGGTATGCTGTTGCAATTTTCTTTGGGCTCATTGGTCAACCCCCTCCCACCTGTGACGGTTCTGGGAAAGATGAGGCAGATTTTTGGATTGTGATGGACTAACTTCAACTGGAATGTTTAGGGCCCTTTTCCCACTCTCTTGGCTCAGCATTAGCTCACACTTGCTTGTTCCCATTCCGACAGCTTCCACCAGGGTTAGGACAAGATTCTTTAGGATTATACGTTCTGCTGGACAGTGCTGCAATGGCACTCTTTAGTAACTTGGCCTCCCTCACCAGACTGCATGGGCGTGTGTTTTGCTGCTTGCTAACTTGAGGATCATAGGCTTAGCATTCCACTCTCCATTCAGGCTTGGTTGATCGTCCCTGCTCACATCCCTTGCTTCTACCAAGGTGCATTTCCCCTTCTCGTAATTGAACAGGATTTTTTGTTCGGCAGTGGCAATACCTAATGCTGTGTCCCTGTGGGCACTTAATCTGTTTTGCACGGCCAGCGGGGTTCATTGGGGGGTTTCCGCTCTGGTAAGCAATGTGGTACCCACCCGCCCAATCAATGCAACAGTTTGAATAGCGGCCGCGGACTGTGGTTGCTCCAACTGATACTGGATGAATGGTAAAGGGACAGCAGTAGCCCGGATGATGGGAGTATCAAAAGATCCCATGGTCTGGTCAGTTGTTCCAGTGCGCTAGCGGGGCTTTTGAAGGGTGGTTGATCCATAACTCTAATTTGCTAGAGTCAATCGGCCAGTGCCCCAGTGGGCCTGCATGCTTATCGGATTTAGTAGAGGCTTCAGTATAAATGTCCCCCCCAGGGGTCCAAACTGATGGCGACATTAAAAGAGCACAAAAACTGGTGGATTACACTGATTAGGGAATGAGCTTCTCCTTGAGGTCATGAGCTGGTCTTAGCAGTGTGTTGCAATGGTAACTGGATTTGTGACGCTGTTAATGTGATTTTCCTTATAACAGACAGTATCTTTCATTTCTGTATAGGTGGAGGTTCTGGTGCTGTCAGAGGTGCTGGTAATGCTGGCATGCGATTACTAGACGTTAGTATTGCGAGAGGGGTAACAATGGTGTAGCTAGTGACGTTTTTAATAACAGATCAGGCTACACTGCATGTGTCATATTCCACTTAGGGCCAACCAGTTCAACAGTCGTTCATAACCCCCCAGGTTTACACTGATGATGGCAGCGTTATGCCCCCGCCCCCTAGCTTGACACTCACTAGTCCACTGCTCACAGGCTTGACCAGTTCCGTTTGGATGGCAATTTCCAAGGGTTTAGCAGCACCCCTTTATATCTCCAATGGGCGATGGCACTGGGAAAAAGTTTCCTGCAAGCAGACGGCGCTAGAAAAACCACAAATGCTGGCGCTAACTCCCACACACTTTTTCCCCGCATGCTTCACCCTGCCTGGGGTTGGCAGGGAGTATTGCTGTGCTGGTGTGCGATGTTTTAGGAGTCCTCAGTATGGCATGACACATGGGACAAAAATGGAGCTGGGATAGATTCCCTACTGGCTCGAACTCCCGCGAACTTTCTGCCCACAGGCTGGTATCAATAGGAGCAGCTTGAATTCCAGGTTGAAAGTTTCAAAACAGTTCAAGCTTCAGAGTGGATTTGACCACCCATTGTTTATTTAGACTTCATTTAGCTTTATTTAGACTTCAATCTGAAAAAGCTTTTCTAATAGCCATCACCTCCATCAGGAGAGTAAGTGAACTACAAGCGCAAACAGAAGACCATGCATTACTTACCGTAAAAGCATTTCTGATGGTTGTATCTGCCTAGATTCACATGCGCCCACCCTTCCTCCCTGTTCGGATGGAAGGAACATAGACATCCTTTTATCCCTCTCTCTTTTCTGTACTCACTCGCGTCTATAAGGCTCCCTCAGGGCAGAAAAAATACAGAGGGACCTTGACACGTGAGGGATTGTGGGTACACTGCACGTCACTATAGGGATAGTGTTACAGACACGCCTTGTCGACGTCCCCTTTTCGACTACGAAAAACAAAATGCACTACTCCGCAGTGACCACTGGATGTCGGACTATGCACAGCATGTGAATCTAAGCAGATACAACCATCAGAAATGCTTTTATGGTAAGTAATGCATTGTCATATTTATATATACAAAAACATGTACCTTCATTTAACAATGTGTTTTTGAGAGTATCCCTGTAATTCGAGTTCTTATCAACTAACGTCCCGCGTGGTGTCCAGTTTAGCATCAGGGTATCTTTCTGGCCTCAGGGCATCAAGGCTCAGATATTCAATTAATCACAGCGAAAGATACAAAAAGAGGAAGACGAAAGCAGCCTTTTAGCACATAGTCGCATCATGTCAAATGTGCTCTTCAGAGTTTTAGAAAAAGTTTGCTTACTTCTTAGTTAGAATCATACTTTCGTCGCGTGGCGCATAGGGGAATGGATTTTACTAGATGTGTACTCTATCAAGACGACGGCGACTGTGTAGGCTGCTCGCACACCTAATGGTGATAAAAAATGAGCAGCATGTATTCAAATCTCTGTGGGTCATAAAGTTATGACATTCGTATGATCATGCAGTGTTTTTAACTTACTGTCTCTGTATTATCAAATCACCGACGGCACTCGACTATTTTCGCTTCAGAAGGAAGATATCCAATGGGTGCATCTTCTGTGTCTATTACTTAAGTACCCATCTGACTCCACGCGCATTGCAATTTCTAGTGTAGCAATGGGTCCGCCGTGTTGGAAGGTCCTATGCAGGCTGGATTTGATGGACATTCATTGTTTAAATGCCTATGTGCAATGTTTTATGCAGTCAAATTATTGTATCCCTAGTGTTAGGTGATATATCCATATTAGCCCCGTGTCGAGTGCGATACAACTCAAATTAGTGTCTTCATGTTTGTCATATGTTCAAAGACACATAAATAGCGCACTACAATATGTGCTGTTATTAGAGTCTATCTGTACTCTTTGGCTATAATTTCTCGACTATCCAAGATTTTATAATAATTATACCTCGGAGTGTGTCAAGAAGTTAACATTGTTTTTATTACATGGAGTGCTGCAACTGAAGACTGCTCAGTGGATAAAGAGATTCCACTCTACGCAAATATTAAGGCCTGATTTTACCGTGTCCAAGTCATAAATCAATTTTTGCTCCAGTTTTTTAAGGGCTAAATTTCGATCACCTCCCCGTGGATAGATTTTCCTTATTTGTAAGATAAACCAAAACATATTGTTGCGTGTATGTTTAGCTTATTTATAATGGGCTGCTAGGGTTTGTCTATGGATTCATTTCTAATGGCCGATCGGTGTTCACCAATGCATTGTTTGATTGGTCTGATTGTGTTGCCGATGTATATCAATCCACAGGGACATTTAAACCCGTACACCACCCATTTTGTCATGCAGTTGGAAAAGGTTTTATAATGCCAAATGCATCCATTTAAATCTACTTGTTTGATATTCCCAGTCAAATGGCAAACTGAGCAGTGTCTGCATTTATAGAGTCCATGGACTGTTGGTAAATCCCATAAGTTGTTTTGATTCGGTTGAGGGTCCCGACTCACTGGATATGTATGTACCATCCTTTTTGAATGCAAATCTTGGGATGTTGAGTTTAAAGTCATCAGATTGAGTAATCTTCCAGTTTTTTTTAGTATGACTCTCTTGTGAGGTCATTGCTTATTGGTGAAAAAGAAGAAACGCATGATAATCTTTCTTCTTGGGTTTGTGTTTGCTTAATAAGACACATTTCTCGGTTGGTGTTGCGTGCACGTTTCATGGACCTCTTGATGATCTTTGATGGATACTCAAGATTTTTTAATTTACTACCGGAATTCTGCACGGTTTGATTTATAGTCCTCCATATTACGGCAATTGCCACGTATGCGCAAAACTATCCAAATGGGAGATTTTCACAGAGGGTCTGTGGATGGAAACTGCTGTATAACAAAAAGGTGCTTCGAAGGGATTGGATCCTCCGACTTATTCCATATCTGACAGTAATCATCACAGCTGTGCTGCTTCGGAAAATCTTTTGGCGTCTGCGTCGATGACGTTGATACGCCGTCCTCGAGGACCTCCTCCAATGGCCGACATCACCAGATGTTATAAGTAGGACGCACGACGCCCATAGCCTCAGTTCCGTTTTTTCCACGAACGTGTTCGCTTTGGGAATCTCTTCGTGCCTCGACTCTTTGGAGTTTCTGTTTCTCGGTTCTTCGAACCTGTTTGTTTTGTGAAGTTTCTTCTTCATGAAGGATGTCTACCTCGTCTTCCACCCCGTGTCCGGGCTTTAAGAAGTGCAGGGACTGTGGGTCCAAGATGTTGGTGATGGACTCGCACATCGCCTGCCTCTGGTGCCTCGGGGAGGCCCATGACACGGATGACTGTGTCGACTGCCAGTCGCTCACGTCCAAAGCCTGGCGGGAGCGCAAGAAGTTGTTGTCGGTAGGTAAGGTGTCCAAGCCACGCAAGTCTAGGTCTGCAGGGCTTTCAACGGACGTTTCGAGGGGGGACTCTCCGCGTCATCGTCAGAATTCCAGTGGGTCTCGGTCCCGTACTCCTCTGCCTTTTTGAGGCACTCACGGAAGCGCCGTCATCAGTCGGCTTCCCCGTCCTCATCCGAGGACTCTGCCCGTCTGCGGGTCGCTTATCCCATCAAGCATGCAACGCCGGAGGAATGGGCTTCCTTCAGGAAGAAAATGTTAGCGATTCTCGAATCGCAGGGCACTGGTCCGTCCACGCCTCGGAGTGCGGTCGGTCATGATCGGTCGAGAGACACCGCTCGCACGACTTCGGGCTCAGGTGGTCGGCACAATTCACGGGAGAGGTCCCGCTCGGACAATGGGAATCATTCTCATCATGCCAGGTCCCGGTCCTCGACGTGCTCGAGACCGTGCGAACCTGTGGTGTCTTCGAGGAAGATGTCAACGCCGGTTGCGCCGCGATCGTCGAAGGACACGCTCGGGGCTCCGGCCTCGAGGCCTGTGTCGACGCCATCTATGCTGTCGGTGCCGTGTTCGACACCGATTCACTCGATGCCCTCGATGCCTTTCGAGGCTGTGTCGAAGGGGGTACCCCAGGGCCCGGTGGAACCCCCTAGAAAGGCTCTGGCCAAGGTCAAGCATGGCTTTGGTTCACATTCTGTGCCTTCTTACCGCCATCTTGAGTTTATTTCAGAGGTGGATGAGGGCTCTGATGATGGCATGGTTCCTAATACGGTGCTAGACGAGATTCTCTCGGGCCATAGCCAATTTGAGGACCTGAGGCAGTCCCTGCACGATGCTAGTGGGCTGGACACCTCTCCGGAGGTGGAGTTTTGTAGGCCTGAGCCTGGCACTCATGCCGACTCCTCGTACCGGCGCCTTATGTCTAGGGTCAAGGAGTACTTGGGATGGTCTGCTCCCCCAGGGGAGTTTCTTCAGGATGACCTTACAGATATCCTCGACCTTGGTCCACCAACTGATCCGGTACTACCGTTTCATATGGCTCTACGGAGGAGGGTGGCGGCGGCTTGGACTGCTTCGGAGAGTCTCCCGGCAGTGGGCAAGTCTTTGTTCAGAAAATACCACCCAGCCAGTAGCGACCCCTGCTACTTGTCCAAGCACCCCACTCCGGAGAGTTTGGTGGTGCAGGCGGCTATGGCCCCAGCAAAGCAGGCGTCGTATCCTACCATCCCGCCTGATGGGGACGACAAGCGTTTTGACGGCTTGGTGAAGAAAGTGTTTTCTTCAGGGGGTATGGCGCTTCAGGCGGCCAACTCCTTATGTGCCTCGTCACGTTTCAGGCACACTCTGTGGAACTGTTTCCTTAGCGGCTGAGCATATTCCCGAAGGGGGCGAACGGGATGGTTTCCTTGCCATGGTTCAGGATGGCAAGGATGCCATGTGAGAGGCTGTTCAGTCGGGTTTGGACATGGCAGATTGCGTCAGCCGGTCCATGGCGGCGAGCACCGTGATACACAGGTTTGCGTGGTTGTGGAAGTCGGGGTCTGCTCCTGATGTGCAGGCCCGGCTCCTCAACATGCCCTTTGACGGGGAATATCTTTTTGGCAGCAAGGCTGACGAGTGCCTTGAGAGGTTGCAGACCTCCAAAGTGCAGCAAAGTCATTGTGCGCTGCAGTTCGAAAACCTCCGCCTTTTCGTCCCAGGGGACAGC
Source organism: Ambystoma mexicanum (assembly GCF_040938575.1). Classification (NCBI taxonomy): domain Eukaryota; kingdom Metazoa; phylum Chordata; class Amphibia; order Caudata; family Ambystomatidae; genus Ambystoma; species Ambystoma mexicanum. Next base: position 620,873,108 of record NC_090934.1, read on the forward strand.
AATGGAGGGGAGGTTCCTTTCGTTATTACTCATCCTTTGGTAAAGCGAGAGGAGCTGCCAGTCAAAGAGGCCACCGTAGGAGTGCCAGAGGTGGACAACAAGGTACTTGAGGTGCCAAGGCCGCTCGGGCAGTTGCCTCTATGCCCTCAGGCAATGCCGCTTCAGCTCAGTCATGAGGCCATGTCCCATGGTTCACGGTTGGGGGAAGGCTAGCGCAGCATCTTGTAGAGTGGCGTGCCATTACTTCAGATGTGTGGGTTCTGGAGATCATAGCCCACGGCTACTGTCTTCCTTTCCGGCAGAGGCCTCACGACAATCCACTGGGGAAAATCTCTTTGAAGAGTCCGGATCCGCTCCTTGCGCAGGAAATTCAATCCCTGCTGGAGAAAGGCGCCATAGAACTGGTGCCTGTAGCGAAGAGGAACAAGGGATGGTATTCCCCTTATTTTTTGATTTCCAAGGAAGACGGGGGGGGATTGAGACCCATCATGGATTTGCGCGGTTTGACCAAACTCCTCAGGAAGGCCAAGTTCAAGATGGTTACTCTCTCTCAAGTCCTCCAGGCCCTTCAACTTCAACATCAGGACTTGTTGGTGTCTCTCGACCTTAAGGACGCTTATTTTCATGTGCCGATCCATCCAAACCACAAGAAGTACCTGAGGTTTGCGGTTGGAGACTCGCACTTTCAGTTTCGGGTCCTGCCGTTCGGATTGACCTCCGCCCCGAGGGTCTTCACCAAGCTCATGGTAGTAGTGGCAGCGCATCTCTGGAAAGGGGGGATTCACGTCTACCCCTACCTGGACGATTGGTTGATCACGGCGTGCTCTCCCGAGCAAGTCCTGGATCACCTGTCCATCACCTGCCACTCCCTCCACAAGCTGGGATTCTCCCTCAACTTAAAGAAGTCCCATTTGACACCAACTCAGAGGCTCCAGTACATCGGAGCAGTGCTCGACACGTCCCTGGGGCAGTGTTTTCCTCCCCAGGTGAGGGCTCATCCCGTTCAGCAGATGGTGCACAAGTTTCAGCTTGCCCAGAGTCTCCCAGCGTTAATTCTTGAGATTGCTCGGCCTCATGGCATCCTGCATTCTTCTGGTGCCAGAGGCCAGGTTGCGGATGAGATCAATGGGCACTCAAGTTCCAGTGGTCTCAGTTCTCCGGCAGGATGTCGGACCTTGTTCAGGTGCCATCCTAGGTCGCCCAGGACCTTCTGTGGTGGGCCGACGAAGGCAATCTGATGAGGGGGGCTCCATTTTGGCTACCCTGGCCAGAGGTGACGATCATGACGGAAGCATCCCTCACGGGATGGGGAGCTCATGCCAATGAGTTGACAGTCCATGGCCGTCTTCATCGGAGACCAGACTCCATATCAATCTGTTGGAGCTGAGGGCCGTCAGGCTAGCCCTCAAGGCTTTTCTGCCGACTGTGCAAGGAAAGAATGTCCTGATCCTGTCGGACAACACGGTGGCCACGCATTACCACAACAAAAAGGGTGGGGGGGGCAGGGTCACTTCCTCTGTGCAGGGAGGCGATGCAGCTCTGGTTCTGGGCAATCCAGCAGGAAGTTTCGATCTCGGCAGTTCATCTGGCCGGAGATGAAAAGGAGACGGCAGCCGCTCTGAGCAGGCAGAGCGTGATCTCTCACGAGTGGGAGTTGGCTCAGGAGATTCTCCTGGAGATCTTTGCCCTTTGGGGGACCCCTCAAGTGGATCTCTTCGCCTCCAGTGCCAACCGGAAGTGTGAGAGGTTCTGCTCACGGGAATTTCCTCCAAAAGGAGCCTTAGGAGACGCGTTCGTGGTGGAGTGGTCATTCCCACTGCTGTACGCGTTTCCTCCAGTCCCCGTCATCCCGCAAGTACTGCAGAAGTTACGGAGGTTCGGTTCCCGGATGATCCTCATTGCTCCGGTGTGGGCCTGGCGGACGTGGTACCCGGACCTTCTCGACTTGTCCATCTGCCCTCCACGTCGTCTCCCCTACCGAGATGATCTGCGCTCACAGGAGGAGGGTCAGGTTCTCCATCCGGAGGTCAGATCCCTCAACCTTCACGCTTGGCTTCTGAAAGGTTGAGGTATAAGGATTGGGACCTCCCTGAAGACGTGATGGAGGTGTTGCTCTCGGCCAGACAGCCGGCAACAAAGTCCCTGTACCGTTGCCGTAAGTTCTGCGACTGGTGCAGGGTTAAGAATGTGGATCCTTTTGCATGTGACATTCCCATGGTTCTGTCTTTTTTGCTTTCTTTGGCCCACAGGGGCTTCTAAGTGGGTACTGTTAAATGTTACCTGGCGGCGCTGTCCATATTTAAGCGCTCGTCTGAAGTGTTCCTATTTTAAAATTCCTTTAATTTCTCCGTTTCTGAAAGGGCTCACTAATGTGTTCCCTCAGTCACCTTTCCAGGTGCCCAGTTGGGATTTGAACCTTGTTCTCAAGTTTCTGATGGGTGCTCCGTTTGAGCCTTTGCATTCATGCCATTTGAGACTGTTGACTCTTAAAACTGTATTTTTGGTTGCGCTCACTTCCGCTCGCAGAGTGAGTAAGTTACAGGCACTTTCAGTTAAGCCACCCTTCACTGTGTTTCATAAGGACAGGGTTGTCCATAGAGTTCGTCCTTCCTTTCTTCCGAAGGTGGTGTCGGAATTTCATTTAGGCCAGAAGGTTGTTATTCCGGTGTTTTATCCTCCTCCACATCCTGGTAAGGTAGAGGAGAGGCTCCATAGGCTTGATCCTAGGAGAGCGTTCAGCTTTTATATTTCACGCATGTCCTGGGTCAGAGTGGACGTTCAACACTTCATTGGTTACGCTGGAAAGCGTTTGGGACAAACTGTGACGAAACAGACTTTGTCTCGCTGGATTATTTTGGCTATCTCGGAGTGTTACCACTTGGCGGAAAGGACCCACCGGTCGGCTTGCGGGCCCATTCTACCAGGGGTGTGGATTCCTCTACTGCCCTACAGGGGGGTGTTCCTATTCGTAACATCTGTGATGCAGCCACCTGGGCTTCGGTACATACTTTTGTACGTCACTAGGCCCTCGATTCCATCCGTGGGCAGGATCTGGCCTTTGGCAAGGCAGCTCTTTACTACGCAATTTGATTGGGCATTCTAAATTTCTGTTTTCTAAATTCTTTTCCCACCTCCTTGCATTGGTACTGCTTTGGGAGTCTGTCATAGATATGGAATATGTCGGAGGACCCAATCCCCTCGAAGAACAAGTTACTCTCTTACCTGGTGAAGTTCTTTCGATGGGATGGTCCGACAACGTATTCCATATCGCTCCTTCCCTCCCTGCCTTCCCCGCTACAGAATTTCTTATGTAATTGCAGCTCACGTTTCCGCAAGTCTTTGTGTGTCAGACTAGCAGAAGACTGGTGCCACACGTTCTGGGAAGAAACGACAACTGAGGCTACGGGCGTCGTGCGTCCTACTTATAACATCTGGTGACGTCGGTCATCAGAGGAGGTCCTCGAGGACGGCATATCGATGTCATCGACGCAGGACGCAGACGCCGAAAGATTTTCCGAAGCAGCACAGCTGTGGTGATAACTGTCATAGATATGGAATACGTCGTCGGACCATCCCATCGAAAGAACATTACCAGGTAAGAGAGTAACTTGTTCTTTTATCGGTAGGTTTCTTTGAACAGCGTTGTTCCCACCCTCTGTTAGCCATGAACATTTCTAGATCAAGGAACACTATTTTATTTCGGTCAGATGTCATAGTTAATCTAATCGTCGGAGGCTGAATATTCAACCAAGCGAAAAAGAAACTCAATTCTTCATTGTTCCCGTTCCAGAACATAACGTTTTTTGTTAGGGCCAGTCTTATACAATATACAATGAAGTCCGAAGGAACAGACTGGTCAGTTCTCTTTTCAAGCGCACATACTGCTTTACCGATTGGGGTACTGCAATTCATGTACCTCAGGGATATACAACCTATGGCTCTCCATATATTTTAAACTACAACTCCCATCAGCTCTACCTAGCATAATCGATGTTGAGGGATCATTGGAATTGTAGTCCATAACATCTGGAGAGCCCCAAGCTGCTGACCCCTTGTGTACATGATAGAATGGAACCTGGTCAGCATAAGGGGCAATGATTTTCTGGCAAGATGGATTGAGTGAACCTGGTGCTATATTTCCTCTCAATATTTGGATTCCACGAATAGCCGCCAGGATTAAGCTGCAAGTTCAGGATATGATATGATGTGTACATGCGTATTATAAATGCCACAAGTGTTTATATGCACGACAAGACAAGGAGGGGGAAACAAGCAAGGACAAAATAACGATCTTACTGGGCCTTGTGTCATTCAGATTGTGTAAGTGTGGGAAAGGGCGAAGGGAAGAATTGCCAGGGGGAGGGGGAAGGGGAAAGTGCAGTTAACTCATGTGCAGCCAGTGGGTGGCTCATAAGTGCAGACCGAAGGGACTGTAGGGTTGCAGATACAGACCCTTAAGTGCTGCGGAGCCCAGAGGCAGTGCGAGGGCAACTGGACATGCAGGACAAACGAATAAGGGGAGAGAGGAAAAGAAAATCAGTAATAGAATTAATTATAAGCACTTATAAGCACTCCAAATATCATCACACATATTGTGAAGGAGCCAGGAATGAGATGCAGACACAGAGAGCTCATAGTGTTGGCTATAAACTTTTATTCAAAATAAAAGGGGGTTATAAAATCTCTTGCTGTCCCAATTCTAGGAGGTGTTTTCCTACCTCAACCAAAACTAATGGTCTGCCCGAAGTCAAAAAGTCCAAAGCAAAAATGTCCTGTGTCCGAAATACTATTCCAGCTCTCACATTCCAAAAGTACCTCTAAGGCGAAAAGGATGATGCCTTTGGCCTTGAAAGTGCAGAAATGTTCAAGCTCGAAAGGAAAGATGTAACTCAACACAAAAGTTCCTAGTGGACAAAGTTCCTAGTGGACAAAGTTCACCAAAGTGCGAGGGGCTGGCTCCTTCCGCAGGTTCTCTCTTAAAGATATTTTAAACTCTTAAGGTTGCGAGTCTTCCTAAGAACTCTCTGATGAACAAAAACAACTTTTATGCAAAACAACTTGGCTGTTAGTCCGAATTTCACAGGATACCTGGTGTACTCCCCTGCCAGGTTTCTTCTCAACATTAATATGATCTTTCCTTCCAGTCTTGGCTTTGCCTGTTGTCGTCTCCTACCAGGGCTTCCTCATGTGATTCACTTTGCACACTTGCAAACTTGACTTTGGCTAGTATACTCTCTTGCCAGGACTTCTTTATTTTTCACTTGACACACTTGCAAACATGTATATGTCTTGCATTCATTCCATTATTTCCCCTTTTTAAATATTGGGTCTGATATTCCTTTATATGTGCTTCCTTTATCTTTATTTGTCTTTGGTAAAGTTGCCAACAAGCCCCGGTGTCAGCTTGTCTCCTGAGGAATCACCGGCTTTTTATGGTGTTTGGTTTTCTCGCCGTGAACGTGATGTGGCTCTTCGATATCCTGACTCCTCTTCCAGGGATCACTGACTTTGCTTGTTGTCTCCCATCCCTTCACGGTTCCTTCTGTGTTTGGGCAGCTTGGATACTGCTCTCCTGTTCCCACGAACACCAGGATGTCTTCCCATCTCTTCCTTTCATGGCTTCTAGGTGGCATACCGGTTCCTGCAGTCTTCTGTCTCTGGGCTTCGCCTTTGGCTCCACTGTCTTCCTTGCAGCACAGTAGTCCCTCAGTCAGCACAGTGAGGAAAAGGCTTTACCTGGCAGCATCTCCCACCTGTCAGCTGGTTAGCATTTTTAAATGTCCCGGCACCTATTATGCACTTGCAACCACTAGAGCACATCTTGTGCTTCTCGCCTTTACTGATGCTCATTACTCCATTCAGGTTTCTCATCCCAGTACTTTCACATGCATTTAAATGGTAGTCCGTTCTTGGTAAATTCTGTTTAGAACATTGAAGGGTTTCTTAGTAGCTTCCATGGGCGGTTGAAGGGAGCTATAACAATATGCCATTAAGGTAACGGGAATCAAAGGGGTATACCTGAAATGTAAAGTGGTATACCATGCCTCATCTGATGTCATATCACCCCTCTGAGGGTCACCTTGCCTCATTTGGTCCTCTCTCATATAGCGGACCCCAGGGTGAGGATCGGGTAGCGGCTGCTGTCCTCTGGCCACATGGGAAAAGGCTACTGCTGGGAAAGGAGTAATGACATCCTCAGATTCATCACAATAGCCAGCCGCTTTTCTATATGAAAATAGACTCTCTCCATGCTAGAAAGAAGTGACAAACTATGCAGCCAGTCAGTAACACTCGGTCGAAGATCACTCTTCTAAAATCTTAAAATATGGTTCTTAGCCATTAAAAGGGCCCTGTGTACCCCAAAAGAACCACCCGTGTACCGACCTATTTTGGCAGGGACCAGATCCAGCCCACAGACCAGTGGTGTATGAGGGAGTGTAAGGGTGGCATGGTATCAGAAGTATGACACTGACAGATATACAATTTAAAAACCTGTATTCAATTTTCGGGGTTGGGGAGTAGTCTCAACCATCAAATAATAAAGAAACGCAGTCCTAGTCAGTCTGTCAAATCAAAGATGGCATATACTAACAAAACCTAATGCCTGCGCTATCGCTTATACAAAAAGTGTGCAGAGGGGAATATGTATGCAAAGGAAAATCAGTGTCATAACATAAAAATCAATTGGCTGAGTCAGCTATCCTTCCCACATTAGACAGCACAAAGTAAGGCTGTCCCCGTACACAGCATGACAGCCTATGGCTCAGCTTCTCAAAACAAAGGCAGTTCAAAACATGGATTGAGGCCCCCTTGGCCTTCCACGTCAATGTCACACATTCCAGCTTCAAAAGTTGTTTCACAGTTCAACAAAAGTTCATGCAAGTCTCCCTCGGTTGGGCTTGGACCTTTCAATCACAGCACCTTCACGGGTTCCCTTCCTCAAGCTTAATTCATTCATTAGAAGCTCCCTTTCCCTAATTTATCACACTTTCGATCTCCCTTGGCCAGGCTCTGAGCTTTTCCTGATGTGAAAGACCTTCGAATGTGCACGTTTTTTTTCTATAGACCTCCGCAGGACCACTTTGAATTTCCCTTCACTTCAAGCTCTTGTATGATTTGCCCCAGTGTCTCTTGGTCTGGGTAGTTCAGTATCAAATGCACAAAAGGTCAACATTCACCTTTTCACTTCCCCTTTTGTCAGGGTTAATCTTGATCATTACGCATTTTAAAGTTCATTCACTCTGCCGCTTTATAACAACAATTTTACCTTCCGCAGAGCGTTTAGAGTGGGCTATTTCTTTTTTGCCGAACCACTGCGCTACTCTGTATCACTGGCTTCAAAGTTATCAGTAATTCAAAGTTCCCCCATAGGTTTGCCTTCCTTTGTGTCTCATCCACACGGGTGCAGGCTTCAATTGTGAGAAATACTGTTGCACCTTTAATATTTCCTTAGCACACAACGGCCTTTCATGCTGCTTTCCAACTCACCGGCTGTGTGCATCCCTTCCTTGTCTTTGTGTTTTTTTTAATTCACGAGTCAAGGTTAATGCCACAGGATTGGCTGTGCCTTCCCAACTCTTTTGTTCACCCGGGAACGTCGCTGGTGCCCTTGAAACAGAATGCAGTCTTCCTCTCTGGGATTTGGTCTTCTCCGTGTATCTCTCACACTCTTTGGAGGCAAGGTCCTCCTGCCGGGATCTGCCCTCTTCCGTGGCCGAGTGGTTGTGTAGAAAGGAGTGGGGAGGAGTTGGGATGTTGCAGAATCCTATAAAATAGGATGGGTCATGGGCACAGGAAAGGGGGGGAATACTGCATCTCCCCATCGGTTGTCTCACCCCCACTCCCTGAAGACCCCTCACCCAGGTGATCCTCCCACACTGGTCCAGCCCCAGTGTCTGGATCCAAAGGCGATGGCCATGCCCTGGCCAGCTGAGAGAGAGATCGATCCCCGGGGACTAGTAGATGAGACAACCTTTGGTTTCTCACATGAGGCAAAGACTCAAGACCTCATCACAGAATGGGTGAAGCATGACCAAACCATGAGCAACGTGGTACCCACATAACTCTTGCAGTTCCAACTGAGATTATATGGTTGCAATTTACAGGACCACATTCTCCACGGGGATCAATGCATGTAGTAAATAGTCCACTATTGCAAGTACCTCCAGGTCCAAGACAAATTTATATATATTGGAGCCTGTGCAGATACTATTTCACACCATATCAGATAACACATAGTCAAGTCTGAATAACAATTAATCCTGCCATGTTGGGATGCCAGGTTAAATCCAGAAGGTGTTTGAATTTTATATAGCAGAGAGGTAGATAGTGTCATATATGTAGACTGATGCAGGACCAAAGGTGGGCCATGACCACAAGCATTTAGGGTAGTAAAAGCTTCAGAAGGCAAAGCTCCATCGGCTTCAGCTTATACTTGAAACGCAAAAACTCAAAATGAAGCATATATTGACTATTATGGGCTTGGCCCAACCTTCAAATGCCAGCCTTTTACCAAGTACACTATGAAAGAGTACAATTATCAATCTGCACAGCTGGGATTTTCCACAGGCCTTAGTCTGCACAAAGCAAATACTTTCCTCCCACCAAACTGCATTACTTTTCTTCCATTCGGTTAGAACATGCTTAATTAATAGCCCGTGGGGTCAAACAGACTGGAAGCTGCTTGTCCATAAAAAGCAAACAATCCAGCGGAGTCAGAGCGACTGACCCTCTCTCAAGGAGGATCCAGTTTGGACAATCATCCCGATCCAACTTGAGCCAATGATATATTGTACACAGCGTAAAGGCAGTATGGTATTGTCTGATATTAGGATAACCTAAACCACCCAGCTACACCTGCCTCAAAAGAACATCCATCACAACTGTTGGCCTGGAACCTCCTCCACACCAAAACCTGTTGAACAATGTATTTATTTATCAAACTAGTTTACTTGATAGTGGAAAGGAAAGCATGCTGAATACATACAAGAAAACAAGAAACTTCGGCAACAAAGTCATTTTTATTGTACTAATTTTACCACACTGTGTCAAATTCAACTTTTTCCACTTTTCCCCACTTTCTACTATCTCCACAAGGTTAAGTCCAATGTTATGCTCAAGAAGTCTATCAACATCTCTAGTAATTTAAATGCCCAGGTACACAAATCCACCATCAGCCCATACATTTCGCTCTACATCAAACAAACCCCTATGGCATGAACGTGAGATCAGGAAGATGAATTTCTTAGAGCCATTAACCTTCTAATCAGAGATAAGTGATGCATCAACATTAACTCACGAAAGGAGTGCTCCAGATCTAATATAGACTTTAAAAGATCCTCGGCATATAAAAGTACTTTTGAGGTTCAGTATCCATGTGAAATGCTGTTAATTCCTTAGTGCATTCTCGGCATAACCGCAAGTCCAAAAGTAAGGATGACAAAGGACAGACTTGACGCATGGCCCTCCAAATTTCAAAAGGATCTGGCGTGTTACCATTGATGGTCACTGCAGCCATTGCACCATTGTACAGAGCCTTAAAATGTTGCATAATCTGTGGACCAAAACCAATCTAAAGCAAAACTTGATGAAGCTCTAACCAGTTCACCCTATCAAAAGCCTTATCAGCATCATTTCTAATAGTCACACACATCTGCTAAATGCTTGTTAAGATGAAAAATATCCAACAGTTCTCCCAAATTATCATAACTGTTTCTGCCACTTGCAAACCCAGTTTGATTTTTGTAGACCACTTCGGCAGTAGTCTCCTAGCCAAAATGTTTTCCAAAGGTTTTACATCGAATTTAATAAAGATATTTGGCGGTAGTTGCTATAGTCAGAATATTTTCCTTGTTTGGTAATAACGGTAATCCATGCTGTACGCATAGAGTCCGCAATGCATCTTTTCCTAACAATCTCTACATAAAGCTGAACCAAGAAAGGGGCAAGGATAGGACTAAACGCTTTATACAATTCAATCTGTGACCTATCTGGCCCAGGGCATTTTCCTGATGCCATTGTATCCATGAATTCCACAAACTCTTGAATGAATATCAAGACAAAGCTGATCTTGTTTGTCTAAACAAGGGATGTCTACCTAAGGCAAATATTCACAACAATGTGCCTCAGTGAAGTGTCCATATTAATTGTATAAAGAGGCATAACATTGTTTGAAGGCTTCACAAATTTCCTAATTCGTTCTTAAAAATAAAACGACCTTCTCCCACAATAAAAGCGACCTGTCTCCTCTTCACCTTGACTTTCAGCTGGTTTTGCTATGACAATATCAACCCAGATTTGCTTATTAGTTAATCCAAAAGGTTTCAACATGTGCAATGATACCCCAAATTACTCAATGCCATCCTCTTCTTGTAATGTTGCAACTGACTGGGCAGCCTATTTTACCATCCCGAAATCTCTTGTGGGTACAGAAATAGCCACTCGTCTGGCAAGAATGCAGAATTGTATATGCAAATTATGTTTAACCTGCTTCTTGATACTGAAAAATTCCCTTTTTCAAGATTTTTTTCAGGAACAGTAAGGAGGGCGTTTCCATGCGTTTAGTACCGTGTACTGCACTTGAAATTCTCTTACTTCTCAGTCAAATTCCCAGACTGCATTGCTGGCACACAACTCGCTTCATTGGGGGAATGTTGAGGCAATTGCTGAACAGAGCATGGTCGCTACATAATCCTTGGTGCCCACTCGGAGCCAATTACTTTCAGAAACTAAGACTTTCAGATAACTCCATCCATAAGGCATGGAAATGTATTCAAGTGACCTGAAGGTGACGTGTCCCAATACAAAACGTGCACTATCACTGATGTGGGAGCTGAATCTAGGCAAACGCAAAGTCAGAGGTAGGGATGAAAGCACTAAAGGAGCACTTGACGAGCTCATTACTCTGAGGGTGGGGGTTTATGGAATGCACAGATTACTGGGAAAAAGAAATGTTCTAAGCAGGCATAATGTAGGAGTCTGATCATGGGGGAGTGACCATTTGACATGTTTATGAATTAAGCAACAGTAGGGGTAGTAATCATGAAAGCAGTTACACATGTATCATGGTGGGACAATCGTAGAGCTGATCCTGGCACAGTGTACTGTCTATTCGGGGGTCCAACCTTTTCACCATTATCTGCTCAGGGCAGTGAAAAAAAAAATATTGTTTAGAAAACAATCTTTGCTTGTTGACTTTTCAAATGTAATATTCTGTTATGATTTGTTTTATAGTAGTATTTTTTTTCTATTGCAACACCTTTTTGACAATTCATTCGTATAACAAACCATGGATTATTTTACCAGGTGGCATATCTTTAAAAATTATCATTTTAGGACGTTCGATCTTTGAATTATGTATGATGTTGGTAATGCACTTGCACCTAATCGTCTAAAGAAGTGTCTGAACTACTTGATGTGCTGTTTAACACCCTGTGTTTTTTGAGGGGCAATGTGGTGGAGAAACATTAGGAAATAGTGGCACATCTTTTCATGAGGAATGGTCGATTCTGGATTCATTGTCCTTTTCCCTTTTTTTCAGCATGTGGTATTTCTGGTCAAGTTCTTCGTTGCCTGGATGATCCCAGATGTTCCCTCAGAAGTGAAGGCCAGAATCAAACGTGAAAAATATTTGACACAAAAAATTCTGCATGAATATGAACTCTATAAACTGAAGGAAAAGCTGTGCCAGAAAGACTGCACCGTGGATTTGGAAAGGGAAGTCATTGCCACAGAAGGAAAAGTTCAGCTCTCTGAAGTTATGTAGCGATCGTTTCTTCCCCATGAATATAAATATTCTTGCCTGTGAAACCTCAGCCCTTAGCATTGTTCCCGTATGTGCAATATACCCAAAGCCATATGACAGTTATTACCTTTTGCTGCCAAGCGCTTAACTGAAGATATTTGGACAAAGAGCATCTTGTCTACCCCAAAAACTGCTAAGCCCAGAAGTGCATGCTGTGTTGGTCCAGAACAGTGCAATGGTGGCCTGAACTATAATTTCCTGGACTCGCACAGTGCTCTTGTTCCATTTCGGAATGCCTAATGCCTGCTGTGAGTTTCTCGACCCTTCAGTTGGTGTTGAAGAAATGCTGGCGGGAATCAACAATATATGTGCACTTGGACATTTTTAAAGATGAACCTTTTTTTCTGCACCATGACTTTTAGAATGTCTTGGTATTCAATACAGCAGGGAAAGATATTTGATGCTAGGTGTAGTCGCACTGAAAGCGTATTTTATAGTTGGAACAGTGAAGTCATGTGGAAAGGACCCCATTTCCCCCCCAGGCAGAAAGAACATTGTGCTGAGAAGTTGGAAAGGTATGTCTGATTTTCTTTCAACGGCCATTTCATGGCTCCTATCCGGCTGTGTCGCATGGTGGCCTCCTTACAACCAAGTGAGGAAGCGAGGAAAGGTAAGGTAGAACTTAAAACCACTGTATGTACAGTTATTAATAGAGGAAAGTTGGAGTCATACCAATCTATGAAAAAACTCTGGGTGTCCAACCCCAAAACATTTCTCATAAACATGCAGATGGGAAGGGGTGTAGAACATGTGAGGTCGTATTTCAGTGAAGCGTATTTTGCTTTCTTCCCAAAGTGCACAGTCGGGCAAAACAACATGGCTGCTTGAAGAGATTTCTATCGAAATCACTTTGAAACGCTTCAACCATGTTTATTTAACTGACCGACTGGCAGCTTTCGGGAAAGCACCTCAATGGGTTAGGATCAAACTAAGCCTCACTCATTTGCTGTGTGCTTACAGAAGTGATGTAATGTGATGCTTAGCAGCCTAGTTAAACGTTCATCACTTTAATTTTCGGAGAGCCAGTAATGTATGTGTGTTTAATGTCGTATAAAGATTGTGCGCATTAGTTATGTTTTTATTGATATCGGAAAGTTCACTTATGCTTCAAATCTTGAGTGGCTTTAATTATCGTTTTTGAAACCCAGACTTTGCTGAAGGCGCTTTAATTTGCTCCTTGGCGTAATTTACTGTGGTAAACCGGAGTCATGAAGTAACGTAGGGTTTGCTTTTATTTCAGTAGTTAGTGTGTGTTTTTATATTGTTTTTATAAACCGTCCTTCATTTCTAGCTTTCACAAGTCTTTATCAATATATTTTTTTTAATAATGTTATTACTTTATTACAGACCTAACAACTGATCAGTGCTTAGTGCCTTTTTAATATGCATTGGAGAAACATCGGTGCAATATGGATCTGTGCTATGTAATGTAAATGTAAATCAGACACTCTTTTGCCAGTAAACACAGCCACTGAAATGTATTTATACTGTCGGCTATCCAAGAAAAGGACACATGCAGCGAACTTCTTCCAGTCACTCAGTATTATGCAAAGCACTCACTCTGCTAATTATAAGATATTCACGGTCTATTTGCAGGAGAGTGCCAATTGGCACACAGACTGGGTGCCGAGGTTGCTAAGATTGATGAATTGAAAGTGGCCGATGTGGTGTTCTTACTTTTTATGGTATACTGATGGTTAATGTCAACTGCTTTTGCTCGATTATTTGTTATAAGGGAAAATCTGAAATCTGACATGCTTCTGCACATATTTTAATTGATGTTCGTTTGTGTACAGGAATGATGAACTGAGATGTTAAGGATTAGTGAAATGCTTACTGAGTTTGTTATCCTTGGGCCTTCCACTGTTGCCATTGTGTTGGTGGACGATTGTTTGTTCCAACCTATGTGTGCCTGCCTATTACTTTTCAACCTTTTTAATAGCATTTCATTCCTCTGTGTATCGATCTCTACACCTATATATATGCCTATACAGTCAAATGCATATAAGCGTAGCACTACACAAAAAGCATATTATGCACATTGCAGGTCATCACTCTTCATAGGTAGAAGTTTACTGTGCGTGCAAGTTCTACTGTATGCATATGAGGCAGTTTGACGAGCATTACATCCCCACACTAAGTTCTCTCTCCAACATCCAAGAAGGCATACCAGACCTCCTAATTATGTACAAATGATTGCACTGCTTGAACATTATTACTAATGTTTACCATTGGAGCCTGTCTAGCTGTGCGTAATATTGCTACAAAGCTGTTGCATATGGTATAATGTCATGTGGGATTGCAGAACCTTATTGTCAAATTCTTCCTGACACCAGCTAAAAATTAGTCCATTGGTGGTAATCCTTATGTTGCATTGGTTATCATTCATTATACATAATTTGAGGACTACATATTTTCATTTACTTTGAAAATTATTCTCGAGGGGAATCCGATGAAGGGTGCTGCAATACACGACGCGCCAACATTAGTCTCTAAAGTGAGAACTCTAGAAATCCTTCCTCATGCACATTCGTCTAAAGGAACAATAATTACAAATGAAATATTGTTTGCCATTTCCTCGCCATAAACCACTCATTCGACCTGTTACCACACATACAATTGAGCTTGGTTTATTTGATGGAAAGCAGGGAGATGAATTGCAATAGTATCTTCAACGTTAAGTGCATTCCACGTCTGCACCACTTTTGGCCAGGTTTCAGTTTTGGGTGCGACCTTCACTTAGACTAAAATCTGGTGAATGCCCTGGATAGCTCATGCAGTCTATCGGAGGAAAAAAAAACTCCTCATATAGTTGTGGTCTGTACTATGACTTCAACTGCAGGGGAAGACATTGCGCACCAGTGTTGGCATTCCAGTTGAACAGCCTACAATCTGGAGTTGATGTGAAGCCTCATCAAACAATGATTCCCAGTGGGAATTCAGAGTCAAGGGCAGCAGTACAAAAAGTTATACTTAGTTTCATTTCATATGTTAAACAATGGGCCCTCACAGCCCACTACTCCTGCGTTTCATCAAAGTCACCTGGCTTCTTTCAGGAGTGGGGCAGGGCATAACACGATACACATCATGTACCTAGTCAAAGGGGTGGTGCACAATACAAATAGCTAATTTCGAACGACCTAGTTCCCTCATTTTACAATTCATCATAACTTTTACAGTTAATCAGGCAATGACATAATTTCAGTAATCCAACCCATTTCATAATGAGGCGATATGCTTCGAGATGGCGCACCCACCCTGTAGGTAATGTCCCGATGCCCAAGTTAAGGACCCAAGCGCAGCGAAGGGTGGTGGGCTGTTACCTACAGGGTGGGCTCAGCCACTGAGTGGCATATCGCCATTAGCACTCTGGTAGATCCCTACATGGGTGCTAAAGTTTTTATTTTGTAAAAAGAAAAACGTTCCTTTTATCTCTCCGCCGAACGTTGCTCAGTGCCTTCAGCCAGGAAGTCCGTTTTCAAAGTTGATGACTGAGGTCGTCAACATTGAAGAGGGGACTGCCTGGCTGAAGGCACTGTGCGGCGACGGGCGTCGAGATGAAGGTACGTTTAACTTTCATTTTACAAAATCCAAAATATAAATAATATTAGCACCCTTGTAGCATAGCTCTCAACTCACCCGCTTTTGGCGGGTGTCACCCGCCTTGCAAAGGGCTGACTCACCCGCCAGGCCTCCTGCATGCCCATTCATTCCAATGGGCGTCTCACCCGCCAGAAACAAAATCGGGTGATTTCACCCGCCTTTGCAAGACAAATGGTTGAGAGCTATGTTGTAGGGATCTACACGGTGCTAATGGGAAAGGGGCACTGGGAGCCAGGAAGGGAAGCGCCCGACACTAACGGAAGTGCTCTGAAAGTGGGCGTTTCTAGTGAACACCGCCCAGATTCTGAGCATTTTCATTGGCTACAGGCGCATCCCAGTGTGCTAATGGTAGCATTGTAAGCAATGCAGCTGTCCTCTGTACCACAGGCCCTGTATCACAACAATACCGGCAATTCCTTGCCTTCCCTCGGTGGGAGGACGGAGGAAGATTTTGACCAAGAGAGAGACTTCTTGTGAATCCTATTAGTAATCAATACGTATAAAAAATATCCTGCTTAGATATTAAAGTGCAACTCTATAGATTTCAAAAGCTAAAATCTCATAGTATGTGTCATTGAGACACAATGCACAACATTGGCAACAAAGGCTTCCACATTTTATATTTGCGGACAACAGACTTAAACAATAGTAATCTCTCCTACATTATTGAATGAGCTTTGTTTATTGAATCCAAAGAAGGGAGCTGAATTACAGCCTTTCCTTTAACATTAAGAACCTTTCTGCCTGAGCACCAGCTTTCGGCTTTGTTTCAGTGTTGGATGTGCACCTCACTTACAGTAAACTCTGACAAACGTTCTGGATAGCTGATGCTTTCCATCGGAGATGGGGAAAGAGGTCGGGAGCGGTGCCCCTATACTTTTTATTTTTAAGCTTTACTGTTCCTATACTTTTATTTTTAAAAACCGTTCTGGAATGGTTTAGTTTTAAAATAAAAGTGTAGGAAGAAGTTGAAACTTGCACTTCAGTGCACAGCACTGAACATTCCCATAAACAGCAGGTGTGTTTGGTTGGGGGCTTGGATTGTGTGTCTAAGGGAGTGCAGCAATGAGGTTTGTGGGGAGCAGGGACAGGCCAGCAGGAAACATAGTTCCACTACTTTTATTCCTATACTTCGACCACTGGACGGGGGGGAAAAACACTCTCCATATTGTTGCATATTACTTTGCAACCTTTTTAATAGCATTTCATATTAAAGTCTCGGGAGGATGGCTCAGGGGCAACGTGCTCGCCTTGGAAGCAAGACAACACTGAGCATCACAGGTTCGATCCCTGGGTCCACGGTTAGAAACCTCTGGGTATTAAGCGCGTTATAAATAACATATATCATTTCATATATCCTTTTCAAGAAATGCTTCCTTCCAAACACCGAAGTAAACACATCATCCACTCCTCACCCTAATTGAGACGGGGGGATTTGCTCCCCACTGTTTCCTTCCTTGGTTGCTTGATTGTAGACCCTTGCTGACGTATTGCCCGCCTGCCCCGTATGTTAGCTCCTAACTCCCTTGATTCTTCTCACCATGTTCTTTCCCCATATGATTGATAGATATGTCCACACTCAATAAATACCCTAATACGAATATGTTTTCATTCATTTAAATGTTTTACTCTGCACCCATTCACCATCTCAGCCAGTTTGTAGCACTGAGTGTCTCATGATGGGTGGGTCCTCATGGCAATTGAGTAATCTTCAAATTAGATCCTTGTGGGGCCCACGCTCAGCAGATGCTTTCTGAAATGCGCTCTGCTACAGCCAAACGTTTGCTCTATTGGAGGGCTTCCGTGCTTGGTCCCAGTGTGTATGCATCGTTAGTTTCAAAGCTCCCCTTGAAGACAATAATTGCTGAAACATTTGATAAGGAGGGTCTGCTAGTAGAAGCCCACAATGGGCGTGCTGAGGTTAAATAATTTTACCTTCTTGTTTTTCATATTTGAAATTCAGTTGGGCAATGAGCTTGAGGCTACATGATCAAAGGTTACGTTCAGGAACTTACTGTGGGGACATTTTTCAAAAGCCTTTTGGGCTAATACCCCCAAGCCCTATAGGTTCCCCAAACAAGCTTGCTTTTAAACATATTGTGGGTGGCACATTAGGAGCTGTCCTTCCTACATTCAAACACATTGTTAAAAAATCTACACCAAAAAATTATGCTCGGAAGCAGTTACTCAAAGGCACACAATCCTCTGGCACAGCCATAAGATTAAGGCATTTCAGCTACATAAAACCATTTTAGAGTAATGTGAATATAAAATGGTTAGTTTGCGTTCTTGCCCACAACGTGCATCACAGAACCTGGTTAATGACACAGTATTAAAATGTTATCAATAGAACATGCAGCCATGACTCGTACTATGCTCTCCTCACCTGGATCTACAATATGATATATGATATGATGTGGCATGTATAACGCACCTAGACAATGGTGCAGCTTGTGTGGCAGGACTAAATCTGGGTTGATTAGTCACATGATGACGGGCTTTAGTCATTTTGTCATCTGATCACGTATGTACTGTAATAGTTTCCTGACCTTTGGAAACGAAAACACAAGCTTCAATTGAAATGCTGACTTAAGATCCATTTGTATAGTACTCTCCAAATAAGTGAAGTGGGCACCAACTCATCCTAGAATATAGCTTTTACTGATGCAAGATCTACTCGCTGAACATCTGTGGTGATAGTGAAGGGGCAACAAGCTGCTTATAAAACCCACACCACCACAAGGACGTGGCCCAAACATGCATAGCATGCCAGACCCCACCTCCCATCCACTTGGAATAATAATCGCTGAGAAATATGCAATGTACGAAGCCCTATCGATGAAGCTGACTGCAAACCCTTTATTAAATATGGGAATAGGACCACATAAAGTCATATATGCATTTGATGAATCTGGAATAGATCACAAATAGACTGAAAGATGGCCTTATGTACAATCATTGTTGAGGATCATACCGGTTTCCTTAATCTTGAACGCCAGTTCATGGAGTTGGTTCTGTCAGTAGTTCAGTGCCGTGAGACCGACAGGCAGTTGTCAGTCTTAACAAGTAAGGCATGAGATAACCTAATGTTACAATTTAGAGAAATAAGCAAAGAGATCAGAGGATGTGAATGGGAGGAGAGGTTAGGAGATTGTTCTATATTAAAGAAAAACACCACATCCCATAATGACATAACTTCTTAAATTTATTTTAATAGTTTTTTTTATAACCCGCTTAACACCCGAGTTTGGTTTCTAAGCACTGATCCGGGATTCGAACCTGTGTTGCTCTGCATGGACTTGCTTCCAAGACCAGCATGTTGCCGTCTGTTCGTAGCAAACAGTTCCTTTGAGCAGTAATTCATTATTAAGGTTCTACAATTTCCCAGGTCTCTGCTCCAAGTCACACATGGCATCTTCACTTCCTTATTTAGGCCCTTGTGTACCGTTTCATCAGTCATTTTGAAGACATTTCACGGATCCATAGCAGATTCATAGCAGACTGCAGTTAGGTAGTTTCGATACTTAATGCTGATTTTATGTAAAATAAACAACTCTGTCATACAGGTGCAGCCGATTGCAAATAATTACTTTACTTGTATCATCAAATCTTTTCTAAGATTTGACGCCAATCCAACTGTGATGGAATTTGTACCAAAGGAGTGTAACATTCTTATGATTAACAGGCCCCCTGGGCATATGGAATGGAGAGGGGATTAGCCGTTCTCTCTAGCCCATGTGTCCAGACCAGTATTCAAATACTCAACTATAAAGACATCACTTTGAGTTGGAAAGCTTAGATAATGCTCTTGTCTTCTAGCTTAATGATATATTTTCTTTTTTTATACTCCCCCCGACCCCCCCTCCCCGCACCCCAGTCACAAAGCATAGTTTGTCAGTACCTTAAGGGATTTAGTGACCGATTGCAGTTAAATAACGTTGTTTTGACAACTCCATGATTGTGCGGGATTCCCACTAAATAATACTTTGTGTTTTAAGGACCTTGCCTTGACCTATGAATTGCATTCCTGACTCATACAATGAGATGTTTTTTATATAATATTTTTTTTTTTGCTCAAACAATGTATTCTTTTGTAATGTCCCTATGCATGTGGTTTGGATATAGCATTATGCTAGCTTGAATCAACTCCACGATATGCTGCCAACAATGTTACATTGTGATGCACATGTCACAAAATCCAAACTTTGCCCCTAATACGAATCAGGATTTTTTCATGCTGACTCAGGGGGCTAACATAGTACACCATCATCTCATTTTCGATTAGGTGATAACCAGTTGTGAGGCTCAGATCTCATTAAAAACTGAGTTTCACTAAAAGTATATTCTTGATTCACTTCAAATCATGGCCTAATTAAGTAAAAGTAGAGGGCAGAACACATCTGGAGAGTATATTGTAATCTAGAATCCAAACTCGCACTGATTTGTTCCAGTAGACAATAAAAAATGCAGCTGGCTCTTCATTCATAATCACCCCTTGAACTTGTGTTCAGCTGAAAATGTATAACATTATTTAGGAATGTTGATGTCCTATGATCCTTCAAACACATCTATCACTTTCAATATCATTGGAACAACATTGTAGAATTTGACAAAGCAGGTTCTATTAACATTATACATTTAATAGCCTCTATTACCCCTCGCCCTTCTATTTAAATCCTTAGCCAACAAAGAATTCACCAAATTGGCTGATGTCAATAGTTTATATGAATCACAGAAAGAGTCATGCCCCCCTGCCATGTTTAAATGCTTTACATGTTCACACAGATTAGGTCACACATGACCTCATTAATAGTTCTTTAAGCCAGGTTGTTTTGCAGCTAGTCTGAAATGGTCCCTTCTCTGGAAAAGCCATCTTCTGTCCCAGGAGATGTCATTTATGTCCCATCTCAAAACATTTTGTCAAAATTGTCAAGTCCAATAATGTAATGGAACCACTACCAGCAGGTTGTTAGACCTGTCCGTGGAACAGAAGCTATCACTTCATTAATCATGTGCAATTTAAATCTGCTTGCAGATCAGGGGCGTGGAAGTGCCTGAATCCTCCTGTATCTGTCTGCAGCCTTTAATACAATGTCAGATGAGATCTTGTTAATTCGACTAAAAAAAATGTTATGAAGGAGCAGTATGGGCTTGGTTCTAACCTGTTCTGGCTAATTGTAATCGGTTATCATCTTTTCCACTGACAAATCAATGCCTCTGAGACAATGCAAGATCAGCTTTCTTCCCCCTTTTTTTATATATCTGTTAGCTCACTTCTAATGCTTAACAGAACTAACCTTTCAATGCATCTGCATACAATTATGCCCATGACACTAAGATTATTTTAGCAATGGAACTCCATGATTTGGGCTAAATCGGTACTTTTTAGGATTGGCGTATTGCCATTTATGGTAGAAGCAGACAAATCATCTAAAGATGAACCCAGCAAGCATGAATACATTTTATGGTTGTGAATACAGCGGGTCACTGGATGTTTCATTGTTGGCCTATCAAGCTTGGGCCATGCCACAACACATCCTAATACTTACAATGCTGGGTATTCTGGTGGGCTCTAATTTGACTTTGGAACCTCGATAGAATGCTGCTGTAAACAAAGTATTTGTTCACCCTTCAATTGCTAAAAGGAGTTTCCCTTTTTTAACTTTCTCTGTCAATCCTTAAGTATTCAGGCTCTATTTACTTTGACCTTCCTAATTTCTTAAAATGTCTCATACTTTGCAACCATCTTCAAATAGTTAAGAACACAGCTCCATGTCTTCTTCTGAAGCTTCAATTCCATTAGACCATAATACCTGTTAGTGGTCCGATGGCAGGGGGCGAGGGCCAATGGTAATCCTGTGACCCTGCAACAATGCAATAGTTTCTTGGGGAACGGTCATGCCAGCCACCTGACATAAGGGGGACAATTAACTAAGATCCATAGGGGCAATCTATACTGTATACCACTCTGATCACCCAACCAGAAAGTGGTATAGGTTATTCCGGGAAGGGCCCATGTTGTGACAACACTCTGCAACAAAAAGGCTTGACACAGGTTTGGGAGCGGTGACTCTGTAGATTTTTGAATGTCCTGTATGATCGCTGTTGGTTTTTGTAATAAACGATAGTCTAACTTGCCCTTGGCTGAGTCGTCTGTTCTGGCGGAAGGGTTATTTGGCCTTGGGAGCTGAACGGTTAAGCTCGTAGCAAGCCCCCAGTCCTCTGGCATACCAGACCTCACCAACACTTCCAGTGGTGAACAAAGTAAAGGTGAAGAGACCACCTGGGCCTTGGCCACATACCATGGTTTGGAGTTGAGACATTTTTCCTCGGTAAATGTTTTTAGTAGTAAATACCCTACCCCTCTGTCATTATGATTTGGCATGTTATACCTGTTCCCAACACTAAATCTTAGGAAACTGACCATGGGAGCTTCTCTGTCACCATCTGCCACATCTGGAACTCCATGCCATTCTCTCCGAGATCGATGGAATATATTACCATTTCAGGAAAGCTCTAAAAACATTATTTTATTGCTTAGTTGCTTCATCCGTAGACTTTACGAACATAGTCGTGTCTCTTTCATGCTAGAAAGACACTGCAAAGGTGTCAGAACATATTAAATGCACATCATATAAGCATGTGGCTACAAGCTACCAAACAATATGTACCCCATGCTTTGTTTTCAAAGAAGTATTGACGCTTCATATGCTGTAAAATGTTTTGTCTTTGAAATGTTATTACTTCTGACATAATTATTTCTGCATTATTTGATAGCTACTCTTGCACACGATTCTGATTGATGGAATCACTTTTTAACAGAAAATATGTACTTTGTCTCGTGTGACAGTCAATCTATCTTAGTCTGTTTGCAATTAATGCATTTGCCATCTGGTGTAATTCCTAGTACTGCATAGACACAATATGGCATTATTTCCTTGTGTGTGTTGCTTTGTCATTCACAAAACATGTTAGCTTTGCTGCACCAGCTATGTATGTTTAAAATATACACTAATCTATTTACAACAAAAAAGTATGTTCAAACCCGCAAAGTGCTCAGATTAATCAGCTCGTCCTATGCTATAGGGAAAATGTATATAAATGCAATATATTATTTGTTATCCATATTGTGTGCATAAACTACAAGCACCCGTCTGTGAAGAAGAAAACTACAAAATGTAATTCTCTTAAACATTTGCCCTTTAATTTTCAGAGTAATATATTCACTTTTGGTGTATGATTTCATTCTGCAAATCTAAACGTGAAATGTTAATAGATTCAAGAAGGCAGTCACAGGACCATGAAGGAGGATGCTCTCGTGAAACACTTTGTATTTTCTACTGGATTTTATTATGATGTTTAAATGAATATTCAATGGATATTGTTTTTCAAGCACCTGTAAAATAAATCCTCTGTGCTGGATGCAGGTTTTCTTCGCTTTCCTGATTGGCTGTCAAGCTAAACTGTCATGTTCTTGACTGGACGTGACGAATTGCCATTTTATTGAGGGCCTTGAATGAATTTACAAATAAAACCTTGCATTCATTTAATGAATTGTGTAGTCGGTCTTTATATTACGTTTGCAAGTAAAGTCCCTTGTATTTCGCTGCTTTAACCACTCTCCTTTGTACTATCATTCTTCTATCAGATAAACATATGACTCTGTAATCGTCCATGTTCGACAGTTGAGTTTGGTTGTACAAATGGCCTAAGGTCTATACAGGCTGTGGGACCTTCGAATTTCAGCCACAATGGAAAGATTTTCAGATTCAAGGCCTATACCAAGAACCTTTACGCCCATGTAGACTTTCTCTTTTCTTATAATCTTTAAACATGCTGATCATTTCTATGCTCCACATTAAGGTAAGAAGAAAAGAACACCTGATCCTAATGCACACATGATTTTGTCAGAGACCTACACATTCAGGACTTCTATTGTGGCTATGAGGTTCATGCTCCAAAAGCAAGACACTCCAAGTGAAAGCACATTCCGCGCAGGGAAAATACACCCACATGGACACAATGGAAAAATAAATGATGCTCCTAACCAAAAAGTAAGATACTCCTTTCCATGGGAGAAGCTATGGAAGGTGGGAAGATCAGATGGATCAGCATAAGGAAGCGTATGCAGTAGGAAAATAGAAAAACAAACAACGTGGTTTTATTTTTAATACAGGGAATGCACTGAGCACCATAGGTTTCTCACAAATGCATTGTAATACAAAGAATTTGTGCCAGCAATCTGACTGCTGCACTCCCACACTGCTTGGTAATATTTTTACAACACAGTTTAAGCAGTCCTGGACTTAACCATGTCGGATGAGAATTGGCCCTATAACTTTGTCTGAATGATGCCTGTGATTTATCGTTACACATGTAATCCTTACCTAAGGATTGTATTTCTTTAAAGAACGTGTCAATTTCGATAAGAAATGTGTTTATTTATTTTGTCATTTTTAGAGCGCACTGTAGAGATGTGTCTTTGGAATGTTAGGGCACGCAAGCCACTCTCCTTGTATTCTTTCGGAGCTTGGTTCGCGTGACCAATTGATCCGTTAGATGCGATGTTGAGTGGATGGGCACGGCGGGCCCCGTTGAAATAAACTCACCTTATACCCACTCAAAGTGCCTCCTCCAATCTTTACATTGGCGACGAGGAGAGGGGGCCCGTCACGGCACTCGGACAGTCCACGGTCCGAGGCGAGTGATCGGCCGACTCGCTGAAAGCAGCTGCAGCGCCATCTGAGCCCCTCCCTCAAAGGCCTCGCCAGCGCGGAAGGCTGAAGGCCCGGGGCTGTGTGGAGCAGCGGCGCTGTTGGAGCCACTGGAGCCGCTTTCCGAAGCCGCGCAGGGCTGTAGATTCAGCCGCGCTCCCCTGGCCGCATATCCGCACAAGAAAGAGGTGAGGAGAGACCGGGGAGGCAAGGGCGAACACAGGGTGGCGCCTCAGGACAAATAGCGGATCCGCCCTCTGCATAAAGGAAATACAAGCCCAACTGGCCCAAGAAGAAAAAAAAAAAATTGAACGCCAGGAAGCTTTAAGCAGGCATTGTCACGGCACATGAATGCCATAGGACTCTGCATAGAGGAACAGTGCCGTGGAGTTAGTGCAGACAAGCAAATCTGAAGAGAAGGCAATTTAGAGACAATTGCAAAATAGGCAGGAAAGAACTGACAAGTAAATTCAAGGCTTGCTGGGTGGAACAAGTGACACTTTCTATTCATCATGGCGTAGTCAGCCTTTATCCCGACAGTTTTTAAGGGAGAATTGGGGATGGTTAGAGATTTTGAACATGAGATTCGCTTGAAGGCAGGAGCAGTCCCCAAAGTGCATAAGGTGAGGCCGATACCTCATAACCTGAGAGAGAGACTAAAGACTGAGATTGAGTCCTTATTACAGAAAGGGATTATTGAAGAAAGTGAGAGTTCACAATGGCTATCACCAGTTGTAGTGGCAGCCAAGGCAAATGGTGATATAAGACTTTGTGTAGATATGAGGGACATCAACAGGAACATTCTTGTGGACAGGCACCCTTTGCCGATAATCAGTGACAAATTGTCGACTCTCGATAAGGCCAGAGTATTCTCTGTGATTGACCTCTCTCAGGCTTATCAGATCCCCTTGAAGGAAGAGTGCCAGCATTTGACGGCGTTCATTACATTCTTTGGACTTTCAAGTATCGGAGAATGCCATTCGGCCTTGCCTCGGCAGCGGCCGTATTTCAGAGGGTGATGGACAAAGTTATGGAGGGTGTGAAGAACATTGTGGTGTTCCAAGAGGATATGCTTGTGTTTGCGAGTTCTGGGTCTGAACATGATGAGGTTTGGAGGCAAGTGTTGGGATGATTGTCAAAAGCTGGTATGACTGTGAGAAGGGACAAGTGTAAGATTGCGGTGGGGAAGGTGGAGTATCTTGGACATGAGATCGATGAACGGGGTGTGAGACCGAAAAGGTGTTTGGTAGAGGCTGTGGAAAAAGCCCCTGTGCCGACTGACAAAGACCAAGTGAGGCCCTTTCTAGGCCTTGCGGAATATTACCATCGATTTGTGAAAGATTTTGCTATAGTGTCGGCTCCCATAAGAATGATACTCAAAAAAAGGGTCGAGGTTTGAGTGGTTTCTAGAGTGTGGTAGGGCATTTGAAAGTATCAAGGAAGCAATCCGTAAAGCACCATCTATTGGGAGGTTTAATCCCATGAACAAAACAGTTCTGGTTGTAGATGCTAGTCTGATGGGGTTGGGAGCCACATTGGTACAATTGGATAAGGAGAATAAGGAGAGAGTTATTGCCTTTGCTTCAAGAGCGTTGAGGGGGGCGGAGTACAAATATTCAGTGATCGAGAGAGAGACATTGGCCATGTTCTGAGCTGTTATGCATTTTAAATTTTTCTTGTGGGGCAGGCAATTTGTAATTCGTTCTGATCATAAGCCATTACTGCAGTTGTTTGAGAGTGGAAGGTGGGCTCTGAGTTCGCCAAGGATAAGCAGGTGGGGATTAGGGCTTCAAGGGTATAATTTTGACTTGAGTTTTTTGCCTGGGAAGAAAAATGTTGTGGCAGATTGCCTATCGAGGATGCCCTTAAGTGAAACTGAGATGGTGGAGGATGAGACAGTGGAAGAATCGGTGGTAGCTGAAGTTAATGAGGCAGTTGCTCAAGAGAAGTGGTTGCAGGGGGAAGATTCTGATGAACTCAAGTTGATCAAAGAATGGACGGTGAAAGGATAGCCCCACAAGAATAGTTTGGATAGGAGATTTGACATATGGTGGGAAGTCAAGGAGGAGTTGAACATACATGAGGGCAGACTGAGGAGAGGACGATGTGTTGTACCTCCGGTGTCGATCAGGCAGACTCTTTTGGAACTGGCTCATGAGGGTCACCCAGGGGAAGGAGCGATGAAGAGAAAACTGCGCCAGAATTTCTGGTGGCCGCGCATAGACAAGATGGCGGAAAGGTGGATGAAGGACTGCATCGAGTGTCAAATGAGTGACAAAACTAAGGTGACAAGGGAAACTCCTTTAGTTTCTAACACAGTGCCAGAGCAGCTGTGGTCTAAAGTTGCTGTGGATATTATGGGACCCATTATGGGTTTGGGAGATGGATTGAGGTTTTTGTTTGTGCTGGTGGATTTTCACATGAAATGGATTGAATGGGAAGCGGTAAGAGAGGTCACAGCTAGAGAACTCATTGCGTTCTTAGAGAAAATTTTCTTTAGAGAGGGGGTGCCCACTGAACTTGTTTCGGATAATGGGGTTCAGTTTGTCTCATTGGCAATGAAGAAATTTCTCAGCAGTTATGGCATTAGACATGTTAGAACTGCGTTATATCACCCAAGGACCAATGGCCTAGTGGAGAGAGTCAACCGTTTTTTGCAAGAAGGGTTGCAATTAGCTATGAGGGTGAAGCAGCCATGGAGGCAGATGTTAAAGATAATGACGTGGAATTATCTCACTACTCCGCATTCAGTGACAAAGATATCACCATTTGTTTCTCTCAAGGGAAGGGAACCAGGGACTAATTTGTGTCCAGGGTGGTTGGGAGTAGCAGGAGTAGTTCAAGTGGATAGAGAACAGATAATGAAATGTATCAGGGAGAGCCAGGAGAGAAATAAATTGAGTTTTGATGCTCGTGAGAAAGTGAAGGAGCGTGAGTGGAAGGTAGGAGATATGGTGTATATAAAGAATCCCAGATTAGTGAACAAATGTTTGGACAGCAAATTTATGGGTCCTAAGAGAATTTCTGCAGTAAGGAAGCGTGTGGTTATATTAGAACGAGAAGTCTGGTCTAAAGGAAAAATTGCAAAAGCATATGGCATGGATAGGAGTGTGGAAACAAATGATTCTAACGACAGCAAAGAGAAAAGGGATGACGAGGGTGAAAGTGTTCAAGGTGGGAGTGAAAGTATTCAAGGTGGAGGTGCTCATGACAGTTCCGGTAGTTATCAGAGATCCAGGTCTATACCTGTGTGGATGAAAGACTATACATCATAATGAAAGAATGTGTAAACACTGTTTAGAATTGTTAACTAATTCGGATGAAAGACTATATCATCTTAATGAAAGAATGTGTCATCCGTGCTTTAATTGTGAATTTTTTTGGTGTTGACAAAGGTTAATCGTATCATCATGATACAAGCATAGGAGTTAAATTTAATTTAAAATATTATCATATGTGGTTATTCTCTATTCTACACTTATAGTAGTGATGTTCATTTTAGTTTCATTAATTGTATTGTAAATGATTCTTGTTTTCTTTAAGGAGGAAGGTGTGTAGAGATGTGACTTTGGAATGTTAGGGCACGCGAACCACTCTCCTTGTATTCTTTCGGAGCTTGGTTTGCGTGACCGATTGATCCGTTAGATGCGATGTTGAGTGGATGGGCACGGCGGGTCCCGTTCAAATAAACTCACCTTATACCCACTCAAAGTGCCTCCTCCAATCTTTACACGCACCTAACCCTGAAGTACCTGGTCGCTGATATTCTTAGAGGTACATGGATGTTATCGTTGGCAGTTGAATTAGAATACAGGTTATAAAGCGGCAAACATGTTATGCAAAAGTGACAATTTAGATTGCATTGCGTTATACAGTATACAATAAGCAGTAGAAATAAGGGTCGGCCGGATGACTTTACATTTGGCTGTGCAGCAGTTCAGGGTGGTGCAAGAAACCGTGTCATTAAATATTCCAGGTGGGCTATGTGTGTGAGGCTGGGGAACTGCTATGTTGTTGGGTTAATTGTGCTGCTCTAGAGTGAAGAGTAGGGTTTTCAGATTTTTGCGCAATGTCCAGAAGGAGGATTCAGATTTTAGTGATGTGGGTGGTGCATTCTAATGTCTAGCAGCTAACACTGGGAAGCTGTTGCCTCCTGCTTTCTGGCATTTGTATTTGGGAATGGTGAGTAGATGTGTATAGGCACTGCACGTGGGTCTGTTCGTTTTGTTCAATGCAAACTTGTTGAAATATTTGGGGGCTGTTTGCAAAGTACATTTGTGTGTCATGGAGAGGGTTTTGAAAAGAATGCGGTCATGTACTGGTAACCAGTGTGCAGAGCGTCTTGCCTCGCTAATGATTCTTTTTGGGGATGTTGAGTGCTGTTCTTAGTGCGTTGTTTTGGATCAGCTGTAGTTTTTTTTTAATGTTTCGTTTGTTGGCCTCCATGTAGAGGGCATTCCTGTAATCCAGTCTGGATAGGAGGAGGGCTCTAGCTAGGGTGGTACAGCTGACTGATGACAGGAAGGGTCTACAAGCGTTGACGAGCTTGGATATGTTAGCAGCCACAGTAGCTGTGGCATTGATTTGTCTCGTTAGTGTCAGGGCAGAGTCTAGATAGATACTTTAATGATGATGCCATCTATCGTAAAGGATTTGTAGGTATTGTCAAGTTTATTAAGTCAGTGTTGTGAACTGGTGAGGAGAAGCTCTGTCTTTTCATCATTGAGGCAGAGGCTGTGTTGGGCCATCCATGCCTGAATTGTTTGGTAAATTTGATTTAGTGTCATGGTCGTAGGAGCCTGTTGGTGGGTATGAGGATTTGGGTGTCATCCGCATAGTTGGTGTAGGTGACACCCAGATCGTCAAGGCGGTCGAATAGTGGTTTGGTGAAGATATTGTAGAGCGTGAGTGAGACACAAGATCCTTGTGGCACTCCACATGAGACTGGGGCAGGTGATGCAGTGAGTGAGAATACCCTCATGGTTCTATTAGTGAGGAAGGATTGTATCCAATGTATGGTGTCAGTTGAGAAGTGGGCTGCCGAGGTTGGGTGATTGCAGAGTATGTTATTGTTGACTACATCAAAGGCCGCTGATAAGTCTAGTAGGAGGAGTGCTAGCTTGCCATTGTCTGTCTTTAAATTCATCCATTTGAATTTTTAGACCCAGCAGGGCTGTTTCATTACCATGTCCTGGTCGGAAGCATGATTGGCAGAGGCCTATGAGGTTGTTGGTTCATGGTGTTTTCTGATTTGTAGGTAGGCTGCTCGATCCAGTATTTTGAGGAGGAATGCAACAGTTGTTATGGGGCGGTAGTTAGTGGGAATATTGGGGTCCAAGGTTGGTTACTTTAGTAGTGGGAGAACCCAGGCGTCTTTGAGATTAGAGAGGACGGTATTTGTTTCAAAAGAGGTGTTTATTAATGTTGTGATGAAGGGTGTGAGTTTGGATGTGCATTCTTTGATGAATGAGGCTGGGCATATCACCTTGACATTTAGAGGGTTTGAGGCTTGTGATAATATTTAAAACTTCAGTTGTTGTGACTGGAGCAAAGTTGAAGTATGAGTTCTGTGCTGAGTATATGGAGATCTGTGCCGGTTGGCTATATGCAAGGTTCAGCTTTTTTAGTTCGATTTTTGTTTGGAGTGAGGAAACTTTGCCAAGAAGAGCTTTTTGTATACCTGTGTGAAATGACTTGCAATACATTTGGCAGAAGCATTTTAAAGGGACGAAACAAAACGATACAAAAAAGTGTGACTAACAAAAGCAGCATTAACCTAAGGGACGTGCTTCAAGCAAAAGAGGAGTAGTCATTAAATAGACAACATGACATCATTAAGCACGGGATAGGAAGAATCAGCAGGCAGCAAGGAGGAGGAGGAGGAGGCCTTTCAGGCTTTTGAGGATTTAGGATACTATAACCAATTTTTAATACAAATATGAATGAATTTTTAGTGTCAGCATTATTTGGGGTTATTTGGGGATTAAACGTGCTTCGGCCCACTGATTTTAACCTTTTATTGTGTTTACTGTGCTGTGCTTACTGACCTTTTTTTCTATTTCAGGATGCTACAGGGTTTAATGCCTCCATATTATAGTTAAAAGAAAGGACCAGGGGATAATATGGTTGTTGACAGGCCAAAAAATACAAACACATCCTATAGAAACTTGAAGCTAATTCACAGCTATCTTTAGACCTCTAATTCAAAAGATATGGCCGAACAAATTGAAATCTGCATTTTGGTAATCGAGAAGGCCCTTATGGTAGCTGCTCTGGGGCTGTAGGGACATAGCGTACATGATGTTAATGGTTGCGGTAGTCCAATGGATACAGATGTTTCCGGACCCATCCCCCAACCAGGTTAGATGGGAGCCAAGGGCAGGGGGGGGTCACCAGGAGGGATAACACAAGGACTCCCAGGCCATTTCAGATGGCTCAGTTAATCTTAAGGAGGGAGGATGAGTTCTGGTTGGAGATGTTACTAGAAGAGAAGTTGATTGCCATTCATCAGCTTCTCTCTAGGCTGCATCCCCACCTGCTTGAGAGTGACACGAGCCGAGGGGGTAATGGGGTCTGGGACAAGTCTCAAAATATTCTTTGAGTTTTTTCTGTCCTTCAAGCAGGGGGATAGGAACACTGGAGAATTTTTGTATGATTCCATCAGAGAACTTGGGAAAATATAAGAGGTACCCCCAGTTAGGAATATTATGGCCTATAGAAATGAGGGCTTATTGATGGTAGGGGTTGTACGGTTTATTTGGACTTCGGGGATCTGCTCCATATTTTGCTGTCCACAAGGAATGCTAGCACCAATTCTTTTTTGGCTGCATCTTTGGGCAAATGAGAATGCAAGTTTAACACATTTTATCATTACGTCTCTATAGGCAAGGGACAACTGGCACAACATTCCTTGGTTTTCTTTCACAAGTGAATGTATGACCGAATCCAATGCTCCTGCACAACCCCCATATACCTCCCCCTCTCGGGCACGCCTTCTCCCTCTGCATTTACAGCATTACAAGCGCCTGTTTGTCTCCGTAGTTACTGAGAAGCGAGAGAGCAAGGAGATGTCCATTTACATGAACAGAGCCAATGATGTTATTAACTGGGAGCCGGTCTTATTCAGCCTTATCTCGTTTGGAGTTTGAAAAATGTCACCGTTGGCTGATCACCCGTGCCCAGTTTAACAGTCTGTTGTTGAGGGACAATACAGCTAGCTGGAAGGGTTTTCTGATTTAGCGAGTTGTTCACTGTGCAGAGATTCTGAGGAAAATCTAAAGCATTTTATTTTGTCTTGTCCTGCCTACAAGGATATTCGAAATGACACCATCCTTCTCGTTTTTACACATTTTAATGTGAGACAACATCGCTCTACTCTATTGTTTTTTATCTGCTGACCTCCCATGTGTTGCTTGGGCTCTGCTGTCCTTTTTAAAAAGAGCTATGGGCCTCATTAGGAGTTTGGTGGTATCTGGGCGGTAAAGTAAAAAAGAGAGCAAATGTGTTTTTTTTTTTAGAAAATGCCAATGCAATGATGTACAAGGAAGCCTTTATTTTTTCCTTTTAAAAGCTAGGAACAAAGAGTTTGCTGTTCTGAATTTGCCATTTTTCAGCCTTACAAGAACAGGTTGAGTGGAAACAAAACATACATATTTTTATAAGGTTACCATCAGTTTTGTGAGAGGTATGCGATTTTTCCCTTTGTTCCAATAGGACATTTGTGGACGGAATGGAAGAGGATGGTAGGAAAGTTGAATAGGAACACAAAGGCAAACATTTCTGAAAAGTAGACAGAATTCCAAGCTTCGGGAGGCATCATTTGCACAGGTCAGGCAACAACTATGTAGGTAACATTATCATAGTTTGGGGAAAAATTGGAAAAATGACAGAAAAAAAGGTATGTGCTGGACATGGTTGCACCTGTAAGGTAATGGCTTCTGTGAATATTGAGAAATTCAAATCACCACTACATTCCCCCCACCCCCCTGACTCTTCGAGTTAAGAAATCACACATCTTTCACAATATGTCACAAAACAAGCAATACCACAAGCCAAAAACTGAGCCATGGTACACAGGATTGTTATGCATACGGCCTAATCAGATGCACTTGGAATGTGTAAATAAGGAAAACAAATGTGGTGAGGAATGGCAAGAATACATTTTTTTGAAAGAGCACAGGCAGGCCTTTTGAAGGTTAAAAAAGCATATAGTGCTTAAAGCAGCGACTAAATGTAGGTTACATTTGGGAAATTAAAGGGTTGTGTAACAAAGTGCGGTAGCAAATGTATGAAAAAGTTATCAAAACCAAGAGAAAATAACAAATGTCTTACCTTCCCACATTCCCCCAGGTGTCCTGACAAAAACGGTACCTCACATGTAAGGCTAAACCACTGGTATCCCAAAAGAATTTGGAAGAGCACATTTTTAGGATTTTTGTCTTGTGAACAAACCAACAGATTTGGGCCTGGGGTTTAGCAGCCACCAAGGGAAAAAGGGAACCCCATGCATTTCTGAAAAGATGTCACCCATGGGCATCCATAGAGGTCTGACTTGCGCGAATCTCCATAGAATGTATTACCCAGAAGGCCTGGCAAAGTCCTAAATTTAGGGGAAAAAACACAATTTTCAGACATTTGCCACCAGAAAAGGACAGCCGCTCAAGGCCAAGAACATAACCCTCGACCATCCTGGATCTCTGGCTGGGCTGCATTACAGAATTTCTATCTGGGAAAGGATGGGGACCCTGCCATGCTCCCTGGGACGGCTGCTGTGATTGGAGACGGTCAACCCACATGGGAGACAGGTGCCCAAGGCCAGGGACATTAGCCCCACCAACCTGGAGCTCTGGCTGGCCTGTGTTACAGCTTCTCCCTCCGGGAAAGGTCGGGGACCCTGCCGCGGCTCCCTGGGACTGCTGCTGTGCTTCGGGATGGTTGACCCACATAGGAGACAGCCACCCAAGGGCGGGGACATCACTCCTGACCATCCTGGAGCTCTGGCTGCTCTGTTACAGCTTTTCCCCACCTGGGAGCTCTGGCATTGGGCCAATACCTCCTCGGAAGGAAAAGCTGTAATGCAGCCCAGCCAGTGCTCAGGGATAGTCTGGCGATGATGTCCCCGGCCTTGGGCGGCTGTCTCCCATATGAGGCGACCGTCCTCAAGTGCAGTGGCTGTCCCAGGGAGCCCCGCAGGGACCCCTTCCCTTCAAGGAGGCAGAAGCTGTAACGCAGCCCAGCCAGTGCCCCAGGATTTGACAGGGGTGATGGCCCTGGCCTTGGGTGGCTGTCTCCCATGTGTGTTGACCGTCCGCAAGCCCAGGATGCACCTCTGGCTGGGCTGCATTACAGATTTTCCCTCCGACTCGGAATGGGGACCCTGCCAGGGCTCCCTGGAACTGCCGTTGGACTTTGAGATGGTAGACCCACATAGGAGACAGGTGCCAGAGGCATTACCTCCGACCATCATGGAGCTCTGGCTGGCCTGCATTACAGCTTTTCCCTCTGGGAAAGGACTGGGACCCTAACAGGGTTTTGTGGAATCGCCACTGGGCTTGGGTATGGTCAACCCACATGGGCGACAGATGCCAAAGGCCAGGTACATCACTCCACACCGTCCTGGAGCTCTGGCTGGCCTGCGCTATAGCTTCTGCCTCTGGGAAAGGACGGGGACCGCCACTGGGCTTGTGGACAGTCAACCCACATGGGGCACAGCCGCCCAGGACCATGGACATCACCCCCGACTGTCTTGGAGCTCTGGCTGGGCTGCATTACAGAATTTCCCTTGGGAAACAGATGGGGACCCATCTGGGGCTCCCTGGAACTGCTGCTGTGCTTGGGGTGTATCATCCCCAAGTCCAGCAGCAGCTCCAGGCAGCCTCGATAGGGTCCCTGTCCTTTCCCTGAGGGAGAAGCTGTAACGCAACCCAGCCAGAACTCCAAGGTTGTAGGGGGTCATGACCCTGGCCTTCAGCGGCTGACTCCCATGTGGGTTGAACATCCTGAAACCCAGTGGTTGTTCCAGGGAGGCCCGGCACATTCCCTGTCCTTTCCTGGAGGGAGAAGCTGTAATGCAGGCCAGCCAGAACTCCAGGATGGTTGGGGGTCATCCCATGTGGGTCGACCATGCCCAAGCACAGGGGCAGTCCTTAAGCCCAGCCTGCAGCTCTGGCTGGGCTGTGTTATAGATTATCCTTCCAGGGAAGAATGGGGACCCTGCTGGGGCACCCCGAAAGTGCTGCTGGACTTTGGGAAGGTCGACCCACATGGGAGGCAGGTGCTCAAGGCCAGAGACATCACCTCCAACCATCATGGAATTCTGGCTGGCCTGCATTACAGCTTTTCTCTCTGGGGAAAGGACAAGGACCATGTTGGGGCTTCCTGGAACTGCTGCTGGTTTTGGGGATGGTCCACCCACATGGGAGACAGCTACAAAAGGCCAGGAATATCACACCGACTATTCTGTAATGCAACACATCCTGAGCTCCAGGATGGTGGGGGTGATATCCCTGGCCTTTGGCACCTGTCTTGCATGTGGGTTGGAGCCCAGCTTGGAGTTCCAGGGAGTGATGGGTACCCTGCCGGGGCGCCCTGGGACTTCTGCTGCACTTGGGGATGGTTGCTCCGCA
The DNA here is from genome assembly GCF_040938575.1 of Ambystoma mexicanum. Taxonomy (NCBI): domain Eukaryota; kingdom Metazoa; phylum Chordata; class Amphibia; order Caudata; family Ambystomatidae; genus Ambystoma; species Ambystoma mexicanum. The sequence goes on from NC_090934.1 coordinate 620,907,853, forward strand.
TGGGAGACAGCCGTTCCCAGGGAAACACCAATGTTCTGCTGGCACGGGGGACATTTGAGGCATGACCCTGCAATTGTCCCAGCCCACCAAAATACCTCCCCAGCCTGCCCACTCCCACCAACAATCCAGCCCCAGTCCCATCCACACCGCAGACAATGGGCCCTAACTGTAGAATAAAAAAAAAAAAATCTCACAGAACATAGAAGCTCCTCACGTAAAAAATAAACTGTAAACAAAACAGAAAACATTAATTATCTGTGGTCAGCCCAGCAAAAACATATCATGCTCCCATCATCGCTCCCCCCTCCACCTTCAAGCCATCTCTAGCCCCCAGTAAAAACACATTTGCCCTTCCTAGGGGCAGATTTTCAGATTACATTGCCAATCTTCCCCAGGGAGGTCTACATGATACGCCCCATCCGTTTGGGGCAGGGGGGAGAGGGCCACCCCCCTTTTTCTTATAAAAATAAATAAATCATCATTGATGGTCTAGTGACCCCACCCATCAGTAAATGCACAATTGCCCCTTCCTAGGGGCAGATTGCCAGATTACACTGCCAATCTTCCCCAGGGAGTGCTACATAAGATGGCCCCCATCCATTTGGGGTGGGAGAGAGGGCCACCCCCTTTCAATTGTAAACATTCCTGGTGGTCCAGTGTGCCCCCATCTCCCCCCCCCCCCCCCAACTGCCACCACACCAAAAAAAGCATTTTTTGTTATTTTGTTTGCCTCTTCCCTAAGGGCAGATAGGCACATTAGTGTGCCCATCTGCCCCTAGGGTGGGCAAAATGTACTGCCCCATGCTTTAGGGGCTGGGGGGGAGGACTGCTTACACTTCAAAAACAGATCCCTGGTGGTCTAGTGGCATTGCTGTGCGTGGATCGAGCGATCCGCCCCCAGCAATGCTTCAAGGAAAGTGTTGTTGGAAAGGGTAGAGTTTCCCCTTTCCAACGACATGTCCCTCGATCAAAGTGGTATAGAAATGCCTGAGATCAACTGAGGACCTTGCCTTCCATTACACTCATGCAGCCAGAAATGGCTGCAGCAGTGAAATTCATATTGTCACGTCAGCACGCATTACACAAGCTGATGTGACACTAAATGAAATCCTACCCCAGACCGAGACGATGAACCTCCTCCTCACATAGCCCGAGGGTTGGATTTAGAGTTTGTGCGATTGCTACTTTGCAGTGATTGCAAGTGCCAAAAAGGACAAGCTATCTCATCCTCGGCAATGGAAACATTATGCTGAGGACGACATAGCTCGTCATTGGCACTTAAGGGGTTAAGGAACCTTTCAATTACCAAATCTGGGTTTAAGCTGGTGTTTTGATACAAAAGTCTTCTATTCCCCAGTATAAAACCCAGTGCTTCTTGCACTGTAATTCCTGAAACTGGTCCCGGTTCTATCAGAACTTGTTTTTCCACTAAAGCGTTACATGGATTTTTTATTGTAGCTATCAGTACCAAAAAGGACAAGAGAATGTGCTGTCTCCTTCCACCATGCCTGGAACGCAGACACGTTATCTTTCCTTTGCAAGCAGGGCCTCCGTCTGGGGTTACCACCTTCCCCCCTCCTTCAGTTCAGGGGCATTTCCCAGAGTCTTTTGTTCATCCAGTGGCATCTCCAACTCCGGAGCGCTGACGGGAATACAGTTAATATCTAGAGTAAAGAGAAAAAGACAAATTAAGAACCAAGTACATCAATTCATTCCCTTTTCGTTGAACCTCCCTTGGATATAATCTGAAACCAAAAGGTGGATCATGTACATAAATATACAACATAAAAGCAGTCATCAAGACCTGCAAATAATAAATGAGTTGAATATAGACGATACAATGGCAATTGACTGTAAAATACAGGTTACATACATTTCAATACACAATTCACTAAGTCATTTTACTGACGGATCCACCCGGGATACATACCAATCTAAGTTAATGTTACCTAGAATCATGGCTGAATCTTTTTTTTCTTTTTTATGTATATTGTTTATATATTTTTTCTTTATTCTCATTTTAATTTTTTTTATTTATATACTCGCCTGTTTCATCCCCCCTTTTTTCACATTCACCTTAAAATGCATTTACATTTTCTCACCTGATGTATCTCCTTTTCACGCCTTTACACTTCAAGTTGATTTTTTTTTTATATATAATTCACACTTAATTACCTGCTATGGTGAATCTCCTGAGATGCAAGCACTTTATTTTCAGGATACAAGTGTATTTTTCACTCCCCATTTATTTGTTCAATTTGCTCCAACCTTCCTATGTCATGTGTCGGGTGAAACTGTTTAATCTAACAGGGACAAACTGTTCCAGCGTTAACTCACCCTCCTTTATTGCTATTCTGTTGACTGCAAGTGAAACCTTGGCTGAAATTCTGAGCCCTCTCTTCTTACACCACGCTTGCCCTTGGTTGGCCAAAGGGCTCGTTGAGATGCTTCACACACCCAGCTGCTGGTGCAATCATACTTCACATAATAACCTGCCCCTGTGGAGCACACAGTGAGGCCACATCCCAGGTGCCATTCAATGATGAATTGGGGCTTATCCTCCATGCCCATAACACCCTGAGAATTTGTCTCTGGGAGAGGCAGATTGTGTCCGTCCATTACACTTAACAACATGCACAAACAGAGCCCCAGATAAAATACGCAAGTGGGAGTATTTTACTCCCAACTTTGAAAATTGTGAATACAATGATTTTGGAGGGATTACAAAAATGTAAGTCCAATTCACGAATGTGAGAAATTCACAAGCAAGTAAAAATATGTTTGAACAGAAAAAATGCATTAACTTGGTAACATTCATTTCTTAGCACCGAGTTATTCATGGCCATCAAAAGCTACATGTTTACCTATTCCAATCAGGCAGTCAAAATACTATTGGCTTCCCGAGGACGTGCACTACTGGCAGAAACCTATCCATGTTGCTGTGAATGTGAAATCAGGGGTGCAAGATTACACATGTCTCTTTCATACTGTGACTAGGGAGTGTTTGTACTCCATATTTTAATTTCCACTCAGTATTTGCTAATTTATAAAGGAGTAAATGTAGTCGATACACCCCCTAATCTGTTATGGCTGTGTACAACTCACCAACCGTCATAGCAACTGGAACCAACAGTGTCCATGTAGTACACCCAAAAGCACACAGCACAAGCAACAAAGTCCCCGACCACCATCATATGGACAACAACTATTCTGATCGTAGACTCAAAACTACACACATGAGCCCGCAAGTAGGAAGGCATAGTACAAAATGGAAGTGAGCAACAAACACATGTGAGGACTGCCCTGGACCCCATATGTGTGTTCCACAACAATATACAAGTTGAGTGGCCAACCCATGCCCCGACTACAATTATGCTAATAATACAAAGTCTCATCAAAACAGTTTTGCAGATTTTGAAAAATGCAAGTGCACCACAAGAAAGTTGTGCATCTCACCTCACACCTTATCCTTTGTGAGCCTCCACCAGCCGTACCCTGGATAACCTGGATGTCCCCCTCTGTAGACCAGGAAACCACCTGACTCTGATGCTGTATTCCGTACACACATACAACAGGAACATCCCCTTCAACCACAGCAACCATCTTCCCCTGCAGAACAACCATGTAGAGAAAAACAGCACAATGTCGGGGCAGGCAACACGTCCATGCACCCAATTACACACCAACATGTGCCCCCCTGAGTGACATGCAACATATGCAAACTCACCAGCAGCCCATCACCATGTATCCCTGGCACATACATGAGTGTGTGTGTGTCAGTTCATGATAGATACATGCTGCATGATTTATGTGTATGCCACACATCCATTGACGACGATTACTGATGTCATTGTGTTTTGTTCCCATTTTCCACAGTTGTTGCGGCTTGTGAAGAGGGAGGAGGCATCACTGTGGAGCAGACCAAAGCACACAACCCAGCCAACCACACTCTAGTCCACCTCATCTAAGGGTGAGTTGGCTGGGGGAGCACATGTTCCGTTGGTCGGAGCTGCTGGTGGTATGTCCAAGAAGGATTTTGTGGTTGGTGACTCCTCGGTGGCTGTGGGCAAGGTGCGGAAACAGAGGGGTCATCCAGGGAGGAAGGCTCTCTGGAGTCATCCAGGGGATGGAGGAGGAGGCAGATTAAGGCCAGTGCACAGGGTCTGGTGGGATCATCCAGGATGGTGTTCAGGCTGCACCCCTGGGCCAGGGACAGAAGGATGTGCAGTGCACTGTGTAGGTAGCTGACCACCCTGCTGACCCTGCTCCATCTGGTGCAGCAATGACCACCATCATGGATGCCTCCACTTAGACCACGCCCTCCCCTTGGGGCCAGGGAGATCACCCCTGAGAACCCACACACTGCTGGCTGTGATTTTAAGGCACACAGGCTTGATTTGTGATGCTGCAAGAGAGATTGGTGCAGCGTTCGAAGACAATCGAACAATCGAAGACTTGCGACAGCCAAGGTGTGTGAGGGGGGTCAACAAGTCACCGGTCCCTGTCCTTGTGGATACAGGTGCGTTGGTCAATGTGATGGCCCGAGGACACTGTGATGAAATGGACATGCCTCCCAAGCTGGTCAGCCTGAAGGCCTGCATCTTTGCCTTCAGGGGCTTGTAACCCATCCCACTGGACGGTGCCTTTGTAGCAAAGGTAGAGCATGATGGCTCACAGATCACTGCACGCTTCTATGTAGCACCAGTGAGCACGAACACTCTCCTGAGCTGCTCTGCAGCAGAGGCCCTCGGCATTGTCAGCTTTGCATATTCTGTGTATCTGAAGGATATCAACGACCTCCTGGACAAGTACTCTGCTTTGTTCAATGTAATCGGACAGATGGCTGGTGACCCCGTGAGGCTTCATATAGATGAATCTGTGCAGCCCATTGCCCTCAAACATCGGAGGGTGCCTTTTCATCTTCGGGAGCTGGGGGATAAAGAGTTGGACAATCTTGTGAACTTAGATATCACCGAGAAGGTGGAGGGTTCGACTTCGTGGGTGTCCCCAATTGTAGTGGCAAGGAAGCCGAAGCAACCTGATTCCATCCGCATTTGCGTCGATATGAGGCTGCCCAACAAGGCCATCAAAAGGGAGAGACACCTCACTCCAACAATTGATGACATCACTGCGGAGGTGTAGGGTGCTCGGTTTTTCTCCAAACTGGATCTCCGGGCCGACTACCATCAGGTAGTCCTACACCCGGAATCAAGGTACATTACTACATTTACCACTCACCGGGGGCTCTACCGCTATAAAAGGCTCAGTTTCGGTGTGTCATCAGTGGCGGAGGTATTTCAGAACATCATCCGGGGCACCCTCACTGATCTGGAGGGCGTCTTAAACATTAGTGATGATATCCTAGTGTTTGCCAGGACTGAGGTCGACCACCTGCGCAGGCTGGCAAGGACATTTGAAAGACTGCAGTCGCTTGGTCTCACCCTCCACAGGGAGAAATGTGAATTTCTGCACCCGTCCATCAAGTTCTTTGGATTTGTTTTCACAGAGGGGGGCGTGTCGCGAGATCCGAGGAAGATACAGGGCATTAAGAAAGCACAACCACCCGAATCCGTGTCTGATGTGAGGAGCTTTCTCGGCATGGTGACTTACTGTGGCCGCTTCATCCAAAACCTTGCCTCAAGATCGGAGCCTCTAAGGGGCCTTACAAAGAAGGAAACGAGCTGGCATTGGGGCCCCCTTGAGCAGGCGGCTTTTGATGATATCAAGAGTGCACTGACGGCTGACAACACCATGGCATTTTTCGATCCTGCGTTGCCGTCGGAAATCGTAGTGGATGCTAGCCCTTTTGGCCTGGGGGCTGTACTAACACAAGTAGATCGGGATGGTAGCGTCCGTCGGGTGGACTACGCCAGTAAGGCTCTGTCCGACACGGAACAGCGGTACTCTCAAATTGAACATGAGGCACTGGCGGTGTTGTGGGGCTGCAGGCACTTCAGGCTCCATGTCCTGGGCTGCCCGGTGATGGTCGTGATGGACCACACACCTCTGCTTTCAATTCCCAGTCACCAATTCTGGCAGGGTCCTCATCCAAGCCGCCAGCAAGGATAGAGAGGTGGATGCTGGCACTCCTAGAATAAGGGGTCACTCTGGTGTATCGGCCAGGGGTGTTTCCAGATCCTGAAACAGGCCATGCAGCAGGGCTCATGGAAGACGGTGCTGGAATCCCTGGCCGGGCACACCCAAGAGGCTAAGATCGGACTGGAACAACTCTGGAAGGTGAGGGAGGAGTTGTCGTTTCGGCTTCCAGCCTTCTGTTGAGAGGTGAACGAATTGTTGTGCCCCGGTCAAAGGTCAAAGAGGTAATCTCTCTGGCCCACTGTGGACACCAGGGCGCTGCAAAAACCAAGGCCAGACTGAGGCTAAAATTGTGGTTCGCCGAATTGGAACGCAAGGTTGATGACTTTGTGGTGGCGTGTGTCTGGTGTCAGGCGGCATCCTCTCTGCAAAGTGAGCCGGCCATAGAGGTGATGCCTCGGGGTATGTGGCCCTGGGAAGTGGTACACGCAGACTTTGGGTCTACGACGCACGGTACCCACTTCCTGGTGGTCGTGGATGAATACTCTTGGTACCCGGAGATGGAGTTCGTGGACTCGGTGGCGTTCGAACATGTGGTGGTCGCCATCGAGAAGGTGTTTGCTGCCCACGGATTGCCCCACACGTTGTGCTCCGACAATGGTGCGCCGTTCCAAAGCGAGGGGTTCTCGGAGCTGATGGAAGGGTACGGGGTACAGCACAGGAAGATCACCCCCTCTGGCCGAGGGCCAATGGAGAAGCATAGAGGCTGATGAGGACACTGAACAAGACCTTCAGAATAGCCCAGGGACAGTGTTTGCAGAGGCCCCTGTACCAATTATTGCGGGAGTATCGCACCACCCCCATGCATCCACTGGGGTGGCGCCCACTGAAGCCCTGTTTAAGCGGTGCCCCTGTGGACTGCTGCCCGAGGTGGGGGAGAAGGAGCCTGGGGTGATCGATGACCAGCAGGTGGAGATGGACCATCAGATGCGGATCGAACAGAAGAATGTGCGGCGAGGGCTACGTCCGCAGCGACTGGAGCCGGGAGATGAGGTACTCATCAGGAACAGGCATCCCCACGGAAAGCTCTCTCTCCCCTACGAACCTGAGCCACTCGATGTGGTGGCCGTCAAGGGGTCCATGGTGACAGCCTCAGACGGGAGGTCGGCTGTTACCAGGAATATGAGCTTCTTTAAGAAGCTAGGGGACCCCAGGACTGAGCCTCCCCTGGAACCGGACTTGACGGAGGTGCCTGAGGACAGAGGAGGCCAATCCTCAACACCCGCGTCCCCGCCTGGGGATTGCCATCAGATGAACTCCCTGTGCTGGAGGTAAGCGGGAGGTACCCCCAGAGGGCTGGCCAACGGAAATCCACTTACCTCAGTGATTACGTTCTGGGACATGTCTCATGATTGGCCCGTGGGCCCTAGTTTTACTTCAGGGGATCCAGGGCGGTTGTAAATAAAGGGGTGTGTTGGGGATTTTTGAAAGTTTATGTTCACATGTTGTTTGGTTGGTTTGTAGAGTAATAAAGTTGTGTTGTTTGTCCTCATTGAAAAGGAGGAGTGTGGAGCTGCCCCTTTAAGGGAAGCACACGCGGCGGTGCCGCGTGCAGTATAAATAAAGGGGGCGTTCCTGGCCACGGCAGTGCGACCGAGAAGCCCGAGCAGAACGGCTGTCTCTGTGTCATTGTGTGAGTGCTTGGGGGCTTATGGGAATCGCTAAGGGGAGTTCTGGAACACTCCCAACAAGGAGGGCACCTGCTGCGAAAGCATCTTTGTTAGAGCAGAAAGGAAAAAAGGACAACAGTGTTTGCCAATAATTCAGAATGGAGATATCATGGGGCACATGATTCTAGGTGAGAAGGGCTCCTGGTGCTCCTGCTGGGCAAGGAGCTTCATTGGAGCAAAAATCATAAAAAGGGCGCCACTGTGGCTGAGAGAGATCACTGTATGCAGGGTGGGGGAACTGTGGCACCTGGGCAATTGCTAAGGAGTGGGGTTGAGATAAATGTCAGCCCAGAAAAGAGTAGGTGGAGCCCAATGCCAGACCGCCACCTTGGATGAGGATGAGACATTTCGAGATGTCATTACGTAACATAAATCGGTATGAAAGACATTCTGGGAAAGCTGAAGCAATGTTAACTTTCTGGTGCAATCCGTTTCAGAAGTAGTGTGTATTAAGATAACTATGGGTGCTAAGATGAAGGAGAAAGCATGGCACTTTGAAATGGATATGGCCTACTCCAGCTACACTTATCCAGAAAGGGGAAATCAGCACAAGAGGAAAATGGAGTAAAATATATATCAGAATAGAGGATGTTACATATATCGAAGAAACTCATAATGAGGAAAATGAAAGTCTAAAAGGAATCCATCACCCTCTTCTTCTGGTTCCTCATCATCTTTGATGGGTCCAGATCCAGAAGAGGAGGATGCAAAGGAGACATTCATGTCTAAGGAGGCAGGGACCCAAATAGTGTTGCAGATTTATGAATATATGTGGTTCAGGAACAAGAGCCAGCAACATGGGTCTGGTCTACCTCTACTGCCTCAGGTGAAACGGAAGGCGAGGGAGGAATGGAGGGACCCAGAAAGGGTCTGCATTTGAAGAGGTTTTTTCTACTCTGTATCTGGGAAGAAAAGGATCTGTTCCATTCTGTACTGTGAGAAACCTGAAGGTGTCTCACTTACTAGTCCCCAGGGATCTGTCATCCAGGTGGCCAGGACACGGCCATCGTTATTGGATCCAGTTCCTGGGGCTGGACCAGTGTGGGAGGATCACCTGGATGGGGGATCTGGGATCTTTGGGGAGTGGAAGTGGGACACCGAAAAGTGAGATGTTGTATCCCCTTCCTTTTGACACCTTTTCCCCATCCTGTCCAGCCGGATACATAGAAACTCTACCCCTCCTTTCCGTACACAAACACTTTCTCACCCCATGAGCGACAACAGACTAATATCAGAGCTGTTTACCTGACATGTCCCAAACCAAGGATCAGGCAGAGTTATGCAATTACTGACAACTACACACACCTGACCTCCCTTCTCTTCCCCACTGAGATAAAAGGCAGAGCGCACAGCACACACTGAGCAAGGCCGAACAAACGAGGAAGCAGCTATTCCAGGATGCTAGTTCAAATGGAGGAGAAAGGTGGCGAGACCTGAAAGGATGTCAAGGAGGGAGTTACCCTTGCCCTTTTCAACCCAGGCCTGCGCAGCCTCGGATGGAAGAAACATAAGACTGGTAATCACAGCTGACGAGTGGTGTGATGGATATCAGCGGTACATGGAACCCTCACGCTTTGAATGCCATGGTGGGGAGCCCTGGTTGCCATTGTGGTACCATCCTTGACTCCAGTGGCAAAACAAATGCCAACGAGTTCAGCACAGCCGGTGATTCGGAAGAACCTAATAGTGGGCCTGACTGTGTTAGACTCAAGGTTGCAGTTGCAACATTAAGACGATTAAGAGACAGATGTCTTTGTGACTGAACTTGGTACCAGAGATATAGTGATCCAGTGCCAAGTGGGCTCTCATTAGAAAGTCTCTGGATGGTATCCCTCTCTTGAAGAAGGAAAGTATTGAACCATAAGATAGTGGAACTACAAATACCAAGAGGCCATAGAGAAGGCCAGCGTGAGGTGTCCAAGTGGTCATACATGGGTCAAGCCAAACCTCTTGTACAATCCAAAGTCCTTGGCATGATTATAGAAATTGTGAACTGTGGATATGCAACTGGTTAGTGCACATGGACACGCCCTTGCCATCGACTAACAAAGTGACCCAGCAAGACGTGCTCACCCTTCGGAAATATGTTTAAAGCTGGCAAGTGCAGTGGAAGGTCTGAGCCCAGATGAGGGGGACCTAACAAAAGGTGGTTGTTGAAAAAGACATTGAGACTTTTGAATATTTCAAATAAGGAACTTGAATGAAAGACGATGGTGAACCCAACTGAGAGGGGGTCAAGAAAAAAGTGTAAAGAAGCTAATTGAGCAACATTGTGAAGAGAAGTATGAACCCGGCTGAGGGATGTCCACAGTGAATGGTTGGTCTGCCCCCGATTGAGGGAGACAAACCTCTAAGTGGACGATCGGAGCCCAGCCAATGGGGACCCAAGAGTGAATAGAAATCACCGCATGTGAAGGTTAACAGAAGAAACTTTTGTTTTTTTGTTTTTGCTGAAGAATAAGAGCCCTACATGAAGTTTAACAGAAAGAACTGTTTGTTTTGTTGGCCACTCTGAAGCAAGAGACTTTGCATGAGAACATACTTGGGCACAGAAGGCCCCGATATAGAGAAAAGGAACTGTGAGCGTGTGCCAAAATCCCAGGAGTGTGCTGTGCTCAAGAGAACCACCTTGTCCCGTTCTAAAAACGTTGGGAAGGGAGACCCTGGCCATAACATCTTGACTTATCATTTTGTGAACACTTTTTTCTTTTCTTGTGACCATTATCCCTCACTATTTTGTAGCATAGAGGTAAGGTTTGGCAATAGGTTTTTTAGTATGGGACCTTATTATTTGATTAGGCAGTACTAGGGCTGATTATTAATAACTGATGGTCGTAGCTTGCTCCCATATTAGATTTTGGGTTAGTTTAGGCGTTTATCCACTGATTGTACAGTTCAATAAACACCGTTGAACTATGATCACTTGTGTCTGTCTTGCTTTGACATCATGCCTTCCTTACAGTACACATTGATACAATTCTGCCAATCCTAGTAGTGAGGTCATTGATGGCCCCAGAGGAAGCAGTACAGGATGGTGTGGTAAAGAGGGTAGAAGCAAGCCTGAAGATAGTCCACACAGCTCACATTTAGCTTTGAGGGTATACGCATGTATCTCCTTCCTGGCATAAACGGAAACGGGGCAGAGATACACTTTCAAAAGCAATGAAGCAAGGTGCAGATTGTGCCCCATTGAATCATGACTGATTCATAAATGCATGTCTGATCTACTTTATGATGGGTGAAAGTGATGGCTGTGACAATAGGGGTAGCCATTACTGGAAGAAAAGAACGGTTCATATAAGTGACTGGCATTCAGAATCACATTTGAAGGCCTCTTTCAAAAATATTCAATTTTAGGGGCAAAAGTTCTTTGTAAACGATTTAGAAGACACATTTCACAAAGTCTTTTTTAGATGAAGGTAAGTGAACTATGCTTTTGGCAGTATAGCGCCTAATTTCAATTCTGTTACTGCCATATTCCAACTTGTAATACGGTTTTGTGTTTTTGCCGTAACACCATTGGTGGTAATACCGCTTGGGTTAATTCCGTTGACAGTTTTACCATTGGCTGCATTACCACCAATGGTATTAGTCATCTCCTAATTTGGCAGAATGATAAAAGTGTTGGCAATACTGTTACTGCCACTTTAAACATATACCACCAGACTTATAGTGAGCCCCATTGATGGGGAGACAGCAGGCAGCACCAATATTTTATTGGAAGATTCAGGGACACATGACAGCCTGCATTCTCCCATGTTTTGGGCCAAATTAAAGACGTGGTCTCATCTGCACAGGCACTGGGCTGGGGAATCTCATTAGCTTGAGAAGCTAATCCTGGTTCCAAAAGCGTTAAAGCTCCAGTTACAATGGTAGAGGAAGGTGGAGAATTTGCTGAATGGTCTTGCAAGATTGATATTATGATCATACAGTGGCTGGAAGGGCTGTTGTATGCTTTTCCTCGGCTTCTTCTTTTCCCAAGGGTGCTAGTCAACATCAGATACTCAACTGCATGTGCATTTCCTCAGTTTCTGTTATGGCCAAGGTAGTATAGGTTTTTCATTATGATTATTATTGTATTTATTGATGGAACTAGTAATAGTCCCAGTACTTTGGCTTTCAACATACCTCTGCCCACTTATTCTGAACCCATGGGAGCTAGTATTGAAGATTCCATGCTGCGCGTGCCTGGAGGCTGAAAGGGAGGGGTTGCAGAAGTGCAAGGTCTAATCTCACCGTTGGCAATAACAGTACAAAGTGCAAAGAGACCTGCAACCCTGAAGGTGTATTACAAGCGTTGGGGAAACTTTCTAAGTGGTGTGAGAGTAGGGAGTTGCAGGTATTGCAATGTTCATCCCTGACAATAAATAGGTTATTTGATGATGTCTTTGAGATGGGGTTTGGGGTACTGTGTGGGAGTGAGGGGCCAGTAGCCCCCCCCCCGTCCCTCCTTTCCTTAGTACAAACTTGGACCATGTGCCTCCAATGGTGGGGAGTGCCCCCGTTGCCCTTAGTTATATCAGCATCGGTTGACACTCGCGTAGATGGGGCCATTGCGTAGGACACAGGGAATCCATTTTGCACCCCTTGACCCCATCTTGGTAACTAGGCCTCACTGCGATAATATGAAAAGGCTCCTCTCCCCTTTGCAGCGCCGTGCACAAAGCGCACACAGCCCCCACCTTTTCTCTCACCATGTCTGGAAAACTCTGCAGCTCCATTCACACGCTGAAGCCGGAGGTAATTGCAACAAAGAACAAATGTAACATCTCACTCCTCCTCTGAGATCACTATCCTGCGTGTAAACCAGCTTGAGCCAAGCGCTGTAGCTCATCCATCTCCACAAATCTGTCCATGCCCCCTCGCCATTGGGAAATTACTGCCAGTGTAACCCTGTGTCCCTGCAAGGTATTCTCTTGATGTACCAGATATGTGACCTCGCCATGATGCCCACCAAGTAGACCTCCAACTAACATTAGACCTCTGTTGCAATATATTGTCTCTCACTACTAACAAATGCCAACGTGCCTCAGATTCTTTACGAGTCCAGACCATCGCTTCAAGACCTTTAACCTGATGCTCCCTGTAAGCCATTGTTATTAACGATGTAAATACATGTACGAGGTTTATAGACTTAGAGTGATTTGTTCAAAAGAGTTGCAATGATCATTATTTTGTGCATGCTTCACAAAGATGTATTATGTTAGCTTAGTTAGTGGCCACCCCGCTTCGCAGCAACCTGATCTTCACCCCTCCTGGACACTGACAACGGGATCACTCGAAGTCCACCCTCCAGGCAAAGGAGCGACCAATTTGGATGGAACCGTGACGTCACTGCCATACAGTACTATACTAACTGTCCAATCCTGCACCAACTTAGTACCCTATGTTAATTGCGTCATTGATTACGATTCTCTCCTTTATAATGTGATGTAATTGTGATATTTGTCAGAGCGCTCTCGGGTAGCAGAGTTCTTTGGATGCCACGTAGATAAAGATATTTTTTTAACTTTGCAACCGGTTCTCTTAGCCTTATTCCCCGTCAGGGGGTGTCTCTTTTTCTCTTTTTGCATGTCTAAAGACGGGAGGACGCCTACATTTGGTGACCCCCGCAATGTGATTTGGGACAGGTGCCTCGAGACCTGTGCAGTGCGGCGAGATCCAGGACACCCCCCAGCGAAACCATTGCCTCCCCGGTCGACCAGCCTGTGCGCACAACGAGAAGGCGTCAAGGGTTCCCGGTTGACGAATACCCAACTCTAAAAGCTGCTCGCTGAGGCGGGCCACGGCTTGCTTGGGGTGCAGACGAGATTGTGGATAGACAGTGTACGGTAACTCTCGGACCACCCGACTGAACACGTGAGTACTGGTTGCAAAAGTTCCCAAGAGGTAGGGGAAGGGTTAAGGAAAAATGGGAACAGGTGGCAGGGAACTAAAGGAAAGTTAGGGTTTGTGTGAATGATATTGAGGCTTTTCTGATCTATCCTTTATATGGCCATTAGGTTTTGTGGAGATAAGGAAGTAAGAGAAGAGTGAGGAAACCTAGCCCGAATGGGGTAGAAGGCGGCACCGTGTAGCATTGTCTCGTCCAGTGCAGTTAAATAAGTGAAGATAAAGAGAAACTAGTAGGAGTCTCGAATATGTAGTAGACTAAGAGAAATAATTTAGAATATTCTTTTTCCCGTATGAGTAGGATTCTTGGTGAGATAGTGAGAGGGGAGTAAGATAATTGTGGGGAGTGTATGAGAAAAAAAGAACAGGGGGTAAAACAAACTAAAGTAAGGGGAAAGGGGAGTAAAAGCGCACAGACAGTATATGATAAATGTTAGATGTTTATGTTCTTCGTTATCACATGTGTCAAGGTGTTATATGTTGACCTGTTAGTAACTGTTTACGTGCATACAAATTGAAAAAGATAATTAAGGTCGATCAGGAAAATTGAAAATGCAATGTACACGAAAATGTTTTAAGTAATGGTAAAAGGACAGAGGTTCACAATTGAAATAAATAATTTGCGGTTTAAGTAGATTGAAAACAAGAAAAAGGGGGTTGTCCAAAAGGTACTGATAAGAAAAGGTAAGGTGAAGGCTGCATACGATGTTGAGGCGAGAAGGGTGTCGACCAAGTGCCTGTGTGTTGTGGGAAATTGTATAACCACGGGGGGAACAACACTATTAGCGCACATCTGTCAGCATCTCCCATTGGATAGTGAGAAAATACAGAAAAACCACGACCGGTGGGTGGTGGAAATAAAGGGAGATAGTGTAACACCCATATGGCCAGAGGGAGGTTCTTTCGATAAAAGGGTGTTGGCGAGATATAAGGGAAAACAGCTACAGAACAGAAGGGAAGTGTTAGATTTGTGGCGGATGTTCGAGGAAGTAACGCCCACGGGCGAGGTAAGTACAGACAAAGAGACCGAGAAAGAGGAAACGTGAGAGGAAGTAGGTGGGACAGCGAGAGGAGAATGTACGACAACCAAAACTGGAGTGATACTACTAAAATATACCCGTTATATACCAGTTGTTGACAAGGCCCGCAGTAGGATACAACAAGCCCCAATATGTTCCTACATGTTCTACCCCGACTACCCCAGCAGGAGCAGCAGCCACTGCACCACCCCGTATGACAGAGGGGGGCTGTTCGGCCCAACTAGCGCCACCCCAGTAAATCTTGCACAGTTAACTGGGGATTTAGATAGACAGCTCGCACACTCACAGATGGAAATAACACAATTAAGAGCGTTATGCGATAGGGGCCAGATGCTACCAGGGGGAGGGGGAGTGCCACCATTGGCAGTAGCAGACCTCACGCCCCCACCAAGTGTCGCAAGAGAATCGGTCCCAGCGACACCAGTACCATCACAATCAGCGCCCTCACAATCGGCACCCATACCAAGGGAGCAAGAGTGGCAGTCAGGAGAGTTCCTGTTCCATTTAAATGGTAAGCCAGTAAGAATACTACGCCCAACAACCCCAGACAGCCAGCGCGGAGAAAGACAAGAAGAAGAAAGAGAGCAAGAAGAAGTAGTAGAAGAGGTGTGGAGTGATCTCGATGAATATGAAGAAGGGCTAGCAGCGGTGGGATCCCCACTGACATTCCATTTCGATGACTTGGATGAAAGGTCGCCACCAAGATGGCAGGGCAGGTTAAGACAGTGGGTAGGAAACATGCTGGTGAGCAAGACAAAGAAGAGGATGGTAGCTAAGCTTGGGAAAAAGCACAAATTACAAATGCCACTAATACACAAAGGGGCAGAAAGGCCGCACTACATTCCGTGGGCCCAAATGGACCAAAAAAATGTACTGAAACTTCTCCCCCACTTTCGGGAGGGGCTGGGAAATTGATACACGCATTTGAGAAGAACACAGCAGGAGTCCATTAGCAATAGGGGACGTGAAAAGTTTGTTGGTGTCCGCTGTTGGTGATCAAGCAGACGCAGTGTGGGTGAAGGCGGGGTTCCCGGGAGTGACAATGTGCTGTGACCGCCATGATGGATCGCTGTTTAATAATGTTAGAACACAAGTATGGGATGCATTGAGGCGCACGTATCCAGACATTCCAGACTGACACTTAGTGATGCAGTGCACGATGGGAGAGGAGGAGGAGCCTACGCAATTCATCCTCCGGGTGAAAGACCTGTGGAGAAGTGAAACGGGTACGGTGTGGGATCAATCCACCGCCTTGTTCTATTTTATAATCAAAAAAGGGCTTCCGAAGGAGGTACAGAAGGCCTTGGATAAAATAGCTGGGATAGAAGCCAAGGGCTGGCCTAAGATCCAAAGCATAATTGTACACCACTGTAGAAAGAGAAAAAGAAGATAGCGCAGAAAAGATTGGCAGACAAAGCGAAATTGGTACAGAATAAGATAGTGAAGGTCGCAGCACTGAACGCAACCACATCAACTGATAGAAGCAGTGAAGGGGATGACGGAGTAGGAAATGCACCAGCGGGAATGGCCGCAGCATGGGCTGCAGGAGGACAAGAACAGTGGGATGGAACAGTGGGATGGAGAAGAACAATACGGAGGGCCCCAATGGCAAGGAAGACCAACAAGAGGACGAGGTGGGTACAGAGGTCCACGAGAGGGGTACGGAGGAATGGGAAACCGAGGTTTCGGTGGGCCTGGGATGAGAGGAGGACCACAAGGGTCATGTTGGAATTGTGGAAGATGGGGGCACTATTGTAGAATGCGACCCGTGGGGTACTTTCAAGGACAGCCCCCTATGGGAAATGAACAGCAATATGGACATCCGCACCCAGGAAGCCCCTATGAGTTACCTATGGGAGGGGGATGAGCAAGGTGACCCATATTATAATGAGCCCCAAATGCAGCAAAGACAGCAACCCCCGCAACAGAAGTCACAAAAAAGCGTAGAGCAACAGCCTATGGCCAGACAAAATACAGTAGGGAACACAAACAATAACATTTTTGCGACGTCTGCTAATGGTGCACCTGCACCTTTTCATGGCACGGCAGTAGTAGGAGATAATGTATTCTCAGAGACAGGAACTGAGACTTATGCAGATAAGAACAGCCCACAGAGAGCACTTGCATGTCCAGTCCTATCCACTACCCTACGTGCAGAAGAAGAACCTCTAGTGGGAGCAGAGATAGAAAATAAGCAGTTTATATTTATGGTAGACTCCGGGGCAGAAAAATCATGTCTCATGGAAGGGCGGTTTCCGTTCTCAGGAAAAAATTTGGAAACGCAGTGGTTCTCTGGGGCTATTTTGAAAGTTCCTTACACAAAAGATCTTGACATACCACTGGGGGGAAAAACAGTGTGCGCACCCTTACTGTATCATGAAGACGCGCTGATCAATTTGCTGGGAAGGGATCTGTTGAGTAAATTAAATATGACTATCTCCTTTACCAAGCGGGGAATAATGTGTTCAACTCCAGGAGTATGCCCCGGACGAGCAATGCTAATGATCAGCTCTATGACGAATGAAGTTGCAGTAAGAGGGGTGCCCATAGACATGGACATGTTAGTTTACGGCATCAGAGTGTAGGCCCGGGTGGTGTCAGAGATAACAAAAAAAGGAATGGAGGGTGCCCGCAGATTTTATTTTCACCCAATTGTGAATACAGATGTGCCAGGAACCATCTTGTCTTTTTCTCTGGAGGGGGTTCAGGTGTCAAGCAAACGTATCGCAGTGATAGGACTGGACACACATGGGTGCGAATGGAGAACTGCACTGTGCATAGACACAAACATAAAGTTGAGCGATTTCCGCTGACAATGAGAGTGATGGGGAGATAATAATGGAAATAAGTATACCATGCGACATCATGATTCAATACAGGGAAATACACAACCCACTCATGGCCAGCGTTAACGTGACACCTACAATTTTTGAGGAAGATATGGAGAGAGTACTGCCTGAGATCTGGACCACAGGTCCACATGATGTAGGGTTATTGCATGAAGTAACACCCATTAAGAAAAAATTGAAGCAAGGTGCCATACCCCCAAGAGTTAAGCAGTACCCACTATCAAAAGGAGCGGAGGAAGGGATTAGAGAAACAATAAGTGCTCTGTTAAAACAAGGAATATTAGCCCCATCCAACTTGCCATGTAATACGGCAATTTTTCCGATCAAAAACGCAAAAGGAGGGGCATGGAGAATGATACAAGATCTTCGCCCACTCAATGACTTCATTCAGAAAGAGTTCCCATTAGTCCCTAACCCGGCATCAATACTATGCAGCATATGCAAAGAAGCCACATGTTTTACGGTGGTAGATTTGAAAAATGCTTTCTTTTCCATATCACTTGATCAGAGCTCTCAGTACCTCATGGCATTCACGCTAGGAGGGAGCATGTACGAACATTGCAGACTACCGCATGGGTATTGTGAAAGCCCAAGCATTTTTAATAGGATCCTACACGAAGATCTTGAAAACATTGATGTAGAGCGCTTGATAATACAATACGTATATGATCTGCTCATCTGCAGCAAACTGAAGAAAAGTGCAGAGAAGACTCTATAACACTGTTGAATTTACTATCTATGAAAGGATATAAGGTAGCTAAAGGAAAATTGCAATACTGCTTAGCTGAGGTCCTGTACCTAGGACAAGTAATATCTAAGGATGGCAAAACAATACTTCCCGACAGGGCAGCAGCCATACGCCACATGATAATACCAAAGACTGTAAAAGACATGCAGAAATTTCTCGTCATCTGTAATTACTGCCGCGTCTGGATACTCGATTACGCAGCCTACACGCGCCCATTGGTACAGGCACTAAAAGAGTCCCAAAAGAATAATGGACAAATGAATTGATGACACAGTAGAACAAGCTACAAGACCTGATCGCACACGCCCCAGTTCTCGCGCACCCAGATTACGACAGGGAATTCTACCTGTTCTCACACTGCAATGGCACGCTGATGATTGCAGTGTAAACGCAGAAAACGTCCCTAGGCCACAAGCCATTGGCCTATTATAGTGGAACGCTGGACGCAGTAATGCAAGGTCACTTCGCATGCGAACAACCTCTCGCTACAGCGGCCTTCGCCATTGAAAAGAGCGCCACAATTGTAATGGGCTGCTCCGTAACTTTGTACGCGGAGCATTCACTCTTTGCAATTTTAGAGCGATCCAAATCAAGGTTGACAACACAGAGGGAACAGCTCATGAGATAATAATTTCCAGCCTAAATGTGCATGTGGTGAGATGTAAAACAGTAAATCCAGCCACGTTCATTACAGAACCATGTACAGTAGAAGACATGCAGGAGCATGACTGTGCAACTTACGAGGGAGAGGAATATGATATCCCCAAAGCAGGTGAGAACGCATTACAGGAGGGAGAAATATACTTCATAGAGGGGTCAGCATCCATAGATACTGAAACAGGGGAAAAACGTGGGGATGGCTGTGGTAATACTGGAAGAAGACAACTATGAAACGACTGTCCAAAAACGCCACCCTTCTCATTATTCTGCACAAGCGGCTGAACTAGTGTCATTAATTGAAGCACTGCATACAGCACAAGGATGTGCAGTAACCATACATTCTAATTCAGCATATGCCACAACAACAGTACATTCAGGACTAACGCGATGGTGACAAAGAGGGTTCCGACGGGCAGATGGGTCACCAGTCCAACATGCAACATTATTAAATGAATTAATAGAAGCATTAGCAGAACCATTATTAGTGGCGGTGGTGAAATGCCAATCCCATACTAATAACACAGATGCAATCTCATTGGGAAACGTGGCAGCAGATGCAGCAGCGAAAGATGCCTCGTATTTCAATGTACCCCCAACGATTGAATGCATTGTCAAAACACCCACCGTACAACCATCCGAAGAAGGGTATAGCAATACACCAACAACGCAAACAATAAAGTTACAGAGGAAAGCCCCAATAGAAGAGCAAGAGTTATGGGCCAAACGAGGGTGCCAGCAATTACCAACAGATCTGATCTGGAGACAGGAGGTGACTGGGAAGGTAGTAATGCCAGTGGAATTATTAGAGGTAGCATTCCAACAGCTGCTCTTCCCGGCCTGTGTAGCAAAACAATATATTGCAGCAGACATACAGGAACACTGGTTTGTTCCCAATATGCAGGAGCATTTGTCAAAATTCATCATAGAATGCACCATATGCCAGACATACAATTCAGGAATAACTCTAACAACATTGCAAGGAACTTTACCGCGTCCCGTGGGACCCTTCAGAGAGCTCCACATTGATTATGCAGTCATGGGGGAGAGGTATAATGGGGCAAGATACTTGATTGTGGTGGTGGGCCACTTCTCAAGGTGGGTGGAGGCAGCCCCATGCCCCCACCCGGACGCGAAGTATGCTGCCAAGTCTTTGGTGCAGGAGGTTTTCTCAAGGTGGGGTATTTGTGATGTAATAAGATCAGACAATGGCACCCGTTTTGTGAATGACCTCTTCAAGGAAGTGACATCGCTTCTAGGGGTAAAGCACAAACGGTGTTCTATTTAGCATCCAATGGTGAACTGTGTGGTGGAAAAGATCAATGGCCTGCTCAAAAGTAAATTGTCAAAGTTGTGCAACACACATGAAAAATTGGGTGTATTGCCTGCCTCTAGCACTGTTCCAACTCAGAATGCAACCAAGCAAAGACCACCATTTAAGCCCTCATGAAATTGTAACTGGAAGGCGTATCCATGCGCCACTCTCCCCGATAAGGAAAGCATCGGATATGCACCAGGCTGCCACAGTTTTGGGGGAAGAATTTAAGGACTAACGTACTCAGTTGACGCGCGCAGTGCATAGCATAGCATGACAAATTGCACCACCCTTTACTGAGAATGCTGCGACAGACACTGTAACACCAGCCTTGGACAGCCCAAGTGGCCCATTAATATCAGGAGATAATGTATATGTAAGGAGTTTTGTTCGGCGGTGGAACTCACTGAGGTTTCATGGACCCTATGAGGTCATCTATTGCACAGCCACAGCAGTTAAAGTGAAGGGACTGAAGTATTGGGTGCATCTCTCAGATGGAAGGAAGGCACGCGGGATACATCACTCCCTCAGTGTGAGCAAGCAAGCACCACTGAAATGGTGAATAAAGGTGAAACATAATCACAAAAAAGCAACAGAAACAATGCACATGAATGTGCTTGCATGGCTCTCTTTCTCTCTCTCTCTTTCTCTCTCTAATCGTTTCTATGTCTCGCTCGCATGTCCCATACTCACTATCAAAGTAAATGAAAAAGAAACAAAGTGTATACATATAGAAATGATGCTAGTAGCCCAATACAAGTAAAATGCACAATGAGTAGAAAAAACGATGTTGTAAAATATGTACAGTAATACATAAGAATATATCAAACAGTATTGAACTATGCAATATAAATAATGAATATATGCTCATCACTTAACCATTTTATATCTCCCCTCCAGGTAACACAATGGCCGAAAGGAGCGCGCTCGCACACAATGGCTCAATGTTAGTTAGCGATAGGATTGCCAATAAGTTGTTAGACATGATAACTTTAAAAAGACACTATGTAGAGTCTTAAAAATGACATCCATAAAAAGAGTTAAAGATTAGGTGAGTGTGGAAAAAGGTTCCCACTCACTGAGGTATTAATGAAAAATATCCCACTAGAAAAGCAAAAAGTTCTGATGTTGAACCAGGAAAGGAAGATTTACCAGCTCTGTGGAAATCTTACCTACCAGTGACATATGGGTGTTTATTTGTGTGCTGTGAAGAACATTAGCAAGGATGGCACAACACGTTCTTCGGCCATGGTTGTTAACTAGTATTTAAGATCCTCATTACATTTGCCATTGGTTAGCAACAGGAATTCTGTCTTATTTGGATTTAGCCTCGCAAACACATTTGGCAATATCTATTATCAACGTCCTCAGTCAATATCAGTTCTAGCTATAACAAGTGCTTAACTTGCTGAGCTACCTAGTCAAAGCAACAGTTTTATGTTAGGGATGTCAGCTTGACGTAGTATCAAGCAGACGGTATTGCTCCTGTAGTGTCTTAGTGCTTTTCCGTTTTTAAGATTTTACAGGTGTCATCTGAAGCTGCTTAAACCTGCAATGATCTTAGCCCAAGATAATTGTATTTTCCTCTGTCCTGATTGGCTGCTGGTTAATTACACATCTGCTGACATGTGTGCAACCATAGATGATGTGATATTGTCATGATCTTGGCCACATTTCACTACAGTAATGTTTTGGTTTGTACTTATATGTTGTTTTCTTGTACATGTACTTAATCATGAAATATGTTTGTTCCTTGTAAATAAATCTTTCTTCCGTTTTTGAGGACACTGGGTGCTTTGTAGGTGGATTGTATGATGCGTGTGGGTTGTTGATAGGTGCATGGTCTCCCTATTGGAATACCAACATATGGGTATTCGAGAAGCACAATTGGATTTGTAAAGGAGAGATAGCCTTCAGGAAGCACCATATACTAATGTATTATTATTATTAGTATGTGGCCATGTGATGAAGTTCTGTCTATATCTGGATAACTCAACTTTGGTTTGACAAAGGGTCCATTTACCTTCACAAGCCAGTGGATGATGGGCCCAGGGGCAGAAAGGGGAAGACCCCTTGCCAACTCTCCCTTCGTCCTAATCACAGGGTTGCAAACCGTTGCATCAAAAGCTCGTACATAACTTCCCCCCACTTGAGAGAGTCTAAATATCAAACCATTCAATCACACAGTCCCCTAGAAGGAGCACAGTGGTACTTTTTCTAAGCAGAATACATCAAGAACTTAAACTATAACCATAACTATTACCAAATCTGCAGTAGAGGACAATACACTGGAAAGAACTGGAGCGTTCCTCGCAGAGTCTTGTCTTCTTAAACATGAATTATTGTTGCACGTTTTCTGCTTATCTGGCAGCTGGACAACCTGCAAACAATACAAACGTACTATTCTATGGTCTATCAGATGAGTCTTCCTTTGCAGAAGACACAGACTTGTAAGTTTGCAGAGAACACATCTTCCCTTAAAATGGTTGGATTTTGAGAGGTTATTTGCACGTTTTCTCCTGGGCACATGTGTGGCAAAAGCCTGGGGAACCCTCTACTTCCCAGACAGTGTGCTGCAATGGTGAGAGACGGGGGTGGATTTTCAAAATGGTGGTCAGGCCAGAAGAAGGCTCGGTCTGGCTCCTAATTTACAATAGGCAGGGTTGGACTGGGCCCATCGGCCAATTGGCCCATGGCTGATACGAAATCACCTGGGAAGGGGGCGAGGGCCGGTTTCTGAAGCAGTTCTAGTCCTGTTTGTTACATTGGTTTTCTAAGGCCTGCTATTTTCATTTTTTTTTTTGTAATGCATGCCTAAGAAACAAATACAAGTCAGCCTGAATGATAGATGAGCAACGTTATCGTGATGACGCGGGATTTACTGTCTGGAGAGGTACATCCATGAAACAGCCACATAGAAGACCAGTTTTCTCGACCAAGAAGTTGACCACTTAAGCAACACATCGAACAGGATGTGCGAATAATTTAAAACAATGTTTTCTGAGTGCTGACATATGCCCCTCCTCTGCTGCCTGGTTCGGAGGTTTGCAGACTCTTCTGTTTTTCCCCTAACTGTGCTTCTGTTAAATAACGTGCCTTATTTATTTATTTATTTGTTTATTTATTCGCATTTGTCGAAGATTCTTGAGAGTGGATTTTTGGCCAAGGATGAGAATTTCGGTCTTGTCACCGTTAAGACATAGGCCATTCGTGGCCATCCATGCCTTCTTCTGCATTGCTCTGCAGAGACACCATGGCGCCAGCCGTGAGGTTAAACCTAGACACACGTGTTACTTTTTTACAAAACGCTCCCAGTGCAATGTAATATAGGTTCCGGGTCGTCCGCATTTGCAAGTTGCAATTTGCAAGTTGGACTGTCACTGGGTGGGCCGATCATGAGCCCGGGTGTGCACTGTGCTCACACGCTGCAAGGCTCAGCTAAAGAGGAGACTAATGAGGAACTGACAACTGTGTTCTTTCTTGCAGCTTTTCCTCGAAAATGTGCAGCACGAAGACTCCTATGTTTGTCTTTCTGCTATCCAAGGTAAGGGGGTTTTGAGAAGCTTCATCCCAGACTTGGTTCCATAGGGTTTGGTGAGGCGCAGCTGCTTTTGAACCCCTACAATGTGGCACTAGACCCCTGGGAGTAAATCTGGGCGGCCTCGATCCCCCAAGAAACATGTTCTTAGCATTATGGCGGTGGTCCCCTGATGCCCCACTTGGCATTGTTCCTACATAAGGCAGGGCGAGGCTTACTTTCTGAAGGAGTAATGGCACCCTGTGTTTTCATATCCCGTAGAGTACTTCTCTCAAACCCAAAAGAACGTGCCTCATAGAACCCCTAGCTCTTGAGAAGTAGGGATAGATACAGATTCAGCTCAATATTTTGGCTCCATTTTGGCAGCGCATCCAGAGCATGCTTTGAATTGGTTTCCTCCTTCAACAATTCATTTAAAAATAAGCATACCGAGGAAATGCTCGGATGCAGCCGGTACCACACATACTGTACATAGTCCCATGCCAGTAACAGTCGAAAATGGCCAGACATCTTAAATGATGTGGTGTGGTCCATTACGTGTAACTTCTGGTAGATTCTTTCAGTGCACTCAAAAGTCAGCCCACTCATCCGAAATGGTGATAAATCACGTAAGGATCGAACAAGGGCAAAAAAAGATGCAAATCGATGTCGCACTTTGTTCAGCCTGCTGCTTTAGTAAAAAGTAAGCGAGCACACAGGTATTGCATCAATTCACATGGAAAAAGGATTGCTCGGTAACGGCAAACATGAAAACATGAACCCATTTAAACACATATCAAAAACGTCTTTTGATGTCATGTTTGCCCAGCAAGTTAAGTGCTGCAAATCTCCCATTCACTTGACATCTCCTTGCGGCACACATGTGTATCTTCAGATGGAGAGAAAAGAGAGTGAGATAGAGAAAAAAGAGAAGAAAAGGTCAAAAGAAATGATAAAATGGATATGACTGCAGAGGACTGGTGGAGGGGTTTTCTGAGAGGGGTGGTAACGGAGAGCAGGCGCTGAAGTGTGTTGGCAAGGATGGGTAGTGAAATGGGAGAGAAGAGCAAGTACATCTATTCCCCCTGTTCCCCTCTCCTTGGCTCTGATGTGGCCATTTACACGAATAAGCCTCAAACCTTGACCACCACACACACACCTTCCCCTACCTATCACTGCAGACGGCTTCCACAACTAGCCACCTACCATCTGGGAGGATAGCTAATGTGCAACCCGATCGCCTTGGGAACATGATGATGCTGTGTGAAATTCGTTCAATACCCTGACATTGTGGGTTTTGTGGGATATCAGTTACCATGCGCTCTGAAACTGTATCCCCAGTGATATCAGTGCCATGCAAAACACCTGAATTATTATTCACATGTGCCACATCCATTACACACAATCTGACTTTGCCCACGATTATACTCCTGCAGGTCTTACGTTTACCAGGCTTCTGGTTACAGTTCAATCTGAACTGCTGTGCATCACTGTTTTTGCAATGACAGCCTTCCTCTTCTCTTGCTACGCAGTAACAATCCCATCTCGCAGGACCCAAAGCGCCAAGAGGCTATGCAAATATCAGAACGTGCAAGATATAATACCCAATAACATAGCCTATAACATTATAACATATCCGATGATACAACCTTGTCAAGGTGTGTGTAAGCAAACCTCTATTCTGCGCAAGGATTATACACTTTTCACACGTTGTCATGCTTTTCGAACTAATTACTATGTGCTTACATACCAGATTAAAATGAGCAATCCTCGTGGAGTGATTAAAGACTGAAAGCCCCATGTTTAGTTTTGGCTATTAGGTTGCGCTTAAGCGTGAACTGTAAACTGAATCTATTGCACTAAAGTACAGCTTGGAGTAATGCAAAGCTTGTGTGTGTTTGGCTATTTGCCTAGCTATTCACTGCACATGGCCATGCCAAGCCCTATGGTCATTTCCACCTATCACCAGCCCCTCGCCACATAAAATACATCTTACTGGGATCTCTTCAAAATGGTTCTGTCAGACAGCAACATCTAACTTTGACCTGCCAGTGTTATTTCTAAGCAGTCTGCTGAGAGTTAATGGCATAGTTGCAGCTGTAAATGAGCTCATGGTATAAAAACAATGTTTTAACCAGATGTGCCTTCAGCCACTTGGTTTCTATCTGTCCTTGCACTAAAGTCCTGATAAAAACAAGCATGACAGAGCCAATAGTTGTGGCTTGCATTTAGGTGTTCAATAGATATTTGCCACGTACTGCTAATTACACAATTTCCCAGCTGATACCTTTTTATATGCCGGTAGAACTGTTATGGCATTGCCTCGCAAATACCACATGCCAACCCAAAACCCCAAACTGCTGGCTTTTCCAATGCAGGTTGAATTATTGCATTGCACTGAATGTGTATGGTATGGAATTGTCTGTGGTGTGCGGCTTTGATTGTTTGTAGCAGTTGGAAACATGCTTGAGGGTTATTCTAAAAATAAATTTGATACCTTGTTCTGTAAAAATACCTAATTGAAGCAGCATTGACGGATACAGTCAAAGATTCCCACTTGGGTGACAATCAAGTGTTTGTTTTAATTTTGTTGATTTATTTTGTACAGGATCACATCTTTATTTATTATAATTTGCTGTGCGTGAATTGTTAAAACACACCCAGCCATAATATCTCGGTTAAGATGAAAATCACTGCACTTAGTGTTAAGGTGAATGACTTCACAGCAAACACATTTAGTTAATTTATAACCACAGATACCCACATTTAGCTGCTTGGATGTCTCTAGGCATGGCATTCCTGGAGGCAGCAATATTCAGGAATAGAGGACCACGATTTGAGGGATGGGGCAGTACATGTGCACGGGAGATGTGGTGTGTGGCCCATGGCCCGCCCTGGTGTCTCGTGGCGGGCTGCCACAACCAAGGGGCCAGAGAAGCTGAGATGATCCCGCCTGTCGACGCCGCTGCTGCACACAGTGCTGTGATAGCTCGCTGCAGCAGCTCACCTGGCGTTTCCTTCCTCCTCCCCATCACACACTAGCTTTTTTCCTCCTCCCCATCACTCAGTCCTTTCCTTCTCCCCATCGCTCGCACTGGCACCTTCTTTCCTTCTCCGCATCACACACCTACACCTGCTCCTTCTTCCCATCACACACGGCTCCTTCTTTCCTCCTGGCCATCACACACACCAGCCCCTTCTTTCCACCTCCCCCCAGCTTATAACAACCAAACGACACCTACAAGCATTGTGTCCATCCTCATTTACCATTCTCCCCGTCTGTACTCTAATGCAATAGTTTGGGCTTAAAGCGGCACTTAATAGCCAAAACGAAGAAAAAACAATACAGTGAGCAATGTATCAAGCCATTGTCTGCTAAATGGGGGGTAGATGGATTTGGCCGGGCAGGCTATTGGGTCTTTAATACTGGCCTGAAGGCACAGGGGTACCAACACTTTGAAAGCAGAGCCATTCATGCGGCAGTGTTTTATATGTGCACTAATTGTAGCAGTCGCTCTCTTGCAGCATTTGAACAGCTACTATGACAGATCGTGGCAGTGGCACAACAAAATCGCAGGAGATAACAACAAGGGACACTCTGGGCGACAACTAACCTTAGCTAAGTGCTACACTACCGCATGTGTGTTTATTATGCTGCTGTGCCTTTGTATACTGTGACAGTGATATTGTATGTGTGTGAAGAGTCAGAAGTAGGGACGTATGAGTGCTGTGTAACAGATCACTGAAAGCATGCGCTGTGGTCAAAACCTTACTCTAACATCCCCAACCTATTGATAACCTCTCCCTAAACCTCATTCCGGTTTCCCTAATTCCCCCTTCGTATCCAACCATCATCACCCTAACCCTCCTTCCCTGCTGGGGCTGTGGAGCCCTGTATAAGCATCAATTTGCAACAGGTCCCAAAACCGCAGTGGGGTTGTTTGGTTCATGCCACTCCTGCACCTCGCAGCAGTGGTCCCTGTCACAGAACTGTATGCATAGTTATGTTATTTCATGAGTTGTGTTGTAATGTAACAGACACATAAACCCTCCATAAGTAGCAATTTCTGTAAAGTCGTGAACTGACGCGATTCACGGATGATGGTTTGAGGGCCACTTTTTTTGAGGTGTGGGCCACTTTTTTGAAGCGAGGGGTAGGACACCTTTTTTGGGTGTCCTGTCCTATTTCTTGTCCAAGTCCGACCCTGATTAGGACAACATGTAAGGGCGAGCCAACCATCAGCCTTCATCAATACGGGAATACAGGTGCAAACCCTCAGAATCTGGCACTGATGGGGGCTATAAAAACAATTATCTCAGTCTAGCAGTGTGGAAGATTGGAGTGTGAGATTGGAGCAGGTGGTTGGAGCAAGATGAAGAGCAGCACATGAGGTGGTCAGAAGGAGGTTGGAATTCAGAAGGTGAGAAGGAGGAGGTGTTGGCATCACAAATCAATAAAGAAGTGGTAGCATTTGGCGGTGGTTGAACGAAAAACAAGGAGGTGGTGGTGAAATGATGAGAACGTTGTAAAGGAAGCAAAAAAAAGGTGGTAAGATCAGGAGGAAGCTGAACAGACAATGGAAGAGATTGTAATATCAGGTTGTGGCTCATCTAAAATCAGGCAAGCATGGTAGCTGTAGGGATGGTTGGGTGAGCAGTAAGTAGATGACCCACAGACCCAACTATCTGGAAAGCAATAAGAAGCATGATTGGCTAAAGACACAGTGCAAAGGCAGGCAGTGAAACAATATGAGGCCAGGCAGACTAGAAGATGTGTGGACAGCTCCAGGAACGACAATGTAAGGCTTCCAGGAGGGAAAGGTGACTGCACCCAGTTAAGTGATTCCCAGAAATGGGCAGTAGGAGAAGGGTTGTGGCTGTAGCTGTGTTCAACTGAGAAACTGTTGCTCTATCAATGACTGGCGCTTGAGAGCAAAAGATGTGCTGGGGAAGTTCAGTAAGGACTGTAGGGTATTTTGTGGAGATTTGGGGCCTGACGGTATTTTATTACCGCCGAAAAATAACTTAGCAATAATCACTCTTTGTATTCAGATTTGGCCATGTGCAACAATAATACAATGGACATGCATTATTTCAGCACCCAGACCTGCATATTTGGTATACGTGGTTGGTGGTATTTTGGTGAGCATAATTCCCTTGTTTTATTTGTGGCCCCAATGTCCAGAATCCCTTATCTTTGCTTAGATTTTTCGTGTGATCACTAGAGAGACCTCAGACCTACATTTTAGGAATACCACATTTTCAGTGATAGTGTTGGTGTGCCACCATGGGCGAACTCACTGACTTATTTACGACAGAGAGCTATATATGGTAGTCTTGTGGTAATTTCCACTACCTTATATACGGTAGGGAGCTATGTTCAGAGAGTCTCTCTTCCCGTTGGCTCATGTACCTCCAACAAGCTATGCTACAGTCACTCACAATTATTCATACTGATTCTGACATGCACACATCTGTCTTAAAATGACCATTGCACTGTTTAAAAATCTCCCCACATAATCGGCATTGTAATGGTAAATAGTAAATACACCACCCGTCTGTTTTCAAATATTTTTCTGTATTATAAAAGTTGCATTTAAATACGATCTCATTCTTTACAGAAATAAATAAAATGGTACAGTAAAAGCATTGTCTATGACACACTGCAAAGAGAGTGGCGGAGAACAGAACTCAAATTGCAACATTGGTATTTGATTAAGACACGCACAGGAATCCCCTTTCCTACACTGACTGCATATTTTCGTGCACACACGGCTCCCACGCTTATGTAATTACCTTATCTGTTCAAAGTTTTCTTCAGCTGTTCTCCTTCGGAATGTGGTTCCCTTGAAGATTAACCCCAGTAAAAGGATCGCCTTTCCTTTTCAAACCGGGGTCATTGCCTGGAATTCTTAGCTTTTGCAGATAGGAATGCCTCCAACCAGGAAAAGGTCTTCCTCCCAGCTCTGCCAAATCTGGACTGTAGCAGGAGGCAGGAATCTGCATTCAGTCAGGAGTCCCACAGCCAGGTCTTCTCCCCAGTAGTGCAGAAAAATGTCTGCCTGTCTTTTTCCCCGATACTGCCCACTAAAACTTTCATCCCAGCCCTCTGTATGACGTGTCCCAATGAAATCCATCATCTCTCATCCTCCTACTCTCAACAATAGCTTCGCTTATACATTTGCAATTGTTGCAAATCTGACTTCCTTCTTCCTGCAGTTACTGTGCACAAAAACACGGAGAAACAGGCAGAGAAGAGAAGAAAAAAAAATCTGCACACACATTTAAATGGCTTTCAGAGTATGCCTAATTCTGCAGTGGAGAACACATTTTATTAGTGGGTTATGTTAAATAAGGTTTTATTAGTCAGGTTAATGGTTAATAGGTTAGCTGTTAATTTTCAAATGTGTCTCTCGCACCATAGGCATTTCAGGTGAAAATAGTGTGCATTTTTAAATGAGCACGTGTGCTTTTAACTGTAAAAATAGATTTGCATCTTATATGTTAAAATCGTTTTTGACTGAATAGTCTGTCTTTCCTTGTTAATCTGGTAACCCATATAGCAATGCACCGCACCCTTGTGGTGGTGCTGCAAAAAAAAATGTGCTACTTGTGCAGTAGTGCTGTACTCTATGCTGTTTGCTACCTGTGTAGTAGTGTTGTACTCTGTGCTGTTTGCTACCTGTGCAGTAGTGCTGTACTCTGTGCTGTAACATGCCAAATATCCTTACAGGACGGCCTCCAATAGGATTTAGGAGGCCTGTCAACCTACAATGGTCCTTGAAGAAGAAGGTGTGAGGTCTCATAAACCCAGGACTAGGGTGATTGTGGACACGCTGTAATCCCACAATGAAGCCAAGTGATGTCGAGACTGTGTGTGTATTCCTTTGATTCTCTCTAAAGTGCTTTCAATATATATTTGTTGATTAAACCTTTCACCTGGGTATCTATGACCATCTGTTAGTGCATCTCATCTGGCTATGTGACATGCTGCAGTCCTTTATGTATCTCAAAGCAACTTTGATCTTTTTACCAATAGATATGGGAATTCTTATTTATGCATTTCTTTTCAGCATTTAAAAACAGACACCATAACATACCTTACTGAAACATGTACTCGATATCTAGCATTACCAAAAATACAATTACCATTAACAAACATTTCTTTTTTTGACAGTCCTAATGAAGTCACATCTTATTTAACATAGAAAGTCGAGTGGTCAGGACATATTTTTGGACATATATGCCTATGTTTGCCTTACTGCACTCTTACAGATTAGTGGAGAGAAAGGATCAGGTGCACCAGGGATAATGTAAACGGTGGTGATCTTTGATTTCAGATTGAACAGTGAGAACATGTTCATTAGAATGTCATTTTGAAACACAGACATCAATACACAAAATTATTCCAGTATTGTGATCAGAGACGTTTGTGAGCATCAGATTTAATAAAGTATTTGCAGTTCAAACAGCGCCAAGATTAACTATGTTTCTACCATTTTCAGCACAGAGTGTCTCCGCAACATTTAATTTTTTCCAGCTGCACATTTTAGATATCTTTGTTAACTTATCTACACAGGGTGACACATCTACAGATGAGGTGTTGAATGTGGCGGTCGAGGGGCGGGGGGTCAGTGGCAATAAGAA
Organism: Ambystoma mexicanum; assembly: GCF_040938575.1. NCBI lineage: Eukaryota > Metazoa > Chordata > Amphibia > Caudata > Ambystomatidae > Ambystoma > Ambystoma mexicanum. The sequence goes on from NC_090934.1 coordinate 620,939,284, forward strand.
AACAGAAATTCAAAAATGAGATCAACTGCTGGACCTTTCTTAATCTCAGATTCCATGCTGCTGTGCCACAACAGACACAGAAGAACTTACACTTTGTCTTACTGCTGAAAATAGAGGATCATGTTCAATAAAGTTCCCAATAGCAGAAATAGTGCACCCTCTTTATCACATGGCTACCAACCAAATTCAACACATGACAAGTATTACGGTAGCTTACATGCTCTTGCTGTGTCTCTAGGTTTCCCTGAAACAGGTTCCTTAAAGCCTTTCAGTGGTGAGCTAGGAGGGAGTCTAAGTGCCTAATAAGGCTCTGGTTCACCTACCAGTATCAGAGCCCCAAACCTACCATAACGTAATGTCATCCTTCTGCCCCCCTTACAGACATGATGTTCACTCATTCCTGTGAGCGTGGCTCTAGACCTCTTTTTATTTATTTATTTGTTTTGGTTTAAAAAACATTTTTACAAAATGCAATCGAACAGCAACTCGATAAACGAATCAAACAATTGAACAATTCATTGTAAATAAATGAACACGATAAAACAATTCATTACGCATCACTCAAATACAACCTACAACTAAAACATCAATTGTATTATTAAAAAGGTTTACAGACATTGGTTAAAAATCTAATTACTTCTAAATTCATAGCAACAGATTTACCATGCAACATAGTCCACTAAAGAAGTTCCAGATTAACCCAATCGGGACGGTATAAAAGTTAGCAAAAATGTTCAATTTGCTGAGGTCTCAAAGCAGGGCAATGGGCCTCATTATTAGTTTGCTGGTCCTGTAACAACGGTACTGGTAAACTTGCCGGTACCGTTGTTAGCAGACTGGCAAACTACGAGTTCTGCTTGCGGGTACCTTTTTGCCCGCCAGGTCTGACCTGGCGGGCAGTCCGGGACCCCCGAGCAGACCATATAGGATGCACCAGCACCATTCCTGAATGCTGCCGGTGCTTCCGGCCTCCCCATTCCCATTGAGCCCTATGGGGCGCATTTTTTCCAACGCCCGGGAATAGGCAATTACTGGGTCCGGCAGGGCTGTAATGACAGGGTAATTGCCCAATCCGGGGCACCGGAAAAAAAATGATAACGACTGCTGCCAGTCTCATAATGAGGCTCAATGTATTCATAAATGTGACAGTGTTTCTTTTTCAGAAATACATTTACAGAATCGACAAAAAGCCTTACTATCCGGTAGACCATCTCTAATACGTAAGATTTCATTTGTAAGTAATACATTAATTCTAACGTGCATGAGGTTGTTTCGCAAGTTCTTATCAGGAAAATGACTTAAATAAACATCAACGTTGCACAGGTCATTCTGAGCTGAAATTATTTGCCTATAAAGATGACACTTCATCGGATTATTATAAGTGCAAGCCCAATCATTACTTTGAATTATTCTTTATTGCTTTATTTGGATACCTCAATAGAGTTTGTGCTAATAGCCCCAAAGTAGCTAGTTTCTGCACACAATCCTGATGAAATTCATAAATACAAACTTCTTTCAAACTTCCTTTTCTTACTTTTTTAGTCAACAGAAAGTATAAATGTACATCAGGATTTATGTAGAATTTCCTAAAAAGGGACAATCTGCACCATACAACTAGAATCTGAATTGATTGCAAACCTAACTTGCATCGAATTGCACACATGTGGACTCACTTTGGAAGAAAATAAACACATGAACGCCATAATATAGCTTCCAGAGTACATAATTCAGATAAGATCCACGCTGGGAAAAATTCCAATCCATAGCAGATCTTAGGAAGTACCTTTGCAAAATAAAATGTAGGCATCGGAAGGAGAGAAAATGTAACAATTGCCTAATCAGAATCCTGGTTTTCTCCCTCAAATAGTTCCTAAAAAAACACTTCATAGGTTTATTTATAATAGGAAAACCTAAATATACCATTGTCGATTTCACCTGCAGTTTTATTTTACTAAGTGTCCATGAAAAGGAGGTTTTACAATTATGTTTACTGAGCTTTAAGATTATGAACATTCGAGGATTTATAGATACATAATTTGACAGCACATATTAGTCAAAGGCCACTAATAACCTTTGCAATCCTATGGGTGTGTGATCGATTAAGAGGAAATCGTCAGCATATGATTCCCAGGCAATTTTTACCCCTCCGACCATAGGTGGGACAAATGATGCTCGGATAAGAGAATCCCCTAAATCTCATACATAAAATTTATATAAACAGGGAGCCTGAATGTATCCCTGCCTAAGCCCATTCACCATTCAAAAAGAAAGGGATAACATGCTTTCGCTGTTAGGCCTAACTTGAACACAAGAATCCTAATGTAGATGAATTATGATTCTCAATAAACCATCTGACAATCCTAATTGTTAATGTTTTTCCATAATGTTGGGCAATCCACTGTATCAAAAGCCATAGAAAGATCCATGTACACGATATAAATAGGGCATGGAGATTTCCCAGTGAGACTAAATGTTGAAGGCTGCTAAGCAAAAGACTGTTGCAATCAGTTCCCGTTGACTTGCGGAAGCCTATCTGGTTCTGACCAAGAATGTCATCATCAGTACACCACTCATCAACAAGATCAAAGCCTCAAAAATTTTCGAGACCGCATCCATGATTACAGTAGGGTGGCAGTTAAGTGGAGAGGATTTATTGCCCTGTTTATGGATGGGGATTACATAAGAAGTCCTCCATGACATTGGTGTTCACATAGTAGCGACGATATCCTTAAACAAAACGCACCGAATTTTCTACCAAAATAAGGCGTTCTTTTTGAAGACCAAATTTGCCAATGAATTTGGTCGACAAGCCCAAGAGGTTTTATCCCTTATAATTTAATGCTCAATATCTTCCTCAAATACTTTTAAATTCCAACAAGTAGGTACAGTTAGATCTAACCTACTACATACCTGATTCCTCATCCAATATGAATCTAAGAAATGGCTACACCAAGTTTGTTCTGCAATTGGATTAGTTTGAGACACTGTTTGGCTTTCAGACAATTAACTAAGGACCAGGAGTTGGAAGTCGCATGTGACTTTAGGGCCTCAATCATTGCCTCTCTATGCCTTCGCTACAGTTGATAACAATAAGATTTCAACACATTTTTCAGTTTCTGGTGTAATCTCTTAATACCTTTGACTTTATCCGAGTATTTGATGGATGATACTTTAAGCACTCATATCTCCTTGCAAATAAACCTTTTCATATTTCGTACCCGAGGGTAAAATTTATGTGGGTGAATTGTACATTTGTTTGGCCTCTTGTTATAACTAGGCAAGGAACCCAACACTGATTGTGAATAGGGTTTGAGGGATTTCAACGTATACGTATATAATTTAGTAGCATAAGAGGAACTATCAAAGTCTTTTATTAGTAGCATATTAAGCTTCTGGGTATTACCATTATACCGGGTTAACAGGTTAGCCTTTACATTTAGGGGATAATTCATAGAATTTCGTGCACAGTGTGCGTGTGCGAATGTCTGCGCCAGCCGCGTGCGCTAAAATCGATTTCCGCGCACAGCATATTCATGGATTTTAGCCTCCAAAACCAGCCGTGGCACAGCGACCCTGCAGCAGCGCCAGTTACGCCCCCAAGAACGCCCTCGCGCAAGAAAAAGCCATCAAAATCCCCAATCCAACGCAAAGGGCTGCGCTAACCCTGGACCAGTATACATGGCTGCCAAACAGCAAACGGCAAGCGGGGAACGTGTATTACTGGGGTTCGTGTGAAGTTTCACACGCGATAGGCCCTGTGCGAGCGGGGTACGTGTATAACTGGGGTTCGCGTGAAGTCTCACACGCGATTGGATCCGGATATGTGTATTTCGGGGGTGCGCGGGAAGTTTCACACACGAAAGGGCCTGTGCGAGTGGGGTACGTGTATAACTGGGGTTCACGGGAAGTTTAACATGAGATTGAAGCAGGGTACGTGTATTACGGGGGTTTGCGGGAAGTTTCACATGCGAAAGGGCCTGTTCCAGTGGGTTATGTGTATAACTGGGGTTCGCGGGAAGTTTCACATGCGATTGGAGCAGGGTACGTATATTACGGGGGTTCGTGGGAAGTTTCACACGCGATTGGCCCTGTGCGAGCAGGGTACGTGTATAACTGGGGTGCGCGGGAAGTTTCACACGCAATTTTCTTGTCAGAGTGGTGTACTGAATTTCGGGGGTTCGCGAGGAGTCCTACATGTCAATTGGCAGTGTGGGTCCTCCCAGGTGTTCCCTCTACACCCTCCACAGCCCCTGCAGGCAGCCCACACCACAGGGGACTACCCGGCACCCCTGGTCATGTCCCGCAGGCCGCCCATCTACCATGGGACTGCCCCCCAGCCAAGCCACATGTCAGCTTGCACTACTGATCACCCACTCATGTCCCGCTGCACCCCCACCCCCCAGCAGTCAGGGGCACCTGCCTGCAGGCCCCCACTCATGTCCCTTTGCACCCCCACCCACCAGCAGTCAGGGGCACCTGCCAGCAGGCCCCCACTCATGTCCCCCTGCACCCGCACCCCCCAGCAGTCAGGGGCACCTGCCAACAGGCCCCCACTCATGTCCCACTCATGTCCCTTTGCACCCCCAGCAGTCAGGGGCACCTGCCAGCAGGCCCCCACTCATGTCCCTTTGCACCCCCACCCCCCAGCAGTCAGGGGCACCTGCCAGCAGGCCCCCACTCATGTCCCCCTGCACCCCCACCCCCAGCAGTGCAGGGCATCTGCCAGCAGGCCCCCACACATGTCCCCCTGAACCCCCACCCCCCAGCAGTGCAGGGCACCTGCGAGCAGGCCCCCACTCATGTCCCCCTGCACCCCCACCTCCCAGCAGTGCAGTGCACCTGCCAGCAGGCCCCCACTCATGTCCCCCTGCACCCCCACCCCCCTGCAGTGCAGGGCACCTGCCAGCAGGCCCCCACTCCTGTCCCCCTGCTCCCAGGTGATGACGATCCTCAATCATGGCCCTTATGGCCAGCCTCCCCAGCCCAAAGACCCAAACAAGTATTGCATCCACCCACATAGATAAGGCAATTACATGATACAACCCCAATGGCAAGTATGTAAATGAACACATGTCCGTCACACACACACACACACACACACACAAAATGGGTGCAAGTGAATGTGAAAACCCATATTATGACATGCATGAAACCAATGAGATAATACCACACATCGAAGTATGAAGAAAAAAATGTATTAAACACAACATGAATGTAATTAAAATCCAACACACAACAATGGGAATAATAAAAGAAAAGCTGCATGTCCGTAAAAGAATAAAAAACAAGAAATCATAATCCAAAGAAATCGAAAAGAAATGATGTCCAAAGTCACAGTCCAACAAAGCAAATCCAAGGCAAAAAAGAAAGTGAAAACCATTGCTCCATGGTGAAAATTAAAAAAAAGAGAATAATCCAATGGTGACCTATGTACAGATGAACAATCCAGGGTCCATGAGCCCAACTGATGAAATTAAACCCATCAAAAATACTACCTAATAAAAAACTATATACAAAAACGTGGTGCATTGTCCAACCGCAACCAAAATAAAGAAAAAACAAAAGGAAACCTAACACTATCTAACTATATACAATGGCGGCGGGCAAGTCCAGCGGCTCACTCTGTGGTGTCCCGGGCCAGGGCATCATCGAACTCCATGTCTATTTGCCAGAGGCGGGCCTCTGTCCTGGCCCCGAGGTCTCGCAGGGAGGCAGTCATGGCCTGTTCCAACTCCCTGTGAGTTGCCTCGAGGCACTCTGCCCACCTTAAAGCCCGACGCATGGAGTACTACGCCCTGACCATGGTGAGCCGTGCCTATTCCACTTGCTGCCGCTCCGCACCTATCTGCTGGCCCAACCAGTGCCACATGGAAGACACTCCCATTCCTGGGTCCTCCTGCCTTCTGGCCGATGCCTTCCCCTCCAATGTTGATGGCCCCGAGCCATCATTGCTCCCACCTAGAGCCTGCTCCTGCTGCTGCTGTCCATGTGCCGTGTCTGATGGTGCCTGCACATCCTCCATCAGCTGGTCTCCAGTTGTGGTGTCCACCCCTGCTGGGCCTCCGACTCCCGACTGTGGCAGGGATGTGAGCTCCACCAAGCCGGCTGTGTTGGTCGGGCCAGGTCCACAGGGGGCCCTGGTGGAATCTGGGCCGGAAGACGGTGTGGAGAACGACTGACGCATAGTCTCCACAGAGGGGGAGAGGACCGCCAGAGTGCGCGACACATGTAGGAACCCACCAACAGGGGCCCCTCCCAGCAGTGCCACGTCATGATGCTGCTCTCCGTGATGGCATGCGTTCTCCACCCAGGAAGAACGCACGTCATCACGAATGACACGCGTGCGCAAAGCGACCCCAACCAGGACAGAGCCCATACGTTCTTGGGACCCCTCGTCCGCAGATAGTGGAGAGGCAGATGACATGGCACTCTCCCCTACCTGCGGACAGGCCTGGGACGGGGCCTCCCTGCTGGTGCATGGTGGTGCAGTCACAGGGTCAGGGACAGCGGCATGCACAGGCCACTCCACGGTGACCTGTGCTGCCTCCTGACCCTGGACTGCACCACTTGCACCAGTGGTACTACACAGCCGTTGTGGCAGACGCAGCACCAGCCCCCTCGCTCTCGGATGATGGTAATTCCTGGGAGGGTGGCTGGGCCTTGCATCACCGCCCAGTGGAGGCATCCCCGCCGCTTGGCTTCACAGCTCCGTCTCCGCCCTCTTCTTCACTTGACGCTGCATAGAGGGAGAAATAGAACACAAGCATCAGTGTACAGTACAAAATACCCTAGACAGGAAGCAATAACACATGAGTGGCACTGTCAAATGTCACTTCCATCCTGTCATTCCACAACACATGGGTGAATGCACACAATACACATGCAGAAACAGTCCCGGCGCCTGCAATCAACATCAACATCCATGTAGAAGGGCCCCTGTAAACCAAGATGTTGCCTTCAAAGTCGCATACATCCATGGCGTTTCAAAGTCACACACACTTCTCAGGCACACACACACACACATGTGCACCATACATGTACATGACATCAGCACCCATTCCTCACCCCCCCTCCATGTCCAGGAACAGAGACAGCCATGCTTTCATGTGTGCATTCCGCATAGAGCTCCCCATGTTGCATTAAAACACATGCACCAACCATGTGGTTCACACATAACTGGTCTCACATGCATGAGCATGATGTCCCTGCACACACACATCCATACATGGCCTATGTCACACAAACAGGCAGGCATCCGACTACCAGCACACTGCAACATGCCCTGTCTCACACAGCAATGCTTGGCCACTTACCGCTCAACTCCAGATGGGTCTGCCTCCGAAGGATCTGGGCGTGGAGCCTGGGCCTATGCGTTCCAGGACCCTCATCTGGATGTTACTCATGTGTGCTCGGCCTCCCTCCGTGAGGCGCCAGGCCTTGTGGAGGGTCCTGGACCTGAAGTCCTCCCAGCGCTTCTTGACGTGCTTGATGTCGCGGGTTGCCACTCCCTCCGCGTTGATGGCAACCACTATGTCGTCCCAGATCCTCTCCCGTCCTTCCTTGTTGGCACGTGATGTTCCGAAGAGGGCATCATAATGCCCCAGGACATGCTCCACCGGGACACCAACTTTGGTGGCAGTGAAGCTGGTGGCCCTCTGCCTCTCTGGCTGGGGGTTGCCAGTGGTGCCAGATGGAGATGTGCCCGACATGGCAACCCCAGAGGCAGGAGTGGGTGGGCAACTGGGTCCTGGAGCTGGGCTGTGGAGCGATGGTATCCCAGTCGGGAGTCTTGTGCTCCAGCAGGGGTGGACACAGCAACTGGACCCCTGCAGATGGCTGATGTGCAGGCACCAAATAGCAGGGCACGTGGGCAGCAGACAGTCAGGCAGCAGCAGAATGCAGGTGGGAGCGTGCTTGGGGCTCTGGGGGGCAGGAAAGTCGCCTTCAGGGCAGGCGCGTGGTCTTCCGTGTGTGTACGTGTGGCCAGCTTGATACGGAGTGATTTGGCACGTGAAAAAATTGCACGTCAGCGTGTAATTCGAGGAAAGGCCCTTAGCGCGTAAGCGCGTCAGCACACGTATGCGATTTCATTGGACCAAAGGCCCTTAGCGTGTAAGCGCGTATGTGACGTATCGCGCACGGGCGTTGCCCTTTCACGTTTAAAACTTCACGCGAACCCCAGGAATACATGTACCCCACTCGCACAGGGCCCTTTCGCGTGTAAAACTTCACGCGAACCCCAGGAATATTGGCCCTGTGCGAGTGGGGTACATGTATCCCTGGGGTGCGCGGGAAAGTTTCACATGCGATTTTGCTGTCAGAGTGGTGAACTGAATTTCGGGGGTGCGCCGGGAGTCCTACATGTGAATTGGCAGTGTGGGTCCTCCCAGGTGTTCCCTCTACACCCCCCACAGCCCCTCAGGCAGCCCACACCACAGAGGACTACCCTGCACCCCAGGTCATGTCCCGCAGGCAGCCCATCTACCATGGGCATGCCCCCCAGCCAATCCACATGTCAGCTTGCACTACTGATCACCCACTCATGTCCCTTTGCACCCCTACCCCCCAGCAGTCAGGGGCACCTGCCAGCAGGCCCCCACTCATGTCCCACTCATGTCCCTCTGCACCCCCACCTCCCAGCAGTCAGGGGCACCTGCCAGCAGGCCCCCACTCATGTCCCCCTGCACCACCACCCCCCAGCAGTCAAGGGCACCGGCCATCAGGCCCTTACTCATGTCCCCCTGCACCCCCACCCCCCAGCAGTCAGGGGAACCTGCCATCAGGCCCCCACTCATGTCCCCCTGCACCCCCACCCCCCAGCAGTCAGGGGCACCTGCCAGCAGGCCCCCACTCATGTCCCACTCATGTCCCCCCCTACCCAAAATAAAGATGCACAGTCATGGCCCACTTCTACACCAAAAAATACCACATCACGCCACCCCATTCTTGAGACGCAATGATTTCCCAATCCACCCCACACTGACGTGCCTATCTCAAGACACAAACCAAAACTCAACTATGTACATCAACACATGTCCATCACACACATACACTGGTTGGCATTGCTTGTGTAAACCCACAATTTCACATGCATCAACCCAATGAGCAAATCCCACACATGGAACTAAAATATGAAAATGTATTATGTACATAAATAAATAAATGAAATGAAAGCATACCAAAATATCAAACATGAAATGAAAAGCATGTGAAAAAGATGAGTGAATGAAAATGATAAGCAATGCAAAACAATTTGAACGAAAAACAGTCCAAACTCTAACCTCCACCTGTGCAAATCCAAAAAAAGGTTAAAAAAAATATCCATTGTTTCATGTTCATAATGATGAATAAAAATGTGAAATCAATCCATAGTCCAACTATTTACAAAACATTGTCCTGAAAAAAAAACATTACTCCATGTCCATAATGAAAAAAAAAATCCAAATGAATATGTGATGTAACTATATATAATCCATTGTCCAAAATAAAAATCCATTAATCCATGTGCAAAAATCCCAAAAATAAATCAATCCATTGTCCAATGATGTAAAGGGTCCATGAACCCAACTAAACAAATGAAACCTACCTAAGAAACTACCTAAAAATATAACTATATACAAATGTGTGTGGCATTGTCCATTGACCACAAATAAAAGGAAAATGAAAAGGAAACCTAACTCTAAAAACTATTTACATTGGCTGCGGGCTAGTCCAATGGCTCACTTTTGGATGTCCTGGGCCAGGGCATCATCGAACTCCTGCTCAATGTCCTGGAGGCGGTCCTCTTCCATGGCCCCGAGGGTGCGCAGGGACGACGTCATGTTTTCCTCCAACTCCCTGCGAATTGCCTCGAGGCACTCAGCCCGCCTCAGGGCCCTCCGCATGGAGTTCTCCACCCTGACCATCGTGAGCTGTGCCTCTTCTGCCCGCTGCCGCTCCGCATTTATAGCATGGCCTAACCGCTGCCACACGGAAGACACTTCTTGTCCTGGGTCCTCCTGCCCTCTGTCCGATGCCTTCCCCTCCGATGACGAAGGCCCCGAGCCATCATGGCTCCCATCTTGTTGCTGCTGCTGCTGCGCCTCTGCCTGTGCCCTGGCTCTTGCTGCCTGCACATCCTCCTCCAGCTGGGGTGCAGTTGTTGATGTGGCCACCCTTGCTGGACGTCCGACTCCCAACTGTGGCAGGGATGTGTCCTCCACCAGCCTGGCCGCAGGGTCAGAGGCAGCTCCACAGGGTACCCAGGTGATACATGGGTGGGAAGATGGCATGGAGTACGACTGGCGCACAGGGGGTTCAGTTGAGGAGGGTGTCGGAACAAGGTCCAGCAAACGGAGGAATCCGGCCCTGGTGAGCTGTCCCAGTAGGTCAACGCGGTCAACGAGCCATTCGAGATGACGTGCAGTCTCCTCATGAAAAGACTGCAGGTCACCTCGCATGGCCCGTTGACGCAACGCCACCTCACCCAGGACAGGCTCAACCCGGTCCCAGATGGCCACGTCCGCAGGGAGAGGAAGGCCAGTTCTTGTAAGCGGATCCCCTCCCTGAAAACGGGTCTGGATGTAGGCATCCCTGCTGGTGCGGGATGATGCACTCACAGGATCGGGGACAGGATTACACACAGGCACCTCCGTGGTGGCCTGTGCTGCCTCCTGTCCCTGCCCCTGCACTGCACCACTAGCACCAGTGGAATCCCCACCTCCAGACCCCGTGTCTGTCCCTTGCACGGCCTCCTCCTCCATCAAACCCCCCACCAACCTGGATGACTCCGTGCCATCTTCCTCCGTCAGACCCTGTGGGGTCTCAGCTGCCCCTTCTGCTGCCGATGAGTCCAACCCTGACCTCCGCCTCTTGGACCTTCCCTCTGCAGCTGCGGCCTGGGACGCGGCACCGGACTCCTCACTCCCCAACAAGATGAGAACCTGGGAGGGGAGCCGGGCCTTGCGTCTCCACAGCACCCTCTCCACCCTCTTCTTCAGTTGACGCTGCAGACAGGGAGAGATAAAACACAGGCATCAGGGCACTGTACAATGGACTGATAAACACATGAGGATCCTGGACCTGAAGTCTGCCCAGCGCTTCTTGACATGATGTAAGTCGTGGACTGCCACCCCCTCAGCGTGCAAACTTCCAAAGAGGGCATCATACTGCCCCAGGACTTGCTCCACCAGGGCACCAACTTCGGTGGCAGTGAAGCTGGTGGCCCTCTGCCTCTCTGGCTGGGGGTTGCCAGTGCTGCCAGATGGTGTTGTGCTGGACATGGCAACCCCAGAGGCAGGAGTGGGTGGGCAACTGAGTCCTGGGGCTGGGCTGCGGAGCGATTGAATCCCAGTCGGGAGTCTTCGGTTCCAGCAGGGGTGGTCACAGCAACTACACCCCTGGCTGACGTGCAGGCAGCAAATGGCAGAGCACGTGGGCAGCAGGCAGTCAGGCAGCAGCAGATGGCAGGTGGGAGCGTGCTCAGGGCTCTGGGGGGCAGTAATTCGGCCTTCTGGGCAGGAGCGTGGTCTTCCGTGTGTTTTCGCGTGGCTAGCTTGATACGGATTGATTTGGCACGTGAAAAAATTGCACGCCAGCATGTAATTCGAGTAAAGGGCCTTAGCGCGTAAGCGCGTCAGCACACGCACCCAAATTCATTGGACCAAAGGCCCTTAGTGCGTAAGCGTGTAAGTTACATTACGTGTGCGGCCGTTTCCCTCATAGCACGTGATGACAGAACACACGTGGAAAAACTGCACGTCCGAGTGTCATCGCGTGTAATTGGAGGAAAGGGCCCGCGTACACGCGTATCTGACGTGTACGTGTGGGCCAGTTTAAAAGCTACATGTAGGACGCCACTTCCTTGTACGTGCTTTTCGTGGAGACCGAGTGGGTGAAATCTGTACTTCTTGTCGGTTCACACGCGATTACTTCACAGCGTTTCTAGTTCGTACTCCCTGTTACCTCTGACAGCTCTTTTCTGATTTTTTGTTGGGCCTGTTATCTCAACCGGAGTTCACTTCTCCTTTTGTCCTGTCTCCTCAGACAGCGTACAATTCTTCTTTTGGCGGGGGTGTTGCCAACACGCACACGTGCATATTTTTCACATTCTTTTTCCAGACAAACGGTGAGTTCCGCACATACTTAGCAACTGTGCTTGCCCTGTGTGTCGCGTTCCCCTTCAGAGGTTATTGTAGGCTGCGTGTATTACGCGTATGCTTATTTTTGTGTTTCTGGGTGCCACAGTGTAGTGCAGGTTCATTTTCTCACGCACGTGGTCTACGAGGGGTTGCGTGCATGTTCATTTTTGATTTTGGTCTGCCTGTGCGTTGCATGACCCGTCATCTTCCCCCAGGGGTCACAGACAGCCTTGTTAGAGCACTAGGGTACGAATTCCATCTAGTATCCTACCTCTTTGACCCCCAATTGCCCAGGACAATAGTTTACTGCAACTCCCATACGCACAACATCAGTGCCATGGTTGGGAGGTGACCAAGCGGTAAGGGAGGCAAAGGTGGCCGACCTTCAAAAGGTGGGCGTGGTGGCCGCGGTAGGGGACGTGGCTGGGATTTGCAGTGTGTCCCTATACCCCCATGTGTGGAGGAACAATCAGGGACACCCATGCCCCCCCTATGGTTGCGGGAAACGTGGCTGACACTATCCCAGCTCAGCCCCTGTTGGACCAGCCCATTGTGGCACCTGACCTGGCACATGATGACTCCCAGGCTGACTTCCAGGTAAGCAAGTCTAGGCCACGTGTGGCGGTGCAAGTTGTTGTCACCAAGCCACGTGGATCTTAGCTGCTATGTCATCTGCTGCCCCAAGTATGCAGGGTGGGGAGGCTGCAGGGGCAGCTGCAGCTCCTTCTGCCCCAGCTCTGACTCTCCCAGCCAGGACAGTGTCAGTCCAGGTCCATCATACTGACGTTCCCCCTGCCAACATTACTCTGCAACCAATGCCTGCATCAAGACCTATGGTCATTGTGCATTCCCACACTCCTACTACCCAGTCCACCGGTGATTCTGCCCCTACTGACCAGAGCGGTGTAAGCCACTCTGGCTCCGCTCCACCTTTAAAGAAGAGGAAGAAGGGTGCTCTGGCATGACAGGCTGAGACCCCAAAACGGCTACACACTACGGCACATCAAGGAAGCCTTGCTTTAATGACGCAGAACTTGATGCACTTGTGTCCTATGTGTCGGCACATAGCCGCGAAATGTTGGTGACTGCAGGGTGCAAGACCACACCTGGTCAACGTAGGGCACACTGGCAGACCATCGCCGACCACATAAGTGCCCTTGGATTTGTGAGGCGCACAGCTGATGATTGCTACAAGCGGTGGAATGACCTGAAACGCAGAGCAAAGAACAAGCTGGCCTCAAATCATGCCGCTACTCTGGTGACTGGCGGTGGGTCTTCACAAGAGGACAACAAACTCACTGAACATGAGTCTGTTGCTGGGGCCTTCGTCACAGAGGAACAGATCCAAGGTGTGGGAGAACTACCTGATTATGATGCATTGTCCGGTGAGTGCCCATGCATGTGTGTGTAATGCATGTGTATGTTGTTTAGGTGACGGGTTCTGATTGAGTGCCAGGTGAGGGTGTGTGTGCCTGAGTGGTATGGGTCACCCATGTGCTTCATCCAAAACATTCAGCGGCCTTGGATTTGGGTGTGACAGTATCCCTTCTGCCCATAGTAGTAATTTAGCGCAACATTACGGCAGTTGCCCTTGAAGTGGCATCTTGCAACAACATTGTTTGTATTTTTCAGTGTTCATTCAGGCTGATTGTTTCGATTCCCCCACTTTTGCTACGCATTCCTCAGCCCTATTGTCACATTTGTGACATGCTTCTGTCATTGATGAACCCCACATTGGCCCACATGTGTTACCTTGTTAGGTGAATGATTTGACCATTCAGGCTGATTGAGTATTGGCCTGATCACATTAATTTGTGGGGCCTGTTTGAATGTGGACCATGATAGTTGTTTCCTGTCATGTTGAAGTGCACAAACATTGATGTGTACATCAGCCTGCAATCACTGTATTTTTGTACACTGGATGTGTTGCAGTGTGTGGCACATGCATATTTTGTCACACTATGTAGCATTTTTCATATCATCATGTCCATCTCACATGGATGGCAGACGGTACTCATTCACTGACATATGGATGTACTTGTGGAATGTACCATGGCTATGGTACATGCCATCTGTGTGATGGCATGTGTCATGTATGTGTATTGGACATGCCACTCACAGGCCAATGTGTGATGGCTGTGCTACCCAGCATGCAGCAAATGTGTTGCTCTTCCATCTTGGTGTCATCAGTGTCTGCCTTTTGCCTCCCCTTCTAACTCAGTGACAGTGCATGCATGGGAGGGTTATAGTCATGTGGGACATGTGTAAATCATGTACTGTGTTCTGTAGCTTGTCAGGCCTATTTGTGTGCTATGGTGCTAATGCCCGTTTCCTTTTTTTGTCTCATGTTTTTGCAGGGGATGACACACTTGATGCTGTTGAGGTTGAGGAGATGGTGCAGACTCAGGAGGAATCTCAGGCACGACCCGGCACAAGTGGGGGACGTGGTGTGGTGGTGGGTGAGAACCCAATCTTGCTGCAGACCATTCTGTCCAGGGGTGTCTCTGGGTGCACCTCCCCATACCTCTATTCAGGTGCTGATTCGGATGATGAGACCTATGTGCCGTCGCAGGTAAGTGTTTCTGGCAGGGATTCTGTTCTGTACAACCCACCTGCACCAGGGGTAGAACCCTCTATGGGGATGTCAGTGTTGGTAAGTCCGCCTTTGGTGGTTACGGATGCAGGATCACACTCCACAACATCTGATCCTGTTCCTGGGCCAGCAGATCAGAGGGGCAATGCCGTCCTGCATCCTCAGGCAGTGCCGGCACAGCAAGGCGCAGATCGCCTTGCCCCAAACAGGTGTGGTGCCCGCGGACGCGGTGGACGTACCCCACCAGGCAATACCATATGGGAACAATCCATGTACGGTATGGCAACCCCACAGGCAGCATCAGTTGAGATGATGGCTCAAGCAATGGAGAGGGTGGCCACTTCCATTGTCCCCCCTGAAAGGCAGATGGAGCAACTACAGGAGGAAACAGACTCCATTTGCCAATCACACAGGGAAGACATGTTGGCGTCCAACAGGGACCGACGGGCGGCACTGGAGACTCTACGCCAATCGATATCAATAGAGTCCCAGGCCCACAGGGAAGCCCTGAGGGTAGAACTCCATCACCTCAGGGAGGCTCTTGTTGACCTTGAGGCTTCCACTAACTTGATGACAGAACAGCAGCTGGAGCGGCTCACAAGTTTGCTCTCAGCTGAGATGCAGGCAACTCGGGAGGAGATCTGGGCATCACGTCAGGTGCTGCATGGGAATCTCCGCACTATAATCCTCCAGAACCAGACCTTCCACACCCGCATGCTTGCTGCCATGGGGGACCATACCAGGGCTTTGCATGGGCTGCCTCCCATAGCACCACCACCTCCTGATGCAGCAGCAGAGGGTGATGAGAGTGACAGCAGCAGTTCTCCCACATTGGCATAGCCGTGCAGGCCATGAGCCCATGGAGGTGTTTTTTTCCCCCCAACATCCACACAGGTGGCTGTTGGTGCGCACCCTGTCCTTGGACCTCCTGGGTGGCCTCCATCCCCCCAGCCCCCACATGGCCATTTTTGATTTTTGATTTTTGATTGTTTTTTACAGTGTGTTGCCTTGTGTGGCTCCTGTGGGCATCCACTGTATTCCGGCTGGGCACATGCAGGCTTGTCCTGAGTTTGGGTTAGATGCTTGGGTTCGTGAGACACACACCCCCCTGCTTCCCGTTTCCATGGGCTTGCAAAGGGTGTGCCCAAGTGACAGTGAATTACACAGTGATGTTGGACTCCCATGAGCTGTGTGGGCAGTCTGTAGTCAATACTGTGTATACATTCCTAGTGGATATTGTTGTTGTATTGTACACTGCATGGTGTATTGATATGTGCTTGTGCATCCATGTCTTCCTCCTAATTTGCAGGTTCATTCCTCATGTCTTCACAAGGCCGTCTACTTTGGAGATGGAGTTCATGTTGTAAGCAGTGCACTTACACATTTGCGTGGCAGCAACACTGTACAGTTGGAAGGGGTCGATGTGCTGGCATAATCAGGTTGTAAGACTACCACTACTTTAACTTAGTACTGTCATGTTTTTGCTATGTTTGAGGTTGTGTACCTGCATTGTATTGTTAGTAAGTATTTGGTCATGTGTGTTGTTAGTTCTACATTGCTGGGAGCATATTGTGTGTGGCCAGTTGCCATTAGGGACACTGTACTTTGTGACACTTGTGTCAGGTTTTCGGGATTGCTTTGTTTGCTCTCACATAGCATGACATGCCATGGTGTGTTGGGTGGCGGTGCTGGGGAGGGGTTGGGTGACATGGCACTGTTGTCATGTTGTATTTTGCAAGGGGGTAATGAATTTAGCAGCATAGAAGTGTGTCTTTTGATGACACAGCATTGGTGGTGTTTGTGTAGGTAGGGATGCACACAATGTAACACTTCCAGGTGACCAATCTCAGGCTGGTATGGTTGTGACAGTTGACTGTCCCTTATGTCATCATCATTGATTGTCAGCTGGTATGTGCCAGGGCTGTGTGCACTCCACCCACAGGGGTGTGATTTTAGGTGAAGAAATTAGCCACCAGCTGCGTATGGGCTGCCTCACCCCGTGCCCTTTCCCCTCCCATGCGCAGCGGCTGTGCATATGGTTGGGGATGTGGGGGCACCACCATGTCCACGGGCAGGCCCCGGCGTGTTGCAACAATGTGCAGGACACATGCTGCCACTATGATCCTGCACACGACTGGGGGAGCATATAACAGCTGCCCGCCAGAACAGTCAAGGGAGCGAAAGCTTGACTTGAGCACTCCGAATGTGCGCTCCACTATGCCCCGGGTTGCAATGTGGGCTGTGTTGTATCTTACCTCGGGTGGCGTGGTGGGGTTTTGAATTGGCATCATCATGTGGGTGCTCAGAGGGTAGGCACTGACCCCTGGGGAGGTGGTGATGGGTGTCATTAGTGGGGTTGTGACATTACTCAGTATCTGACATGCATGCATGTGCTGTGGCATTTATACTCACCGAGCAGCCATGTATCGCCATGCCGCCCAGCTTCTAGGTCCCGGTTTAGGGTTGACATTCTGTAAATAAAACTGTCATGGGTGGACCCTGGATAGTTGGCATATACTGAGGTGGTGATTCCCTTGGCATCACATAGTACCTGCACGCTGATGGAATGCCAGTGCTTGTGGTTTCTATAGATGTGCTCTGATGCCCTGGGGGGACGTAGAGCCACATGGGTGCAATCAATGGCACCTAGGACTTTGGGGAATTGTGCCACCCCGTAGAAATGCTGGATGGCAGCCTGCCTTTCTGCAGGTGTTCTGGGCAGGTATATGTGCCTGCGGACTGATGGGCGTGCAGTCATGATGGCCAAGACCTGGTGTAGGCAGCGTGACTGCGTGGCCTGTGACACCCTCCCCACTATAGCACTTGTCCGCTGAAATGATCCAGTGACCAAGAAGTGCAGTACATTGAGGACCTTCTCCAGGGGGCTGAGTGCTTGGGAGCACAGGGTGGGTGATGTGAGGTCATCCTCCCACTCACTCACCAGGTCTAGTATTATGTGAGGTGGAAACCTGTACCTCCCATACACCTGGTTCTGGGTGTGAACATGCTGGGCCTGACTATCCTCCTCCTCCTCCTCCTGCGGTATCCCACGACCACTGCTGCTAGGAGCGGTATATTCATCCTGGCGTCTGAGCTTGTATGTTGTTTGCGCACACTTTTATGCTGCGCGGGTCCACGTACGCCTGCTTCCTGCTGGCGTACGTGTTTCCGGATTAACGCGTCTTTTTTGGCGCACGCGTTAGCCCCGTTCGAATCCATGAATACGTGTTTTGAACGTGCGTGTGGGCGTTCTGCGCATTTGCCTCCTGTACCTCCCCCGTGACGCCCACATTTTCACACGTTGTTCCCCATTCCGCGTGTCACGCCCCCTGTTCCTCCTACTTTTGTTGTGTGCGCCGCGCTATGTGCAATTTCGCTGTGCGCGTAGCGCACGCTGTTTGGAAACGTGTGCGCCAGCGTGCGCCATGCAGGATTTTGGCGCACATCCTGGGATTTACACACGCACGGACTTCCATGAATCGCTGTGCGCGGGTTTCGCTGCGATTTTCACACTGGCACTGTGATTCGCACGCTTTCGCCAAAAATGTCAGCGCACATAAATTCCATGAATCGGCCTGTTAAGCTTAATGGAATAGAATAATAATCGTTCCTTCGTCTAGGTTATACTTCCTAAAATTTCAAATCCAACATACCATGATCGCTATAAGTGTTTGGTTTGATATGCAAATCAGAAGCTAAATCAAACAGATTTTTAGACATAAATACATAATTTATGATTGAGGCAGCATTCCAACTGACCCATGTAGGCGTAATAGATCAACAATCCTTAGAAGATTCTTTACGCATTAACAAACCCCAACCTTCTGAATTTTGACGCCACTTCTGACCCTGAACTAATTTCCTCCTTCGACATACTGAAGTGAGTACAAGTATCACGCAGAAGGCCCCCCACCAACTTCTTTGTGTTTTCTGACATGTTCACTGAAAGTAAATGATCCATACCAAGTGCACTACCAGAGTTGCAAACTGCGTTGCGTTGAAATCACCCACAATGATTTGTTTACCTCCTGGAAATCTAGAAGACCAACTTTCTAGTGTTTCATTTAATAGCTCTAGTGTGTGGTCTAAATAGTCAAGTAGGTTCCAATAAACAAATAAACATTCAGCAATAATGTCTTCCCATGGAGCATCCAATCATCCCCTTCTATTACCTCAATAAGAATTCCTTTAGTAACCCTCCAATGTTAACAGATCTTGATAACCCAACTTGTATTGATGACTTTTAATAGGCTGCCTACAGGACGCCCCTCAGGCCCTGAGCAGCAGGTTCCATCATAACGACAAAGTCATCAAACACTGGCATACCCACCATCCACGTCTCTTGTAAAAGAAAATGATAGAATACAATCAGAGGTTGCGGCAAAGGGATGAATCGGAGCATAAGGAGGAAAAGCCTGTGGAGAAAGGAGCCAGATCATATGCCAACATGTTAAGATTTGGTGCTTCATTTAATAGAATATCATATACCATGCAAGATGGTATCACTAATCTCACATGGTCATATCTTGTAGAATGTATGAAGTCTACATATCCTTCAAGGTAATTAGTCTTAGGGCAGGTATTTCGTTAAACATGGCTAATATTCTAAATCTGTTTAGAGAGCTCGGGCCACCATAATCAAACATATAATTAAGTAGGAGACTGGGATCTTCCAGGAATATCGGATCTCTCATGCATTGGTCCCTATATTCTTGGGCCCCCATTTCAGTTACAATGTTAGGTAGGCATGTGTGGATATTCCCTTGATTGGTTAACATGTTTTTGTTGGGCCCCACGGATAAATACTCCATAAACTCCCTTAGCAGGGCCTCTTTGGAGAGGTCTCCTGATGTATTAGTATTGAGCCCCGGGTTATTTGTATTAATGGCAGGAATGGGGAAGGATAAGTATGACTCTGCAACAGACTTAACTTCTCCACTGTAACCTGATCTAGGACCTGAGCACCAGTTGGAGTGCCTAAGCTAACTCTCTTATGGGAACTATTCTCCCCCTTAATACCCCTTATGAATTAGCAGTAGGCATCGTAGTCCAGGGAGAAATTTTTCATAGGTACTTGAGTAAAAATATTTTTCACAATTTCCTTAATATCCCTGTCAGATAGATGCAACATGGAGGACCTTTTATTTCCTGATATCACATGCTAATTAATATTATGGGTACCTTCCACCGTAGTTGAATTAGTGGCTTTATTTGTGAACCCAGCCAATCTAGAGCCTGGCTCTAAGGTATTCAGAGGATCCCCCCCATCCTAATCAAGCAGAGCCAAGTTGTGTGGACCTGTTGCATCCTCGACAGTTACCTGGTCTTCTACTATTCCTAATTGAGTCATTTTTTTAGTTGTTTAAATATATCAAATATGGCCAATTCAGGTTGATTAGCAATAACTATTCCTTTATGTTTCCTGGCATCAACCAATCTTAATTCAGAATGGTCTTGCACTACAATAGGGTCCAACACAACTTGAACTTCTTGCTCCCTAAAATTATTCAAGGATTCTGATCTAATTGGGACAGAGATATTTTCCCTTAAAGGAGGGACAACAAAATATTCTATCCCTTTCATGTCCATAGACTAGGCACCTTCTTCAAAATGACAACAATCCTTAAAATCAGTTTGGGCCAACGGGTGAAGGTATTTATGTGAGGTTGTGTTTGTGGCCTTTAGGACATTACTTGTATTCCCATTAGTCTTCTTTGATTTTTTCCTTTTTTGTTGTTTTTATTGGGCTGTTTTGCTGCACTAATAGGTGAGGCATTATTCCTTACATTGTTAACCGTAGGAATGTCCTGGGCTCGAATGCACTTAGTCTATTTAACAACATCCATATTCAGGACATGCGCCATGACTAAAATGTTGATCTCTGAATGCGGCGAAGCACCAGTGTTTGACATAACAGGCGTTTCGATGATTCCTAGTGATTAATTAATTACCCGTAATATTTGTTCAACCAGTATACCCTTAATTAAGCAGCTCAAGGAGACCAGGTGTGAGGAAATCTCCTGTAAATATTTTGTATGGACTTTTAACACATTTGACAAATCCGTCTGTAAAGTCTGAAAAGCAATGTAATGAGAAAAAGGGTTAGGCTCATGGTCAAGGGAAGATCACACCTGGTTCTGGGCAGAAGTAAGACTAATATCCCTTACCCCTTCAATTTGCAGATGTTCTGAAATGGCCAGCTGCAGCACTTCCCCTGTAGAGAACAGTGGCATGGTATTCAAAAAAGAAAAGTTGTTTAAAGACCCAGGAAGAACCCGGCCACAATCGGATGTCTTCTTAACTAATAGCGGATTGTGTATTACTTGTGGTAGGGTCCCTAGGTCTTCTATACAGGACTTTGGTGATAATGCAGATGTGTTATATTGATCAACATCTTTCCCTGCACCCTTGATTGAATGTGCCTCGTCCAGTGCTGCTGGCTTCGAAATAGTTATCATCCTTAGGAGAAGGATGAAGAGGCAGAGTAAATGCTTGAGAAATGCTGTCCTGTCTATTTGTAAACACGAGGGGTGCCATTATGATGTCTTTTTTAGACGGTGCAGCTTTCTCTTTTTTACTCATTCTCCAAATGGTATAAGGGTAAGAGTAGAATAAGTAAATTAAATATCAGCTGTAAAATGCTGCCGGGCACAATATGTATTGCAAGTTTAAAACATCTAAACTTTAAAACAGTAGTCAGTTGTAAATGTTCAGTGAAAGAATAATAAATTAGTTAGACAAACCCAACCTTCATCGCCCCAATGCCATAAGCCAGCAAACAGCTAAACAGCACTCATGAGGCACTTCGGGACGTGCGTGTGTGGATGTCCGCGGGACCCCAGTTTTTATTGATGTAAACAGCTGGCTTGTGGGCGGGGCTTCTACCCAAACAGCTATATACCAGTAAGTCTATAAGGAATACACAAGAATAGTCTCAGTACAAGTGTCCGTTCAATAGCCCCAATATTCGATGTATCTGTGGGGGCTTCTCATGTACCTCCTAGACAGTAGTGGCAAGCAGAAAATCTTCTTGAAGCAACATAAAGCAGCATCGAACAGCCAAACCGCACTCACGAGGCACTGCGGGATGTGTGCAGACCCGGTTTTTATCAATGTAAAAGGCTGGCTTGTGGGCAGGGATTCTTTCTAAACAATTATACTCCATAAATCTTTATGGAATATAAAATAATAGTCTCAGTACAAGTGTCCATTCAGTAGTCCCAATATTCATTGTTTCAGTGGGGGCTTCTCATGTACCTCATAGACAGTAATGGCAAGCAGTAAATCTTGTTGAAGCAATGTAAGGCAGCCTTGGACGGCCTTGGAAAGCTAAACAGCACTCAGGAGGCACTCCGGGATGTGTGCAGCATCAGGTTTTATCGATGTAACCAGCTGGCTTGTGGGCGGGGCTTCTTCCTGAACAGTTATACACCAGTAAATCTCATAGACAGTAATGGCAATCAGTAAATCTTCTCAAAGCAATGTAAGGCAGCCTTGGACAGTCTTGGACAGCTAAACAGCTCTCACAAGGCACTTCTCTCAAACCTCAGGCTGGCTGTCTTCTAACCTCCATGACATTCAAAAAAATTCAAGTACTTTATCCCACATATCTCAGACAAAACATATGCGTGTGTATCTTAATTTCTGCCCGACACCCTGTTTTCCAAGAGACTGCCCATTATCCTCTTTAGGTAGAAGGGAGAAATTCCCTTTTACCTGGACAATTGAAAACCAGGCCCTAAAAATTGTGGATACCACGATCTATCTGGGAGTCATGATAAACAAAAACAGTAATGAACAAACTCAACTGAATCTCCTTAAGGAAAGACTTGTTAAACTAACAAATCAGGGGAGAGCATTGCATCGGAGATGTGGTGTTTACTCTTTGATACCGATCATAACATTCTGGAAACAAAAGGTAACACCTATCCTTACACATGGAGCTGAGACCCTCTTAAATTTACCATGGGAAGCATGGGGAAAATTCGAGGGATATTCCTGGAGGAAAATTTGAAGACAGCCGAATTGTCTGAAAATGGCAACAATCAGGCACAAATTGAGGTTGCAATCTATGGCCTCAATAGTACTCTGGAAAACAATCTCCCTATTCTGAAAATGTATCCTGGAAAAACCACCAATCCCATTTGAAATCCTGGTAGCTCACCTGAACATCAACGGGGATAAACTCCTCAGAGCATGGAAGCAAAAATGTCTTGTCCAACTCCAGCATAATAACATCAATTTAGAAATGCTCACAATAAACCCTGAAAAGGTGAAGAGATGTCTAAAAAGAAAGAGACTGGCTAGAAACAGATACACTAAATGAAGAGAATGGCTACTGTCTCAACATTATATGGGAAAGGAAAGCCCTGAATCATCTCCCTTCATATATTATAAAATTTCCATCTCTCCACTAAAGAGACCTGTTGATGCGATGTCGATTGAACCTATTAACATCGAAGGAAGTGAAATTTCTTAGGAAACAGATATTGTGAACACAAGACTTTCTGTCGCTTTTGTAAAAATGGGGAAAGGATGGAATCAACAAGGCATTTGGCGTTATCATGTCCAAAACTACAAAACTTAAGAAGAAAATATCTGAAGACTATACCCACACGAACGAAGCACAGTATAGAGGAGGAGTGGTGGGAACGCTTAATGACGGTCGATAAAATCAGCCAGACTTTAGATGTACTGATGCTAGTAGAATGGATATACACAGAAATAAGGAAAGATGACAAAGATGATGACCTGACCTCTGAAGTGGAGGAAGAAGGAGGAACTTGAAGGACTCTGAGAATGACTTTCCTCTGTACTGTTCTCCTCCTTGGAGATGGAAACGATTATTACATGTAACATTTGTTAAAGGTTGATAATTTGATTAACCAATGAAACAATTTTAAAAAAATTATCCCCTTTTTATGTCCTATTTGTTCTTATGTCTTCCACTTGCCTCTGCTCACTCCTTAATACATTTCTGCCTGCCTCTATTTTTGTGTTTTTCTATTTTCCCACTTCTTTTCCCCTCTGCCTTCTTCAGCTTCCGTCCCTCCTTTTGACTGTACAACTCCTTCATCCCTTTTGTCTCCCCTGCTCAACTTGCATCACCAACTCCTCTTGCACCCTCAACTCAACCTGCACCTCCAGGCTCTAGAACCTTCAACTCCTTCTGCACCTCTAAATCCTCTTGTTGTTCCTGCATCTCTCTTCACTACTCCACTAATCCAAACTCTCAAACTACTGTCTGCCCTGTGTGGGGTTTTGTAGAAGTACTTCTTCTAGAGCGCAGCTTGGTGTAAATATTTGCAGCTGGGTATGTTAATCTTCCCTATTTGCTTTGGCTACCTGGGCGTCAGACACCCAAGTGTTGGTACTTTGATTTTGCTATTTTATCCTCCAGTGCTGACCAAACCTCAAAAAGGCCAGTGTGCCATCTTGGAGCTGGAAAAATCATGAATTCATGCTAAGACACACAACCATGCTCTGTGACCAGGGTTTGCAAGACCCGCTTTTGCTCAGCAGTTAATGGTACTTGGTTCATAGTATTGGTGAGTCTATTTCTAAGGGATTCTACTTTGGTAAGCTTGGAGCGATATCAGCAGAGGCCAAACACCATATTCAAACACAGTTTTAAACATCTGCTTTCTTAAATGACTGGTAGCAATATCATGAGCAAAGTGGCATTCCCCAGTCCCACAGTGCTATGGAGTCACAATAGAGCATCCACCCTGTACCGCCCCAAACTCAACATCACATAGTTGGAGGTCCATGTATTGCAACCACTCAAACCTGAAAGGTCCAGACAGGGTAGATCATCAAATGACATAAATGAGTCTGAACAGCCCGGGCTGCCCATATCCAGTGACTTGAAATTAGCAATCAAGCAAAAATAAAAATACATTTTTATCGTCAGTCTTTGCCGCTCAAACTCTATGTCCAATCTTTATACTCACTCATATGCTCACTTGTCATACTAAATGTGTCTTTAGAATTGCTTTTAAAGAGAATAAATGTCAATAAATTGTCTCTCCTACCTAGGCAACATGATCACCATTTTGGTGGCCAATTCTCCCAGGGCCTGGTCAGATTAGGCTGTTGAACCTCATACCTATCAATATTAGTCTCAAACCCACCTTCAAGCAATTCAGAGAGGAGCTGAAGACCCTCCTCTTTGGGTAGCACCTTCTTCATGGACCACCAGCTTATCACACCCCCCCATTACTGTTTCTGTTGCTTAATTGTAATGTATTTATGTCTTTCTGTAATTCATGCCCCTAATCTGTACTCCTAGTTACCCATTTATTGGGTAATGGAAATAAAAACAGTTGGATACATATGTTGCTATATGGAGGGAAAGTGCTTTACTACTTCAGTTTCATTACACATAAACGTGCTAGAACCCAAACTTATTTTCAAATTTAGAATATTATTTACAAATCAAAGCATAATTTTAGTATCAATTTACAGACCAACCTATTGTTTGATGGATATTGCAAGTACAAATGAGACCTTTTAATTTTTGACATGTAATAGTGAAATTCTGTGACCTCCAAAATGTACATGTGATACACAACAACCATTACTTAAGCTCTTTGAAACAATAATCTAGATAACTCATTAACATATATCACATTGGTGTATCAATATAAGTAGATTAGCTGCATTTACCTAAGACAATCAGATTTGGTTTTATTTCAAATGTAACATTAAATGCAGGCCATATTTTTTTCTAAAATCATATATGTTCATTTTTAAGCTAATTGGAAAGACACTTGCAGTGATTAATGGCTGTCTGGTTGACTTTTAAGTGCATTCTTAGAAACATATTCCTTGACAATTTCCATGATCCCACGACTTTGCAATACATTAGCCATGCTACTAAATGATAGGTTACCAAGGTATGCTTTTATTGTTATCTTGTCCTTTTTCCGACAGTAATTACTTTGTGGTACTTTACCACAAAGTAATTACTTCAAATTTTCATTGAATTTGTTAGGGAATTGTGAGGTAAGGGGTTAAAAGCGGGTAGGGGCTTGGGATAGGGGCAGTAACAAAGGGTAAGGGGATTATGGGGGAACCCCAAAATGAAACAATAAAATGTCTATGCAGAAATCTGAAGTAATTATTTAGTTGTAAAGTACCGCAAAGTAATTACTGTCGGCAAACAAACCTGTTTATTTGGACAAATTATATTTCCAGACAACATATGGTTTCTATTGATGATGATATAGCCCACATAGATGAGGCTCAGCTAATGAATGATACATTTGATTTTAAAAATCTGCATTCAAGGTGACAATTGGAAATAAAATCAATCAATCAAAACATTACTTTATTTTGGAACTCGGGCCAAATCATAAAACCAATAAAAATACACATGAGAATAAAATACAAATCATAATCCATAATTCATTGTCAATTTTTTTTTTTACATTTCGTGATTCCTTAGAAATCCCTAAAACCACCTTAGACCTTCAAACTAATAGAGACAATTTCATGTTGCTTTCTGTCCAGGCCTTGGCTAGATAGCTTGATGTAGCAAACACCACATCCTTATATGAAGTGCTCTTACACAAAGCTAATAAATCAACCAATTATTGTACTCCATTATTCACAATACTTTTTTTCAGGTTACTATTCTATTTTTCTATTTTTGGAATGTATAACACGCACAGAACGGACTAAACCTTATAGCGGCACAGATGAAAACAGCGGTTGATCTAAAACATAGCTAAATCCATACAGGAACCCATAAATGTAGGGCTACTCTATCTAAACAGCAGGGTATTCAATGCTCGACGAAACTGAAGAAGTGATCTAAGAGTCCTTATTTCTAGTGACAAAGAATTCCACAATTTTGGGCCAAAGACAGAAAATCTTCTATCACAGCATGATTTATACACTGAGTGGGGGACAACTAAAAGGTGGCAATCACTGGAGTGCAGCTGTCTCACAGGTTGATATGCTGAATCAGATCACTCAGGTACAGAGGGGCAATACCATTTATACATATAAAGATGATACAGGCTACCTTACACCTTATACAATATTCAATTGATACCTAGTGCAGATCACAATGAAATGAGGACACATGGGCAGATCTGCTCAGCTTAAATATCATCCTGATGGCAGCATTCTCTGCTTTTTGAAGTCGTTGGAGTTGTTAGGATGGGACACCCAACAATTGACAATTAGAATAGTCCATGTGGGTAGGGGAGTGCCTGGCGTAAAGGTCTCAGAGCAAAGTACACTGCCTGGACTTTGCTCCCACGAGAGCTTCACTACCAAGATCATCTTGCCATACACAGCCCTGATTTTTTACCCTAGATACAAATTTTAGACTTTTGCCCAAAAACATTGTAATAGGGAACATCTTGGCTGCGGTCAACAAGTGCTTAGGTCCGAACAAAATAAGTTTGGTCTTGGCGGCAATGAATTGTAAATGGTTTTTTGACATCCACCCACTTCATTCAAGCACTGTCCAAGTCTGCTAAATGCTTCCCCGAAGTTGGCAACTCTGATAAAGTCCTGGATATAATCTGCATAAGAGTGGAAGTTCAACTCATAGCATCTCAAGATTTCAAAGAGAGGTTGAATATACAGATTAAATAACAAAGGCGAACTGGATGATCCCTGAGGGACTCCACAGTTCAATGTTATGGAGTCCGACAGGAACTCCCCCAATCTTTCTCTGGCAAATCTTGGAATAGCCAGGACAAACAAACAGAAAAAGCTGTAGAGTTTTGTATGTGACTACGCAGAAGGGGAAAACATCAGATCCTGCTTTAAACCACAAGTTAGTTTGGGGTGAAAGTTGAAGAATGTTTCACTGCATTGTCATATACATTAACTGGTCAACTGTGATTTAATATCCATTTAATACATTTCAAATTCATATGAAGATTTTTTTCCTTGAGATAGTTCTAATCTATGGCCATGCCAAACAACGTGTCACTCTTATAAATTGAGAACAATCTCTATACACATCTTTTATTATCACCTTGCTGTTCGATTGCAACAAGGTTGGGTTCTCCCAAAAGTGGTCTAGGTCCAGCTGATAAAGCAGTGACTTAATATGTACAAGAGAAAAAGGGGGGGGTTTCTCCCGACAGAAAATTCTGTGTAGTATACCAGTGGAATAAGTCACTGTGGGCTGTCTCAATGAATGGCTATCGACGGGGGACGCTCTATACACTGTGTCAATGACTTACACCTAGTGGTGTCCTAGTGTTGACTCTCAAAAATGAAGAGCTATAACCCAGTGTTAAGGATTAACTCATGTTACATTGTCCTCATATGAGCTCTCAGAAAGGAGCTATGACACACTGCGCTGAATCCTTAGCATTTGTGCAAGTTTCATATGTATTCTTTGTAACGAACAATAAACTAATAATAACAAATTGCATGTATACAAATTAATGCAAAAGTCTCATTAAAAAATGACCTGAAACAAAAGTCAGGAAGTTAAGGAATTCAAGAATAAAAGTCAGAATAATCAGGACAGTATATTATAACATTCAAAACAAATTATTAGCAAAGAGCAAGTTGTGCAACATGGTCTGCATAATTAGTTCAACAACATATTCTAACCAGTACCAAGTCTGTAGACAACTTGGAGTCTCTGGTTGAATCTAGGTGGGTTTTCAACATATGAAAGCAGAGCCTCTCCTATTGGCTTAAAACAGTGCAATAAAGAGTAAATGTTTTATTCAAAAACAAATTAAGGTGTGGATTTTAGTGGGTCTCAGTGTCGGTTAGGTCATCAATATGTACAAACCATTGTTACTTCAATGCTGGTTCACAACCCATATGGTCTAAGAAGACCTCTTTGTAGCTTATCAACTATTTTTTTCTGTACGGTTTTGCCAATACAAAAACAGATTGCGTGCTATGGTGTCACTAATCGTGCCAGACCTAGATCCAGATAAATGGGCTGGTTGTAAGCACTTTTTGGCAACATTTGAAGTTTTGTGTTCAGAAAAAGATTTCACTAGTGGTCAGGCTTGCAAGGCGTCTATGACCCCCAGTGCTCTGCTCCATAGAGAGGATAGCTCAGGGGCAATGTGCTCACCTTGGAAGCAAGACGACACAGATCACCACAGGTTCGATCCACGGGTACGCACTTAGAAACCTCTGGGCATTAAGCACGTTATAAATAACCTATCATATATCATAGATAGATAGGAATTTAATTATTTGTTTTAATTTCTGAACTATTTGCCTCACTGAAAACCAAATACTTATCTGTTTTCATTAACAATGAACAAATTCAAATGCATACCATGACGTGGTTTAAAAATAATTTGTTGCATAATTTGCATATTTTAATAATTCCATCATGCATTACATGACAGGAAAATAAATGATATACCTGTATTTAGAATAGTCCTACAAATGTGAATGTCATTTTCACCAATAGCGCATGTCTATTTGGAGAAAGATTGGAAAATCTACTAGATCTATTTATCAGTGTTGACTACTAAAGGAGGATAAGTCTGTATTTACACATCCCTGTGTGACAAATCGTGATTCAATGCGGTAATAGAAGAAAGGCAGAACACCCTAGTGTGTGAAAGTGAAGGGAACCTTTCAGGGGTTCTGTAGAATCAAAAATGCTGCGCCAAATTAACTGAGATGGATAGCTCAGGGGCAATGCTCTGATCTTTTAAACAAGACTACACAGCAAAGCACAGGTTCAGTACCCAGTTCAGGTACTGCGCTTAGAAGCTGGTGTCCGGCATGAAGCGCATTATAATAAATATATATTTTTTTTTATTTAAAAGATGCTGCATGGGTGGATTTTGCAGTTTATCTATGGTCAAACAGATAGCAAGAAGGGAGAGTTTTGGGGAAAAAAGAGGAATGAGAGCCCATCCGACAGGATGGAATCAGATTTGGATTCTAATTAGATGTAGCTGATGGGGAAATCCCTTTGAAATGGTTTCATTCAGACTGGACTGAGCAAAGATTAATTTGCCAAAAACAGGACCAATTTATCAAAGGGATTTTGGAGCAGATGCACAGACTGAAGGGAAACCTGATCTGACACGGCTAGATGAGGTCAGTCGGTGTCCCTAATTGAAAATATTATAATTGCTGGCTATACCTTGTGTTGTTGCACCCTAATTAACCTTCATGCATTGTTAGTGGTTCGCTACCTTTCGGTAATTGAAAGGATGCAACTTATCCTTACAGACTGTATTCTAAGCTCTGAGAAAGAGTTTAGAATGTATGTATATTATAGGGCAGTGGTGGCTACACTATTGTTAATGTGAAACCTCTGAACAATAGGAAATCTGAAAATCCTATTGCTAATAACTTTGGACTTGTTGGACGGATTTGGATGACATTTAGCAAACAAAGGGTTTGACACAGACCATCCTGGTCTGGAAAGTCTGGGAAAGATTCATTAAAAAGAAAAACAATTAAGAAAGCAACACAACACTGTTTTCAGCTTTCTCCCATTCATTTTCCCATAGAGAAAATGTCCAACTTTTGGTCAGCCAATGAGCATAAACCGCTGGACGGATTTGGAACTTTTGGTGCAAAATGTCCGTTGGCCACAGCTGAAGGCTATGGCTAGTGGACCCAAAGAAACATATTTGTAGAACATGTACAGTGTCCGTGGCTGAAGGCCTTGGCTTGTGGCCCCCAAAGAAACTATAATATAACAAAACGCTTGAAATTCAGTGAAAACACTTTAGTTAAGAGAGATTTAAGGTGATCAAATTTAACGTGAAAAAAACAAAGCAACAAAACCTTGGAGATTTAGTGAAGAACCTTGCTAAAGAGAGAGTTATGGTCATCCAATTTAACACAACAACCCCCCTGAAATTCAGCACATGCATTTCAAGCAAGT
The DNA here is from genome assembly GCF_040938575.1 of Ambystoma mexicanum. Taxonomy (NCBI): domain Eukaryota; kingdom Metazoa; phylum Chordata; class Amphibia; order Caudata; family Ambystomatidae; genus Ambystoma; species Ambystoma mexicanum. The sequence continues at coordinate 620,969,855 of NC_090934.1, forward strand.
CCACTTTACCTTTGCATATCCTGTTGTTCACTGTATGACCATAATGATGACATTTAATAAGCAGCTATAATTGTTTCTCCACATTTTAAGCAGACTTCAGAAGAATAAGTATACTCTGGATGATTAAATTTGGAAGTGAAATCACTGACTTGATATGTTTTAGCAACTTTAGAATGTAGAGGTTAATTTTTGTACAGATACCGTTACCATACATTTTCTATTAGTGTTTTGTTTTTTAGTTGTACTAACCACAGTGGAACTTTTTAAATTGAAGTGTGTTTGGTAGTTTGATTTGCATAAACATTTCTAAAATATATTTTCTCATGTTTATTTTGCATATGTGCTAACATTGCTAAATTCCCTAAATTATATGTTTGAGGGTTACCCATTTGAATTTTGATTTGCAAATGGTGCAAATTACTTCAGTTACTTTTCCTACATCATCTGGTGCAGACGTTTCAAAGTATTCCCAAATCCATGATCGTAATTTGCCAAATGGAATTGTTCCAGATGTATTTATATTTTTGGGATGTTGGCTTTGGTTTGTGCTAGTAAACTGCTTGCAATGCTTTGAATACTGTTAGTAGTACACACATTTAATTTTGATATTTGCTTTGTTGTTGAGGTTTGTGATGTGAAGGTAAAGAAGTAGTAATAAGTGCATGATTTATTTTTGTTTTCTGGACCATACTAGTTTATTTTTTTTTAAATACTATGGGCTTCATTACGACCATGAAGGTAGCCATGCCGCTATTTGCGGAATGGCTACCCCCATACCGGGTACCGGGTCCAGGTTCCCTGAATGGGGAAATACCGGGCCATTCCAACCTTGGAGGGCCCGATATTTCCCCATTCAGGGAACACGGACCCGGTACATCCCCATTCCCATTTTAGCCCCAATAGAGCTCAATGGGAATGGGGAGGATGCAAACAACAGGCCCGTTAATGACAGGCCTGTTGTTTGCATCCTGATCTGCTTGCAGGACCCGCTAAGGACGCCTGGTTTTACCTCGTAGTGAGGCGGTAGGGGGCTAACTGGGTCGGCAGCTCTACCGGCCCCGTTAACCCCCTACTGCCACGGTCGTAATGAGGTCCTAATACTTAAAAGTGAAAGAGTTTTATGTTTATTTTTTTCTGCTGTTATAGGATTTGATATTTGGCCATGTGTTGATTTATTTTTACTTAAGTTTAATTTTAGGAAATAGTATAAGTAGTAAGATGTCATTTTTTGGGGTTCAATAATAGTAGATTGCACTGTTGAAATAGTACTAGCTGTAGTAATAGTAGTAGTAATAAAGGGAATGCATTGTTGTATATGTTTGGATTTGTGGATTTTCAACTGTTGGATTAGTAGTGTGTTCATTATTAGATGAGTTATCTTATTTTTGTTGTGTAACAGGACTTTCAATTATTAAATCAGTGCTAGAACTAGTAATAGGCACTGAAGGTTGTATTTGTATAGGTAACGTTTGTACTGTAGAAATACATTTGAATGTATTTTTAGTGGTATTTAGCAATTTTAATGTTTTAACTTTAGGTGCATGGTGATTGCAATTAGTGAGATGTAATAGAGGTTTAAAACTCGATTACTAATTTCTGTGGTTTCTTTTACATTTTTAAATGATTTTGGAAGGATTTGTGGATACAAATGGTGATACTTCAACCGGTGCAACAAATGTTCTTGTTTGTGTTTTAAGTTGCTCTTTCACAAATACATTTTCATCTACAGCTTGTGTGATATTACACATATGTGGTATAGTTGTAATGTCAGCGGGAATGTTTATTTGAACATCATTGTGGCTAGTTATGTGTTTTTTTGTTTTCTTTTTTGAGGAATGTTTGTGGGATGTTTCTTTGTTTTATTTTTCTTTTGCAGCTTTCTCTCCATACTTCTGTTTTGTTGCTGTAATGAAATAACAAAACATACATAAACTACTAAAATAGTACACTTTCTAATGTATTTTATCATTTTTAGGTTGAGCAAATAGTTGTGCTTGTGTTGCTAGTGAAAAACATGGATTTGGTAAATTCTTTATAGTAAATTATGCTTACAAGCTGTATGATTTGTTTGTGTTCCATTTTGTGTTCATCTCTTCCTTTTTTGTTGATGTTTCACCTATAGAAAAGAGCACACGTTCTTACAATATAAAATGTTGTACTTTTTATTGTATACACCTGTATGTTTTGTTTGTGATGACATGTAAAGCTATGGCTTACATTCATATTAACATTTAGTATATATTGGTATGTATAGCATGCTAATGCCTAAAGTGGTATTTACATATTCAGTATTGTGCCATTAATGATATGCTTGTTGCTTCCAGCATCAAATTTTTTATTTAGCAGTAAAAGAATCACAATTTCCTTGAAGCTATGCAGGATATAAAGCATATTGACATGTTCAACTGTTTACTGCACACAAATGTACATTATATTTCTAAGGATATTAAATGCTACTGCTCACATCTGCAATATTATTTTGTTTCTAGTAATACTTATAGTACGCTAGTGCCTACATTCATATTGACATTTTGTTCAAAGGGCTATTAATACTACGCTAGTACCTACAGTTGTTTTCACATTTTGCAAAGGATGCTATGAACCATTCGCAAGTTGCTAAATTCATATTGAGGACATGAGATGCGAGTGCTTACATATGGATGAACATTTTCTATCTGATACAATATATAGTACACAGAGCCTATAATCATATTGGAATTTTGTATATGGTGAAATAAATGATATGCTAGTGCCTTATTGTTATATTGCATCATGCAATTAGTAACTTAAAGGGGCTGGTTTTATTAAATGCAATGTTCACATTTGAACAATTGTTGCATTCAGTAGTAAAAGCAAATTTTATAAAAAAAATATCTTAACTAACCTGACCTTGTTGGAGACACAAAAGGGGTGGTTGTTGATATTTTCAGATTTGCTGCAATGAAATAGTTCTACATTATTTATTCTAAATAAATATATTATAAATATATTATAAATATGTATATATACATGTTTGTAAATGGTACTTTCTTTACATTCCTGCTGGTCAATGCCTTCAATTGAAGTGATTTGTATTATTAATGGGTATAGTGAAATACGTTTAGTATTTGGGCATTATATAAAGCATTAATGGCACATGCATTTGTTGCAACGTAAGTATGGTGGAGTGTTTCTGTATGTTGATTGGTTGATGTATGTTACGCATCTGCAGTTGGTAATTATTTGCATGTGCTCTTTGTGAAAGAAGTTTTTTTATTGAAAATTTTCACATTGCATTTTTCTGAAAATGGAACACTGTGCAAGTTTGTAAGTAAATGTGTTGTATATGTATGTAAGAGGATTCAATTCAACACTACAGCTAAGTCAATGCCTAGTCTGGGATACTGAATGGAAACCCTTATTAATATATCTTTATGTCCAGTTCATGCATTCTGGATGACTACCCCTATATAACACCCCTCTCTTGGAATCCTCCTAACCCCACTGAGCCAAGAAGTAGTTCTGTTTTGCACGTTTAAAGGTTTATTTGATAATTTAAACAATATATATATATATCACACTTTATAATAAATTAATAATTGGATATCACACTGAATCTGAGCAGTAATCAATAATGGATGGTCTGGCACTAGCACACTTCTTTATAATCAATGATGAGTGGTTATAGGATGGATAAGATAGCAACAATACTTTATGGTTTCAAATGGATGCAAGGTGGAATGAAAATGCAGTACAGAAAATACTCAATATGCTTTCAACAAAACAATGTAATCACTTTTCTCTGGCAATCCCCTCCCCCCTTAATGCAATGCAAGGAAATGGAAGGAAAGCACACAGTTCTCAGAAATGCAATCAAATGTAATTCAGTTCACCCCAGCAAGCTTACACTACAGAAGTTGGAAACACAGGCCCAAAATGCTTTTATACGTGCTGGCAATGAAGTGAAAAATATGCTAGAATGCTTTTAATTCCCTCTAGAGGTGCAGGGTGAGTGGTATCAAGTTAATATTAGTCCAGGCTCACTTTAGCAAGGATCTAGGAGTAACTAGCAGGTTAAAGGAATTTTTGGCAACTGAAAGCAAGAAAACTGCTGTTTTCACACGTTGAGAAATTTGCAAATCGCGGCAAATTCACGAGTGCGTTCTTCGCGATTGCGGCAAAACTATAGAGAATCGGAATGCGGTTCTAGGTTCGTTGAAAAGCTGAGATTCTAAGCTTTCAAAGGAAAGTTACTGCACAAACGGTCACGGAGATATAAGCGAGATGGTAAAGGTCGTTTTTCAGATTTGAAATTTTAAAGTTCAAAAAGACAAGTGACAGCTAGCAACTAGAAATGACAGGTGACAGCTTTGCAAATGACAGGTGACAGTTAGGAGGCAGTTCTACTTAGATTAAAATAGCTTGGATTAGATTATTTTAACTAAGAGATTGGTTCTGCACAGTTCTGCTAGGTACTCACACTATATTCTTGAATTAAATGGGCCTCGCCACGGATCTGGTCAGGTTTTAGACTGGACTCTGGTCTGGTTTCGGCACTTCACAGTGATCTGGGTCAGCTCTCTCTGCCTCTGGTTCTGGATATTGATAGATTTGAAGTCTGGATCTTTCTGCACAGCTTTCTATAGAGATTGATGGAGGTAAAGTATGGATTTTCCGGCAGAGCGTCCCGCAGCAAATGGATTTGAAGGTCCCTATCTGTCCTGTCTGTCTGCTTTTATGTGTTTTGAAAATGGGTGTGTGTGCAGCATCACTAGGCTCTACCCCTCTCCACTTGCCATTGGCCCAATTCTCCCCTCTCCCATGATTGGGGAAGGAACTGTGAGTCAGAGTGATGCTGTAGGTTTTATGGGTCAGAGGATCCTCCCCTGTCAAATTGCACACAATCTATATTTGATTAAAAAAAAACATATTTGCACAGGTACACATTTGTTTAAAATTACACGCACCCCTCACATATCACAGGAGGTATACCCTTGTCCAAATCTGCTCTTCCTGGGAGCTTGCATTCAGAAATGGCAATATTTGCACTTTTTAACTGATTTTGCAATTTCGGACATTAACCCAAATTTACACACATGTGCGCAAGGAGTATGGACATTAGTTGATGAAGTGTCAGATTTTTCACATGCACACATTTTGAGTAATATCCTCTTTTCCGCTAAAACCCCCCTGAACATACCACCGGGTCCTAACACGTCTTCAAATGTGGACAGAAAAATCACAAGAATTATGGTATCATTTAAATAATTTTCACAAGTCCGCTCTATGAATGATCCATCTTTTTAGAGTTAGGTTCTGGCCCCAAAGGGGTGTGGTTTCCCCCCAGCACAAGGTTGAATTTCTGGTTTTTCCAGTTCTGCCGAGCCAGCTTGCTCTCACAGGCAGTGCCCCTCCCCTGTCCTTCCAGGAGGAAGCTCCATTTACGACTCCCGCCAATAAAACATTTGCCTGAGTCAGGACAGGGCTTTGTTCAGAGCTCCTGTATTCTGTGGGGGCTCCCCTTAATTCAATTATCAGAGAGATGGCATATCCTTAGTGTGGCCAGCAAAAGGCAGATAGGCCTGGGAACACAGCTGTGACTCAAGTTTCACTCCTGATGGGGGGTAGTTGCCAGGCAAAATTGGAATCTCTTTAAGCCAGTTTTTAGCTACATGTCATTACTCTTCCCCAGTTTTCTGCATTCAAATAACTAACAATTTTTTTTACATATGCAGCTAGAATGCTGATTCTAAGTTTAAAACTATGACATTTAAACAATTGCAGCCTATGTGACATTCAAAAGTAGGTCACTCATTTCTTTTAAACATTTAGATCTTTAGTGTCTTTCAGTCCAAATTTACTTAAACTGCTGAAATCCACAGCTCAGCCAGTCTTGTTATAAACCTTCAAGTCACTTCAGAATATAACTTTACATTAGATCCACCTCTCAGTAAGTCTTTCTTTGGCTTGCCTTGGTTTCATTTATTCAGTTTTACACAAAAAAGTAAAATCTGGTGTTGTTTTAAAACGCCGGCTTTTTGATAGTGGTGAGTACTGGTACTGCACCCCTTTTTGGGATTTAAGAAAATGAATTCCCAACAGTTATGGGTTTGCTTTTGGCAATCAGCATTGCCATTCCCAATGGTTTCAGACTACTGTGTGGGTAGTCCAATGGTGGTTTTAGGCAGTGCCCTTCTGTGCCCATAACATCGGCAAAAATGAGTGGCAGCCTATTCTTCATGCATTTCCCTGTGCATTTTCTTGGAAGCTCTGGCCATCATGATGTTTTCCATGTCAATACTGCACAGTTTTGAGGTAGGGCTCGGATGCATGGGTAAATACATCCCACAAGCCCCCCTCTTGCGATGGCCATTCGGTTTCACTGATGGGACTCGCAAGACCTGGGATGTTTCCTCATCTTCTTCCAATAGATGGCACAGTTCAGCATCTTTTCCTCCATCCGGTACTGGTCGATCGGTTCTCCTCGCCGGTCCTGATGGGAATATTGGGCGGTACCCCGGGCCCATTGGATCTTCGTTCCCGTCTCCGGATCATCCTCCTTGGCCCGTCTCCAGGTTTTCTTTCTCCTAGGACGACAAAGGAAGAGCGGCAATACCTATTCATGGACATTTCCACCACTGTTGAGATAGTGGGGCAGCATATGCATTTCATCATAACGAAACATTACATTCTTATTTTAAAAAAAAAAACAGTATAACTAAGAGACAGTTTCATGCAAATCACAATATTTTAGAGACTAGATGTGGTATGTTTTATGATTGGAACTGAATTAGTCTGAGACAGTACCCTCTAGGATTCCAGAGGATTCCTCCAGTTGTTGCAGAGTGTGCCTGGGATGGCAACATTTCAACTGGTTTATGTGGACCCACTTGTCTTCCCCCGCTGCCAAAGGACCTTTGGGGATGTGGATTTTGTAGGCCACAGGGGAGATTTTGTCTATAATCTCAAAGGGTCCCTTCCATGTAGGCAAAAATTTTCGCTGTTTGGCCTGGTTCCTTTGGAAATTGTATAGATAGACCCGGTCCCCCACCTGATATTCCTTCCTGGAAGTCTTCAGGTCGTAGTGGGTCTTCATGCTATCAGCTGATCTTTCTAGATTCCGCTGAGCATAAGCAAAAGCATGTTGAAGGTGTTTCCTTAAATTCTCCACATACTCATGAGTTGTGGAGGCATTTATCAGTGTCTGCTCTTGGGTCCTGTAGAGCAAATGCTGAGGAAGCACCATCTTGCGCCCAGTCATCAACTCAAATGGTGACATTTTGGTTGCAGATGAAGGGGTAGATCTGATGGCCATTAGGACCAGAGGTAATCGGATATCCCAACTTGGCCCAGAATCTGCCACAAACTTTTTTAAGATGCTCACAATGGTTCGGTTATATCTCTCTACTGCCCCAGAAGAAGCTGGCCTGTAAGCAATATGCAACTTCCTTTTGACCCTCAGTATCTCCCACATCTTTGTCATCACTTCACTGGGGAAGTGGCTACCTCTGTCTGACTCAATCCTTTGAGGTAGACCGAAACGGGAAAAGATGTGGTTAATCATCAAGGCAGCTGCCGTTTCTGCCTTGCAGTTTGGGGCTGGGAGACATTCCAACCACTTGGTAAACAAGCATGTCACAGTCAACATGTACTTATTCCCCCTAGCAGAGCGAATCACGGGGCCTACAAAGTCGATTTGTAAATCTGACCATGGCAGTGTCATCCCCCTCTTTTGGAGAGGCGCACGGTGCGTGAGGGATGATGGCTGAAATTGTGCACACACAAGACACCCCTTCAAGTATTGGTCGAGGTCCTGCCCCATGTGTGGCCAGTATGCAACCTCTCTTAAGATTTCCAATGTTGTGTGAAACCCCCTATGACCGGCGGTGGCCGCATCATGGGCGTGACTTAACATCAGGCTTCGGAATGAGGTAGGAACCACCCACTGATCGTGGCCAGCTTTGGATTTCCTTACCAACAAACCGTCTTGGATCCGGAACATTTTTGGACATTTCATCAACACTCTTAGGTCCTCTTTCCCAGTGTAATCAGTATCCGTCAGGGGAAAGTTCTCAGGGTCCTCAAGGTGTTGGTAAAACTTACCAATTATTGGATCCCCCTTCTGAGCGGTAATCAAATCAGCATCAGGGGTCTCCTTACTCCATTGTGCAATTGAAAGGTCGTTGTGAGCATTTGTCTGGGACCTAGTGATAGCAGTGACCTGGATTTCCCCCAACAGGGACTCAATCTCTATTAGATCCCCTTGGATGGCCCCGGTTTTGGCCAGCTGATCAGCTAAGTCATTTCCAGTTTTGTCTGGTCCCTCTACTTTGGAATGACCCTTGATCTTTTTCCAATAGATGGTCATCTCATTCGAGGTGACCAGATCATCAATGTTTTGGATCAACTTCCCATGTTTCAAGGGTTTGTTGTTAGCACATAACATGCCTCTGGTTTTCCAATTAACCAGGTGCTCCACGAACCCGTTCCGTACATAATCCGAATCTGTGATTATGACCAGTTCGTGGAATTGATGCTGGACAGCAGTGAGGATGGCCTGATGCACAGCCATCAACTCTGCCACCTGACTACTTCGGGGACCAATTTTGTACCCAGCGGAGGGTTCTGGGAACTCCTTCACCCATGCATTCCCTACGCCGGCCACCAGTTCTTTTTCCCCGTTGTTGTCAACATGGTAAGAGCATTCATCCACATAGACAGTGGGCATTCCCTCACACTTGTCTTCTTCAAAGACTTTGTGGGGGGAATTAAGGTATGCCTCCATGTTGTCCTTTATTTTTAGACTTTCGTCCTCGAGACAGTTTTCTCTGGCACAATCATGCAAGTCAGCCAGACCTTGCGCAAGGGGACTCTTCTTGTTTTGGCCATATCTGACCTCCACAGGAAAGCCTTGCATTGACAGAATCCAGGAAGTAATTCGGGAATTACTCACATTTCCGGCCCGGATTCTATCACTTTGGAGATATTGCAGAGGCTGGTGTGGAGTCTCCACTATGATGTGTTCCCCCTGGATAAACGGGCGGTAATGCTTCAATGCCCACACCGTTGCCAGGAGTGCCTTCTCACAATCGTTGAATTTTTCCTCCACAGAGGATAAAGTTTTGCTCGCATAGGAGATTACTTTATTGACCTTGTCATGCTTTTGTTATAATACTGCCGTCAAGCACGTATTAGAGAACCCCGTCTCCAGGAAGAATTCCTTGTTTCTGACAGGGTAAGCTAGGCAGGGCGCTTGTGAGAGGCTTGAGTTGTTTTACTGCCTCGGCTTGTTCTGGACCCCATTCCCACTTGACCCCCCCCTTCAGGTGATGAATCAGGGGTCTGGTGATCTCTGCGTAGCCCTCAATGAACTTTCTGCTGTAATTAGTCAGTCCAAGGAGGCTCCTTAGTTCCTGCAGAGTTGTGGGGTCTTTCAGTTTTTGAAGTGCTTCCACTTTCTTTTCCTGGGGACAGAGACCCTGAGGAGTAATCTCATGCCCCAAGAAATTAACACGGGTTCTACACCACTGTGCTTTCTGAAAGGAAAGTTTTGCTCCGGCGGCCCTCAACTGGGTCAGAACATAACGGATCTCCGCTATGTGTTCCTCCACAGATGAACTTTTGATGAGGACATCATCTACATAAGCCAGGTTACCCCTCGCACCCAGGTCGGGCATGGCCTTATGTAGGAAAATGTTGAATTCATTGCCGGAGTTAAGGTATCCGAAGGGAGTCCGGGTCCATGTGTACTGCTGGCCCCAAAAGGTAAAAGCCAGTTTGTATTGGTCCTCCCTGCTGACGGGCACGGTCCAGTATCCATTGGTCAGGTCTATTGCAGTGAATACCTGTGACCCCTGAATCTGGGCCAGCCCTTGGTCAATGTAGGGCAGAGGCCATCGGGAAGTATGGACCCGTTTGTTGAGTTCCCTAAGGTCAGCGCAGAGTCTCCACTGGCCGTTTGGCTTCAATATTCCCAGCACCGGATTATTGAAAGTGCTGTGGACTGGACGGATTATTCCCCGGGACTCAAGGTTCTTAATTATTTCAGTAAGGGACTCCATTGATGCGAGAGGCAAGCGATATTGCTTCACAAACACTGGAGTCATGCCAGGGTCCGTGGGGATTGTTGTTGTGTGGATGTCCGTGCGACCACAGTCATATGAGTCTACCGCAAAGAGATCTTGGAAATCCAAGAAAACTTGTTTCAACTTTTGCTTCTGTTCCCGAGTCACACAGGCGTCAGCTAGGTTGACTCTTTCTTCCACCATCTGCCTGAAGCCTGGAAAGACTTCTGGTTTGGCTATTTCAGCGGCCTCCTCCAGCTGGGTGGAGAAGTCCCTGGTCAGAGTGCTGATTTGGACTGGAGGCTTCAGGTGGGAAAGGCAGCCCTCATGGACCTGGAAAATCACCTCATCCCTCCTGAAGTCACAAGTCACATCTTCCTTACCATAAGGGCAAGAAGTGTACACCAGGAAGTTCCCCCCATGCCGGGTAAAAATCCTGTCTGGTGTTGTATTGTCATCACTGTCACTGTCAAAGCAGTCCTTGGGGATTGGCCCTAACAGTTCATTACCTAAGTCTATGGAAAAATGTCGGTCATCAACCGCCATTCCAATAATGGTGCCTGCGGCTAGAGTAATCCTCTTTAAGTCGCTGTTATCCACCTCTATTAGAATGGTGTCATGTTCTATGTTGACCAATGGAGTTGGGTTTACCCCTAACCCTTGCTGTTGGAGAGAAGCATTTAGATGTATGTAAGCATCAGGGTTTTGCAAATATTGTCCTCTTTTAGCTTTCACTTCCAGGGAGAATTGTCGGGTCCTTTCTGGGATGGTGACTTCCTCTTTGATCTGAATTTCAACTGCATAAGGTAGCAATTGAGCTGACCTAAATGCTTTTTCTGGATCATCAAAGCCCATGGGATTATCCGCTAATCGGGACCAAGCTTTGAAGTTTATTAGGTCCAAACTAATGGCAAAGCGATTGAGAATGTCACCGCCTAAGTAAAAGGCAGCAGTGACGTCTCGCACGACCCAACAATTATGGACTATGCTCTTGTTGCCAATGGAGATTTTGAGCATACACCTGCTTGGCAGGAGATGTTTGGAATTGGGTGCTTCCAGGTCCATTTCCCATTTGTCTATCAGTTTGAAGGTGGAAATGGCTGGATCTTTTGGGAGTTGGCGAAACATGGCTTCGCTGATGAAGCTCTTACCGTTGTTCACACACACTCGAGCGAGAACAGAGTCCTTCCCATCATTTAACTGAACAGGGATGAACAACTGCTCTCCAATTTGCTGAATATCAGCCAGGCTCTGAGCTGATTTCACATCTTTCTGGACTATAGGAGTGGGAGTTTCTGATTGTGGATTAGTAAAGAATTTCAGGGTGTTTCCTTCCAGCGTGGAGTACCACTTTAGACTGGAAGGAAGGTTGATTTTCAGAAATAGAGAGGACCCCCCATCACTAGTCTGTTGTCCTACTGCTATTACTGTCACGTCTGGAATTTGGCTATTCTGGAAGTGAAATTCTACTTGGTCAGATTTTTGTTCAACCATGTGGCATGTGCCGTTTAAACTAACATGGTTGACACTCTGTTTTAATTTTATGGGTCGGCTAGTCTGGGTCCAGAGGACCTTGTTTACACAATCTATTAGGGGTGACAACCTTCTCAGGAGGTCATTCCCTAGTAAACAAGAGGTGCCCTCTGGAGTCACAACTATGACCGGGTGTTTCAACTTGTGTCGCCCAATTTTAATGTCCAAATCTGCAGTCCCCTCGACGGGAATTTCCTTCCCGTCAAAGTTCTGGAGTTGTCCAGGAAGTGAGGTGATTGGAATTTGGTAATTCTCTCCCCTTCCTGCATTCAGTTCGTCAAAGGCCCTTCTGGACAGAAGGGTAGCTTGACATCCCGTGTCCACCAGCGCTGAAATCATACCCTGCCCCTGTACTTGTACCGGGGCATAATATCTTCCCTCCTTCTCCTCAAGGGGGCACAGATAATGTACATTTTTGGACAACTGGTGGGCTAATTTTCTGGTTTTGGACATGGCGAGAGAAGAGATTTGGGCAGAATTCTGTGGAGAGTCTTGGGAATCTGAAAGAAAAAGTTGGCAACTGGAGATCAGAGCCATTGTGGGTTCCCCTGGCTCCGGTTCTGGGCCGCCCCCCCTTTTTGGAGGCAGTCACCAGGATGGGTTTGAACCAGGGGATTTTCTTGCTGTTGGTTCTGGGATGAGATGGTGGGCGGCGGTAGCTCAGTCTCCACATCTCCCCAGTCTGGATTTGCATCCCTAGGGACCCATTTTTCTTTGGGAGGAGTTCCCCCCTCTCTGAAGGAGAAGATCCTTTTCCCAGGATCCTCTGAGGATCCCTCTCCTTCAAATTGGAAGATCTGTACCTCCTCCTCAAACTGTGTCTGTTTGGGTCTTTTGTTTCTCCTACGCCCCCTCTGCTCCTTAGGAGGCAGACTTTCAGGGGCAAGAGATTTAGTTTCCGGTTCCTGGGTTTCCAGGGGCTGTTTACAAGTGAGGAGGGAAGCTTCCTCCAAGGCTTTACACCCCCCTTCCCTTTGTGCCTCCTCCCTGGGAACCGGTGAGTTATCGGGGTGCTGCCCCCGTCATTGTTCTGGAGCACCGGGTCCAGAGTTGGGTGCGTTCTGCGCCGGCATGCCGATCTGAGGGTTCTGCTGAGCCGTCAGTATGTGACCCAGATCCCGCGCCATGTTTTGAACCTGGCGCTCTAACTGGGAAACCCGCTCAGGCTGATACGGGGCCCTGTTTTCTCCCCTGGGCTGATCCCGGGAAGGGTAGCTATCCCTTCTTTGGTAGTACCCCTGGTTAGGAAGATTTGGATACCCCTCCACCCTTGGCCTCCCCTCTCCCGGATTCGGTTGTCTGGGCTCAGGGAATTGGGGAAAGAAGGGTGGAGGATTTTGGGGTTGGAAATTGGGTGGATACCTGGGGAAGAAGTTCTGCCCAGGATTTGGAGAATTTCTGCCCTCCTGTGGGAAGTTAGGAGGGAAGTTCCCTGGGTTAGGTGCTTGGCTGGATCCCCCCCCTTGGGCTGGAGGAGTCCACACATAACCCAGGATGGGTCTGTTTCCCTTGTAACGGGGACTTACATAATCAGGAGAGCGAGGGACCCCATTGGTGGGGCTGCCTCCTTGGCTCCCTGTCTGTGACTGGCCCGAGGACCTTCTGGGCCTAGCATTATTAGGTGCAGGTAGGTTTTTAGGCCCCCCCATCTCCAACTCTAAAACGGGGGTGACCTTTACCTCTGCCACCTTGGCAGCAGCAGGGGTGCTGTTAGTTTTGGGGTTTTTGGGCTGGTTTTTGTTTTCCACCGGTTTCTGCACCTCATAGATCCGGGTCGCCTGTTCAATGACCCAGTCTAAAGATCTTTTCTCGTGAAAATCCCTCATGAGCTGGGTCATTATATATTTGGGCAAGGCATGGAAAAAAGTATTAACAAATTCTCTGCTGTCTGTGCGCACCCTTTTGGTGGTCTGCGCAAAGGCACGTTTCAGTTCTTGCACAAAGTCTTGTGGGGCCTGATCCTCCCTACACTGCAAATTGTAGGCTGCCTTGCGAGCCTCTTGAGGATTTCTATGAGTAGAAAAATGTTTCAAGATGGCCACCTTATAGGTGGACCATCTTAAATGATTTTGGTCCTCCAGCCCCGCAAAGAAACTGGAGTATTCCGGGGAGAAGGTCCACTTTACATATTGGATACAGCTTTGGCTGTCCTTCAAATGAAAAGTCTCCATCATTTGCTCATAGAGCTCCAAGTGTTCCCAAACAGAGTACTTGGCGTTCTTATGATAAGGCGTGATGACACTCCTGATTGCCTTAATCTGTTTCAATGGGTCCTTAAGCAAGGCCCTTTTTGCCTTATTGGCCTTTTTGGTTCGGGTAACCCTGGTCCATTCATCTTCTGACTCAGAGGCACTGCTCCCAGAGGTTCCCGTCTGTTCTTCCAGGTTTTCCCGGATTCTGCGAGCCTGGGAATGGCTGGCAGAATGTGGGGACCTGGTCTCCTGTGTCCTGTACCGCTCAGAGGAGTCTTCAGATCCCTCCTTGCTGCCAGGATTTGATGGGTACCCCCCCCCCACTGACCTAACTGGGCAGAGGTTTTCAGGATGCCCTTAATGGGCCTACTCTCCTGGGGTTCCCCATCAAATTGCACTGTGCTTGGGTGCCCATACCCGGATGCCCGCCCCTCCATTCCTGGGTGGTACTGGCCTATGAGCCCCATGCTTCTGGCTGGATAGTAATCTGCCATCCCTGTGGCCCTGTGCTCATGTGCGCTAGGGGACATGGGGGTGGCAGAGTCCAGGGACTGAGAGAAATAAAGGCCTCTGGTACTAGGGCTCCTGGGGTTATGCTCAGGAGTTTCTCTTTCCCAGCGTACCTCATCTCTATCCGCCCCTGCTCCCTGTTGCAATGCAAGAGCCTGCACCTTCAGTTCCTCAGTTAAGGCCTTACTAGACTCTATCAGTCTCTCCTGCATCGCTACCTGTTGTTGGAGCCTATCATTGTGCTGGCAGAGGGCCTCATTCTCTCTCTGCATTTCCTGGTTGGTCCTGGAGCACTGGGCCAGTCTTTGCTGCAGGAGGGTTACCTCCTGAGCTGTGTCCCTATTGGCCTGCTCCTGTCTTGCCAGAGCATCCTCCACCCTCCTGGTGTGCTCTAGCAAGTCCTGGTGTTCTTTTTGGAGGTCACCCAGTCCCTGGTGGGCCAGGTGATTTTCTTCCATCTTCCTTTTTAAGTGGCAGACTTCCTGGCCTAAGGTATCCCTTTCCTGACTAAGAGCCTGCATCTGTGCCGCCAGGTCGTCCCTTTGCCTTTGGAAGGCACCAGCTTTCTGGCGCTCCTGGTCAAATTCTGCCTGGGTATCCAGGTCTTTCAAAATCAGTTTATTGCTCTCTGCCTTCTCCCTATCTAGGTGGCTTTGCAGGGTGACTACCTGCTCAGCACATGCCCTATTGTGGTCTAACTGTTGCTCCAGCTTTTTCTGGCCCTGCAGTAGGGATTCCAAACCTTCTTGGTACTCCTTCTGCAAGGCTAGAAATCTGGTATCCTGGTCAGCCTTTTCCTGTTGCAGGATGTCCATATCCCTCTTTATTTTAATGATGTGCTGTCTACTCTCATTTTCTGACTCCTGGCTCCCCTGCAGCCTCTGCTCAGAAGAGACCAGGTCAGATTGGACCTTCTCTAACGCCATCTGTCGCTTATTCGCCAGATCTTGGCTTTCAGTACATTTATCCTGCATGTCTCCCATATATAGGTACAGGTATGCGGCTATCCTAACCATCTTGTCTTGTTCATCCTTAGCTTTAGGAGCCATGTATAGTTCACTCAGGGCCACATGTAAGGGACCCTGATCTCTCCATATATCTGACCCTGTTTCCGTGACCTGTTGCGTGATGGCCTGCAACCAGACCATGCGGTCCTGGTGAGTCCACTCACCTCTCACAAATAACTTATGTAAGAAGTGCTCTCTGGCTATTTTCATGTCTACTAAGGTCGTCATTCTAGAGATTGGTCTCTGTCCTGACTTACAGAAGTTTGTATTTTATTTTTGCAAAACAGAGCTTTTCCTTAGAGCGTTCCTTTGAGGAGTGCTTTACAGCGTAACACAGCGTGTGCTCCGACCGGATATGTGTATCTGGTCAGCTGGCACGCTGTATTAATCTGCACAAGTGATAGATCTAATCCAAACGTCCTGCTCGAGCCCCCAATTTGTAAGAGGATTCAATTCAACACTACAGCTAAGTCAATGCCTAGTCTGGGATACTGAATGGAAACCCTTATTAATATATCTTTATGTCCAGTTCATGCGTTCTGGATGACTACCCCTATATAACACCCCTCTCTAGGAATCCTCCTGACCCCACTGAGCCAAGAAGTAGTTCTGTTTTGCACGTTTAAAGGTTTATTTGATAATTTAAACAATATATATATATATCACACTTTATAATAAATTAATAATTGGATATCACACTGAATCTGAGCAGTAATCAATAATGGATGGTCTGGCACTAGCACCCTTCTTTATAATCAATGATGAGTGGTTATAGGATGGATAAGATAGCAACAATACTTTATGGTTTCAAATGGATGCAAGGTGGAATGAAAATGCAGTACAGAAAATACTCAATATGCTTTCAACAAAACAATGTAATCACTTTTCTCTGGCAATCCCCTCCCCCCTTAATGCAATGCAAGGAAATGGAAGGAAAGCACACAGTTCTCAGAAATGCAATCAAATGTAATTCAGTTCACCCCAGCAAGCTTACACTACAGAAGTTGGAAACACAGGCCCAAAATGCTTTTATATGTGCTGGCAATGAAGTGAAAAATATGCTAGAATGCTTTTAATTCCCTCTAGAGGTCCAGGGTGAGTGGTATCAAGTTAATATTAGTCCAGGCTCACTTTAGCAAGGATCTAGGAGTAATTAGCAGGTTAAAGGAGTTTTTGGTAACTGAAAGCAAGAAAACTGCTGTTTTCACACGTTGAGAAATTTGCAAATTGCGGCAAATTCGCGAGTGCGTTCTTCGCGATTGCGGCAAAACTATAGGGAATCGGTTTTAGGTTCGTTGAAAAGCTGAGATTCTAAGCTTTCAAAGGAAAGTTACTGCAAGTCTCTAGCACAAACGGTCACGGAGATATGAGCGAGATGGTAAAGGTCGTTTTTCAGATTTGAAATTTTAAAGTTCAAAAAGACAAGTGACAGCTAGCAACTAGAAATGACAGGTGACAGCTTTGCAAATGACAGGTGACAGTTAGGAGGCAGTTCTACTTAGATTAAAATAGCTTGGATTAGATTATTTTAACTAAGAGATTGGTTCTGCACAGTTCTGCTAGGTACTCACACTATATTCTTGAATTAAATGGGCCTCGCCACGGATCTGGTCAGGTTTTAGACTGGACTCTGGTCTGGTCTCGGCACTTCACAGTGATCTGGGTCAGCTCTCTCTGCCTCTGGTTCTGGATATTGATAGATTTGAAGTCTGGATCTTTCTGCACAGCTTTCTCTAGAGATTGATGGAGGTAAAGTATGGATTTTCCGGCAGAGCGTCCCGCAGCAAATGGATTTGAAGGTCCCTATCTGTCCTGTCTGTCTGCTTTTATGTGTTTTGAAAATGGGTGTGTGTGCAGCATCACTAGGCTCTACCCCTCTCCACTTGCCATTGGCCCAATTCTCCCCTCTCCCATGATTGGGGAAGGAACTGTGAGTCAGAGTGATGCTGTAGGTTTTATGGGTCAGAGGATCCTCCCCTGTCAAATTGCACACAATCTATATTTGATTAAAAAAAACATATTTGCACAGGTACACATTTGTTTAAAATTACACACACCCCTCACATATCACAGGAGGTATACCCTTGTCCAAATCTGCTCTTCCTGGGAGCTTGCATTCAGAAATGGCAATATTTGCACTTTTTAACTGATTTTGCAATTTCGGACATTAACCCAAATTTACACACATGTGCGCAAGGAGTATGGACATTAGTTGATGAAGTGTCAGATTTTTCACATACACACATTTTGAGTAATATCCTCTTTTCCGCTAAAACCCCCCTGAACATACCACCGGGTCCTAACACGTCTTCAAATGTGGGCAGAAAAATCACAAGAATTATGGTATCATTTAAATAATTTTCACAAGTCCGCTCTATGAATGATCCATCTTTTTAGAGTTAGGTTCTGGCCCCAAAGGGGTGTGGTTTCCCCCCAGCATAAGGTTGAATTACTGGTTTTTCCAGTTCTGCCAAGCCAGCTTGCTCTCACAGGCAGTGCCCCTCCCCTGTCCTTCCAGGAGGAAGCTCCATTTACGACTCCCGCCAATAAAACATTTGCCTGAGTCAGGACAGGGCTTTGTTCAGAGCTCCTGTATTCTGTGGGGGCTCCCCTTAATTCAATTATCAGAGAGATGGCATATCCTTAGTGTGGCCAGCAAAAGGCAGATAGGCCTGGGAACACAGCTGTGACTCAAGTTTCACTCCTGATGGGGGGTAGTTGCCAGGCAAAATTGGAATCTCTTTAAGCCAGTTTTTAGCTACATGTCATTTCTGTTCCCCAGTTTTCTGCATTCAAATAACTAACAATTGTTTTTACATATGCAGCTAGAATGCTGATTCTAAGTTTAAAACTATGACATTTAAACAATTGCAGCCTATGTGACATTCAAAAGTAGGTCACTCATTTCTTTTAAACATTTAGATCTTTAGTGTCTTTCAGTCCAAATTTACTTAAACTGCTGAAATCCACAGCTCAGCCAGTCTTGTTATAAACCTTCAAGTCACTTCAGAATATAACTTTACATTGGATCCACCTCTCAGTAAGTCTTTCTTTGGCTTGCCTTGGGTTCATTTATTCAGTTTTACACAAAAAAGTAAAATCTGGTGTTGTTTTAAAACGCCGGCTTTTTGATAGTGGTGAGTACTGGTACTGCACCCCTTTTTGGGATTTAAGAAAATGAATTCCCAACAGTTATGGGTTTGCTTTTGGCAATCAGTATTGCCATTCCCAATGGTTTCAGACTACTGTGTGGGTAGTCCAATGGTGGTTTTAGGCAGTGCCCTTCTGTGCCCATAACATCGGCAAAAATGAGTGGCAGCCTATTCTTCATGCATTTCCCTGTGCATTTTCTGGGAAGCTCTGGCCATCATGATGTTTTCCATGTCAATACTGCACAGTTTTGAGGTAGGGCTCGGATGTATGGGTAAATACATCCCACAAGCATCATGTCTATTTGTCAACTTTGAGTTGTGAAAGTTTGCTACGTAAATATTTGTCTATATCCGCAATGTAAGTGTATTAAGCTTATCATATCAAGCATTTTGCACATGTGCATATTTGTTGTGTTGCTGCATTATGTGAGTATATGTATAGGTGCAGGGTTGGTACAGTCTATATGTGCACAATGTTAGTAGCTGTAATTGTGCTTATTGTTAGGCAAATGTAAGTCATTTGCATGTAAGTCAAATTTTTGTTGTTTGTGTTTAGCATGCTTGTCTGCATATTTTTATGCTTGTGTTTATTATTATATTATGGATACATTGTTATTTGTATTTTTAATGTGTGTTTGTTTACTTTGTATATGTAGGTACAATGTGTGTTAATTGTTGGAGATTTGTGGGTTATTTGGCTGGAGAATTACATACAGTGAGTGCTGGCTGTTTCACCATTTGGTGATGTCAAGGTGGAATAGCTTTTCGAGGTGGCAAATGGCAGGACATTCTTGATAAACTTTTAGTTTTTTGTGACAGTGTTGTTAAGCCATATCTAGCTTTCTACTTTATGAACAAAGTTAATACTATTCAATATAATATTGATTTACAAATGTCTACTTTCCAACATTCCTTATTTGATATTGATCACACAAAATCCTCTCCCTTGGATTTTTTTAATTTCACTCCAGTCACTCCTGAGGAAAAACCTATTTTAATTACATCTCTAAAACCCTTGAATCATAATTATGATTTCATTCTTGCATGTCTGGCAAATGCCATGCTTCTGAATTAAGAGACTCAATCTCCTGTTTTGTAAACTGATCTTTTGCCCAAGGCATGATACCAATGAAGCTTAAAAGATCCCTTTTGACACCTCTATTAAAGAAACCTTAATTGGAACTCAATATACTTTTTAACTTTTGTCTGAATGCAGTTTTGACATGGCCCGCGTAAATCAATGAAAAGGTTGCTACCTCCCAACTGCAAATGTTTTTTGGAAGATCATCACCTTCTTGACATATTTCAATCAGGCTTTAGGTCCTGTCACTGAACAGAGACAGCAATACTTGCTGTCTGGGATGATATCCTGAGATCAGCTGATGAAGGCAACCTCAGTCTGCTGGTCATGCTTGACCTATTGGCAGCATTCGACACAGTCGACTTTGACATACTCAATAAATTGATGGAATCAGCCGAGTGTTGGATGATTCCCTAAAATGTTTTCCTTCTTTTCTTTTCTAATCGGACCCAACAGGTAAAAATGTGAGCTTGTTATTCCAGCTCTTTTCCTCTTCCATGAGGTGTTCCTCACTGTCCCTCCCTTTGAACTCTTTTATTTAATATGTATATCTGATGATTATTGAGCATAATATGCCCTATCTCATCACGTGTATGCTGATGATTCACAGATTTGTGTTAGGATTAACAAATCATCAAACTGAATCAAATGGATATCTCACTGTGCTCAAGAAATAAAAGGATGGATTTTGTCAACAAGTTGCAAGTTAATCCCAGCTAACCCAAGGTTTTTTCATTTGACTCGAAACATCTTTTCGCTGACTCACATTTTATCCCTTACTGCCCTGAGCTATTTGATCTTCCTATCTCTTTCAGGGATAAAGTAAACCATCTTGGCTGCATTTGGCAGACCAAATTGATGTGCAACCTGCAGATCAGTGAGACACTAAAGGCTCAGACTTCTGCAACATATTCTATCTCATTGCCGAAAAAGAAAGATCATTGATTGTTGTATCACTAGAACATTCTAAACTTGATTACTGTAATGCCACTCTCGCTGGGATTCCAACCAATTAAATCCAAATTTCCCAAAATGCTGTTGTTAGACTGCTCTTTCATCTGCAAACTTCTGCCTTTGTGTCTTCCTATCACAGATCACTTTACTGGTTACCAGTGCAACAGAGAATACTTTTCAAGATCTTTTGTTTTGTTTTTAAGTGCTTTAATGGCCTGACTCCAACTCATCTTATTTCTACGAACCATTTTTTATCATCCAGTATGACTTTGCTCATCCACTCAAAACTTGTTAATAGTACCTACGTCTCATTTTGAACACAGAGATGATGGGCGTTTCTCTACAATTGGTCCTGGTGTCTAGAACTCTCTTCCTCTAGACCTTTGGAAGCTCGCTCGCTCTCTTCATTTTGTAAGAAACTTAAAACATACCTCTTTTTTATAACTCTCTGCCATGTGACTACCTGTTTTTCCTTCAATAAACATCTGCACCCAGATACAGTCTCGCTCTGGTTTTACTCATATCGAGCAAACAAGCGCAGTATAAATAAAAAACTCAAACTGAAGCTTCCTGAATTTCTTTGAATCCACACTGGTTTCAAACAATCTTGGCTGCAAAAGGGAAACAGAAATTTTATGTAATATTAAAACTGATCTGCTATGTCTAGCAGGATTAGTTCCAGCAGCAAAAAGTATGTTTTCATGTTTGGCAGCATGTAATGTGTGGATGCGTGGAAGTATAAATCATAGACAAATGTATTGTGCCAATACAACTGTAAATAGATGTGTATACAAATGTGTTATTGAACATGGAATACATGTTATTTTTCACAAGAACATCAAGAGTCAGAATGACAGATTTTTTGGTATGGATTCAGTACATATGTCAAATGAGGGGACTCATTTTTTAGGCAATATTCCTGAAGGCCTACATTATGTTTCACAGTAATGTGCTCCTTCACTTTTTTTTGATAGCATAAACTTTTTTGTTAATAAATCACCATGTGTTTACTTGGCTGAATTATATATTGTCTTGTGCATGCTGTGTGTGGTTGTGCTAATGTTGACTGACTATTGTTCCTGGAATTATGTTTTTTCTTGCTTCAATGTATGTTGGAATGTGTACTGTGATGAATCCGAAGTAGTCCATCACCTCTTCTCTAGCAGAGACTTCTCCCAGTGTGACCAGGGGAGAGCAAACACTGCCTAATCCTGACCCTGGGGATGGCTGTGTGAGGGAGGTTTGCATAGGGGAGGCTGATGCTCAGTGGAGGGAGGAGCCATCATTAGAGAAAGGTACATACCACCCCTTCTGTTACCTTGTCAGGATACTCATTCTCTTCCCGAGGCCCTGAGAACCCATTATTATGTTCTCCCTCAAACATTTGCCAACTTTCCCTCCAATGGTCTCCCATGTGGCTTAAGGAATGGAACAGACAACCTAGATCAGGGGTCTCCAACCTTTACGTTAGCTAGAGCTACTTGTAGTGGAGGTCAAGAGTGGAGAGCTACTAGCGGGCTATATCGGGGTGGGAATATTTATAAACCTCTGAATTTTTACCAATATTTTTTGGCCCAATTATTTCCTCTCTATAAACAGATGGAATAACATATGCCTTCACGATTATATTAAGAACTTCAAAAACCTCTTTGTTGCATTATTATTTAATAGTAGCTGTCTCAAAAAGACAGATATTTGTTGGACTACCACACAAATAGCCTGTAAGTTTTGTGCCCTTCCTTTGCATTTTATTCAGGCTTTTCTACATGCTAGGAACACTATTGTTTTCCAAATGTGCATTTCACACTTCCATAAACCCAAAAAAAAGTAATTTCCAAATTGAAAAATGCTGCTTGCGTTCACTAGTTTTCGTTGTGATGTTTTTTGTCAGACACCACACATACTGTTTTGTGCGCCCCTATATGCTTGTCAAACTGGTTAATCACAAATAAATGCTTCTGTTGTGCTGACAGCAGTTTTTAGGAAATTAAACTGTGGGTTCATGGGTGCCAACTTTTGATTGATTTTCACTACAAGGGCAGAAATATCCCCACCTCTGTCCTGAATATAAGCAAGCAACCAGCACAACCCAGACCCTCGCCAAACACATTTTATAGCACTCTTCTATGCTTTCAGTGCTATGCGGACGACACTCAGCTCATTTTCAGGCTTCCCTCAGCCACCTCTTCTCCCTCCCTCATGTCTGACTGCCTGTCTGCCACCCAGGAGTGGTGTGTCACCAATGATCTCTGCCTTAATGCCAGTAAGACCGAGATTCTCCTCATTGGAACACCTACTCCATCCTTTCCTGTCACTCTCTGGCCGGCCTCCCTTGGCCCTCCTCCTGCTCCCACCTGTGAGGCTAAAAACCTCAGGGTCCTCTTCGACTCCACACTCTCCTTCTCTCCTGACATCTCTAAGAAGTCACACTACCAGCTGCACCTCCTCAGAGGCATTCTTCCTTTCCTCTCCTTCCCCAGAAGCTCACTGTCTCCAGGGCTTTGGTTCTCTTTAGGCTGGTCTATTGCAACAGCCTCTTTCTAACTGCCTGCTTCTGCTCTCCGCCCTATGCAACTCATCCAGAACATGACTGCAAGATTTGTCATTGGCCTCAAGCCCAGGGATCGTATCTCTCCAGGACTGAAATCCCTGCACTGGCTCCCAGTGGCTGCGAGGATTAAGTTCAAAACCCTCTCTATTGTCCACAGGGCCTTCTGGGGCCTGGGGCCTCAATACCTTCAGCTCTCTTCCAAAATATCTTTCTTCTCGAGCTCTTAGCTCATCCGCCTCCAACTCCCTGAGGGTCAGTCGCTTCTCCAAGCAACGAGTTGGTGGTAAATCTCTTTCCTCGGCTGGGGCCCTCCCTCTGGAACAGCCTCCCTGCCTCCCTGAAACTTGAGGAGAATCATTTACGGTTCTGGAAGCACCTCCAAAACCTTTCTCTTTACTTCTGCCTTTTCTCCTCCTCTCCCCTGCTGACTTCCTGGCCGATACTGAAACTGTACTGGTCACCTGCACTGGTCACCTGGCAACCCCTCTGCTCTTAAGCCCAGGCCCCCCACCCCAGTCGCACACCTGCGCTGCCTTCCTGGCAACCCCACGCAATTAGGGACTGTTCTTTACCCCCACTGTTCCACCACTAGCACTTGACACCTGATGTCTGCACTACCCTTGCTACCAGCTGGCCGGATGCTACTTATTATTTATTTATTATCCCATGTACTGCACTGTCCCTTTCCACTCGCCTCCGCACTTTCCTCCTTCCCCCTTCCCATGCACTTGCGTGATCTGATTGACACCTGGCGTAGTAGTATCATTGTCTGTCTTCTCTCAGTTCCCCCTCCCTTGCCTCGTCACGCCTTGAAACACTTATGATATCTGATAAGGCATTTAGTTTTGATTTAACATCTCAGCATCGGTCTGTCAACCTGCTGAGCTACCCTGGTAGGCTTCTACTGTACAGCGTGTCTATGGATCGCTTAATGTACTAAAAGTGGGTTTTGGAAAGAAGTCACATGAAAGAAATTGCACCAGTTTTTAAATATTATTGTGGACATTTCCAGGCGAGCGGCAGTGCTACTGTGATATTTTCATTGCTGGTCACAATGATCCTGATCCTGCCCCAGCCCCTCTGACATCTCTGACAAACAAGAGCAGCTTGCTTAAGCAAGACAGTGTTGGGGGGCACACAAGGCCAACTCTGTTACTACATGCGGCTTGCAGAAGCAGAACGTGATATTGACATCTGTCAGGGAATTTACAAGCAGTTCCATGTGGCACAGCAGCCAAGAAAATATCCGAAAATAGCCGCAGAACACAGCATTGAATAATTTAACTTTAAAAAAAGTTTTGATTTTTCAGCATTTCCAGCACAAGCGACAGAAGAGGCTCAGGCGAGCTACTAGTCACCCACGATCGACCATTTGGCGACCCTTGCCCTAGATCATATAGAATGTTCCTCTCTCAGTATTATATATTGTTACCCTGTCATAAAACATTCAGTCATGCCCAATAATAAAATCCACATCCTTTCTCCTTTTTCAGTAAGAAAAACTGCCAGGAGGAAGTGGGCTGGAGTAATAGAGATTATCGGACCCCACAATCCAATGTAGCACTCTAGTTGTGGGGAAGAGCTACATGATACTGGCAGCTTCAAAAGCAGTGCAGCTGATGGCCAGAGAAGCGACTACTGGTGAGAGTGGACTGCAGCTCCCTGCGTTACCCGAGATCCAAGAAGAGGAAGTTAGAGCCAATCAGCTCTGACCTTGGGCAGAAGAATTCTACATGGGAAAGATTCCACGCAGGAATGCCAGAAGCAGGTACAAGGCTCCTGGGCATTCACCGATGGAAAGAAGCAAGAAGAAAAATACTGGAGACCTGCAAGAGGAGGAGAAGCCCAGCTGGAAGAACAGGAAGACAGGAAGTCGAACGTGAAACAACGCAAAGGAGAAAGAATCCAGTGGCTGTCATCAGCAGGCTGCAGACATACCAGGAAATCCATGAAGAGCTGCCGAGTGCACACTGGGACTAAGGGAGCGCCGAGGTATATTGACGAACATGCTGTATGTTAAAAACTCAGAACCATCCAAGTTGAATAAAGAGAGGACATTTTTTATTATTGTTGAAAGTAAGACGTTGAAAGCATATTTTCCTCATATGGAAATCTTTAACAGACAATGTGAATTAACCCATAACGCTAAGGTGGTGAATGTTTGGAAGTGTGTGCAAAACACTAATGTTGCAATATACTATGGACTAAAGGAAGTAGCCAAAAGGGCTAATATGGTAAAGTATCAAAGGTGGAGTTGCAGAGACGGACCACTACAAGAAGCCCTGGCAGAAGAGTATGCCAGGCATTTGTAAGTGTGTTAACACAAGAGGCCCTCGAAGGAGAAGTATACTAGGCATCTGCATGTGTGTGAAAACAAGAAGCCCTGGCAGGAGAGTATACCTGGCATATGCAAGTGTGTGAAAACAAGATGCCCTGACAGGAAAATATGCCAGGCCATTATAAGTGTGTATATACTAGATGTCCTGGCAGGGAAGTACACCAGACAATTATAATTGCATGAACATAGAGGAAAAACTGGTGTGTGAAAATAAGCAAACAGAGAAACCCTAACAGGAGAGCATACCATTTATCCTGACAACCCAAAGGCTCAAGATAACATATATATCTTTGCTATTGATCAAGAGAAGAGACCGGAACTGTTATTGGCAAGAAATTGTGAAGAAGAATCCAGGGGAAGGAAGACATCCTCTGGATTAAAGAGCCATATCCTTGCGAGACTTTATGTTGGAAATATTTATTCCTTTTTTAACACTTTTGTTGAAACACTGATTCAAAGACATTGTCCCTTCACCTTAACATTTATTTCCTTAGACTGTGAGGGTCATAATAGTACATTGGACACAGGACAGTTTTGTTTTGGACATTCTGACACTAAAAAATCCTTAGTTTTGAGTTTAGGTAGGGAAACACCTTGAACGCAGGGACAGTGAGGCATTTTCCCAACCCCTTTTATTATATCAATAAAAGTATTTAGCCAAAACCATGGGCCTCATTACGACCTTGGCGTTAACCATGGCGCTATTAGCGCCATGGTTGACGCCAGTAAATTACCAACTCCGCCATGGTGAATGGCGGAATTACCTCCCCATTCCAAGGTTGGCGGGGCGGTAATTCCCCATTCACCATTGGCCCTTCCCCATTCCCATTTTTGCCCCATAGGGCTCAATTGGAATGGGGAAGGTGCTAATTACGGCACCGTAAATTACGGTGCCGTAATTAGCTCCTAGGTCCCTTTGCGGGTTAGTTTTTTAACGCCTGCTAAAAGCAGGCGTTAAAGTGCAACCCGCAAGGGGACCTCGTAATCAGGCGTTAAAGGTTTAACGGCGCCGACACCTTTTACGGCGCCGTTAACCCCTTAACGCCTGGGTTGTAATGAGGCCCCATGTCTGAATTGTGCATGACTTGCATTCTTGGCCATTCACAGTATGCACAGGCGGATAGCGCATATGCTGTGTATGGTTGTAGTAACATTGGCTGAATATTGTTCCTGAAATTATGTCTTTTCTTGCTTGAGTGTATTGTGATGAATCTGAGGATGTCATGTATTCTACCCTATGGGGAGACCTTTCACATGGGGTCAAGGCTATGGGATTAGGAATGATAATTGTCAAAGAATGTGGTATGCCCCCACGTCAATACACTCAACCCCTTCTTCAGACTTAAATCCTCCTTCCCACTCTTTAGATAGAGCCAATGTGTTTTGTTGTCCAACATACTTGACAAGACTAAAAGTCCAGAAAGTGCAAAGTATCATCAATGTGCTTTTAAAACTGGTCCTGTGAAGAAGACGACGGCCAGGAGTCCAATAATCACTCTTGTGCATGGTCTAGCTTCTCAAGTCAAGTGATTGGACCAAAGCAGTTCAACATTCCCACGCAGGAGTTTGAATGGAGCTCACCTGGGATGGTAGAGAGGGAGATGCATCCTCTGAGGAGGAAAGGTGGGAGCCATGTACCAGAGCTGCAGATGCAAACAGAAAGGGCAGTGTGACCGGAGAAACAGGAGAAGCTGAGGTTGGTCCAGGATGAGGCGACTACTCAGGTAGCTGCTGAGCGAATCCTCTGGGCATCCCAGAACCCGCCAAAGTGTGAGAGGGCGGGAATGTGCAGCCAGTGAGTGTCAGGCATCTGACGATTCATTACAGATCACGCCGGTCACCCAATCGCTACCAGAGCCTCAAGAAACTGTGAGGCCAGGAGTCCCCGGGAAACAAGCAACTGCACCAGGTCCATTGATCCAGTGACTTTGCTGATCTGTGTCTGAGTTTAGGGGGACAAAGGCAACAGGGTCCCTGTGAGAAGCATAGTTGCATCCCTCTGAGTGCCCTGGGACAGTTGATGTCAAAGTGACACTCAGACTGGTATAGCCTCAGGCGGAACACAGAGGTGCAAGGTTAGATTGAAGTTACAATGATCATTGTGTCATACGGATCACACATACAAAGTGTAGATAGCATCTATTCATTGATGCGTGAGCTGAGTGATCCACCAACAAGAGTCACAGGCAACATACATCCAGATTTCAGCCTGGACCTGCTGGTGCAGGAGAGGCTGGGGGGAGACAGTGCCAACCGTCCTGACGGCATTGCGAGATGGACCCATGCCCTTTTCAACATCCACAATTGGGAGTCCATCAAGACCGTCGTGGAAAACAGCACATATGTTCCTGGTGCACTGACCTTTAAGTCTGCTCGCTTGTCTCTGTGGCAGCATGAGGGCCGTTTACCTGGTGTCGGTGGCCAAGACTGGGACAGGCATATGCGTGCCGTGTGCAAGATCACCATCCCCATCACAAAAATATAACTTGGGCCATTTACAATTGCAGCAACTGTAAAATATGCATGTGTACCTGGACTCACCATGGATGCTGCCACAGACTTGCTCCCCAATGATTCCCCATTAATGATTCCCCATTAGTAGATGTGAATTGAACACATTCCATTCACCGGTAATCAAAAGAATATTTTGACATTGATTCAAGTCACTACCTCCCAAAATGCAATCAAGCATATAGTGCAATACCTGATGTAGGCACCAGGATTGTGTGGCCTGCGATTTGATCCCCAACAATGGTAGAAGTGTGCTGGAAGGAGCCTGTAGCCAAAAAATGTAGGGCGGTCAGCACCTTCTGCAGCAGTGTGAGTGCATGAGAGCAGATTGTGGGTGATGCAAGGTCTTCCTCCCATTCCCTGGCCATGTATAGGATGACATGGGGAGATAATCTATACCTTGTATACAACTTGTCATCTGGCATCACAAAAAGAGTTGTGCGAGGATGGAAAATCCTGTCCCTCACCATCCTCCTCCTTCTTCCATGAACATGCACGATTGCTGCCACTATGGCTGGGATGGATTCATCCTGGAAGTGAAACTTTGAAATGATGCACATTGTGTGGTTATATATGTATCCTTTGCACTTTGTACATTGCATCGTGCAAAACCTTCTATGAATTAGGCCCTTTATGTAAAAGTATGGGAAAATCCAATCACTTTACACTAAGTAGAGTATGTTAAATAAGTTTTTTATTAATACATTTTAAGTGTGCTATTAGTCATTTTTACATGAATAAAACTAACATTATTAAAACTTTATTTAAGTGTTACTGAGGCCAGGAGAGCACTCCATTGGCTCCCTGTGTGTCATAGAGCCTTGCATATAATCCTGACCTTGACACACAAATGCAGAACAGGTAGCACCCCCACCTATCTTGTGAATCGTTTACAGGAGGCTTTGGCTTCCAGGCTGCTTAGATCTAATGGAAACAATAAGCTCCAGCAGGCATGCATCAAAATCAAAAACTTAAGTTGTATGAGTGTTGATTACTATGCCCCGGGGCTCTGGAATTAACCTTCATCCGATTTGCGGAATGCTAAGAGCCTTGTCAGCTTTAAGAAAGCGACAAAAACTCACCTCTTCAACTCGTATAATAGAGTTTTTTTAGTTGATGCATTTTCTGTTGTTTTTTATTTGTCTGGTGTTATGTGTGCACTGAGTTGCGCGTTATATGAAATATAAATAAATAAATAGTGAATAGGTAACCTTACACGTGCACTTCAAATGATTGTTGATGAAAAATGTTCGTCAAAATATACTGCCTTGCAAGAAGTATGAAATTTCGTACTGCGTCAAAGCTTTTGCGACACGGTTTAATATTAAGTAACATGTAATGTTCAGAACCATGTGCGTGTTTTAAGCTATAGGTATAGGTGTAAGAAAAATGTACTGGAAT
Source organism: Ambystoma mexicanum (assembly GCF_040938575.1). Classification (NCBI taxonomy): domain Eukaryota; kingdom Metazoa; phylum Chordata; class Amphibia; order Caudata; family Ambystomatidae; genus Ambystoma; species Ambystoma mexicanum. The sequence continues at coordinate 620,999,128 of NC_090934.1, forward strand.
TGAAATAATACTTTTTATTGGTTTAGAAAGAACACATGTTTTTTTAACAAAACCAAACTGTTTTAGAATCATGTGATTGGAAATGTACCAGAAGGTTCCATTTTTACTTTTATTTTTAAAACATCTTAAGAACCAATTATGTACATTTGAAGGTGTGTCTTTTAAAATAATGTATTTGTATACACTGAGTTTTTGTTGCTGTGTTTGAAATGCATTCAAACTTTTCAAGTATTGGCATTAGGGAAAAATGTGCCCTGGTGCAAAAATATAGTGAAAATGTATCTTTTTTTGCACTAGAGCCAGTTCTGGCTGGGTGCTTATAAAATGGCAAACTCCACTTACCATGGCGCAATAGTTTTCTAAAATGTCTCAGTATTTTTTTTTAAATAGAGCAAACATTGCCCCAGTGATCATACCATGCAACTTTGCAATTGCACTGGTGCAACATGTTTGTAATCTGTCTCCTGGTAGGTAGTGGTTTCAATGTAGCACGGTTTGTAAATCAGGCCCTTAGATGTTTCTATCATTTGTTGTAGAATATCTTTTAGAACAGGATTCCCCTTTATATCACTAAAGAGTGAGATGAGGAGAAGAGAAACAGAATAATAAAGATCCTGATCCTGATAAGGAATTGGGTCTTTAAGGGAGATTGCTTCGTTTGATGCGTTTGCATTCAATTAGTCAGACCTGTGTCTCAAATGCGCATGTTACCACATGACATATCGATGCACTTCATACATTAAACACTACCTTCATAGGCAAAAGCCAGGCGGGGGTCGTTTAGAAAGGCAAGGTGCCGATTGCAGGGCTTTCACTTCCAGAGAGATCTGTGTGGTCTTCAAAACCAGCAGCCAACAATGAGAAGTAGCCTAATGCAAGTATCATCTCTGCAAGTTCCAAGGTGTTTTGTTTAAATGGCATGCCGTGCTATCCACCTGATAACGCAGTATTCCCAACATTCTGTTTCAGTGCATCTGTTATTAGTCCAGGATGTGAGATCCTGTGAGGCTGTTCTTCATTGGCTGCTGCCGTTTCTATCTGCTTTGTTCGTCCGGTGATTAAGCTTTGAAGAATATGACAGCGCTGGGTGTAGAGAAAGGGAGGGCCATGTTGGGTGATTCCTTTGACTGCATGGGCGCGTGTGTCCGTGGCACCGCTAACACGAAAGCAGTGAGAAGGCAAAGCTGTGTCAATAACAAGGCCACTCGCTAATTTCATGTTCAGGTAACACCGTGCCCATGAAAAGCATCCTTACTCTGCATCCTACCTTCGGAAGACTGCAATAATAAAAACACGCCTCATAGCTGTAGTGCCTTTAAAGATTAAAGCAGGGAGCTAAAATCGCCGCCAGCAGAAGCAGCCGAGAGCATTCTCTGCCTCCCGTCCTCATGGAGCTACTATGCATGCGAACAAAGCACAATATTTGTTGCAGCAACATGTAAACGTACGTTGCTTATTGGCGACTGATCGACCATCCTTCAAGACAAAAATCGAAAATTCGGCTGTGGTACAAGGGCTGGGGTGTACAGGCGCGGAATCGGTGGTTATTTAACCTGCAACCTTTACTTTCAGCCATGAACAATGTCTCGGTTACTCATTTGCAGGTAAACGGTAGCCCTGCATAGCTTCGGAGGCATTTGGAAGACTCGCCAGCCAGGAAACGGGCTGCGCGCGGCACAGTGTATTGCAAAGGATGGCCGCAGCATCTGACCAGGTGGGTGCCAGTTTACAGTACCGGGATCTCATGTTGGCAGTTGATTCAAGATCTTGAATGCAATTCCGTGGAGAGGTTGACTATCCATCTGTTTACTCAGCCCATGCAATGGCGCATTATACTATTAGAAATAAGAACGTGCAGATTGTGCGCTCTAGTTTTTGCCAATGCATGTCATAGTAGAAAAAAAAGCCTGACTGGAAAATGTAATTTAGCAATGCATGCCATGTTTCTGAAATGTGAAAGACAGGAGGATATTATGCTGCACCTTGCAAACTAAAACCAGATGGCCCGATGTGGTCAGGGATGGAAAACACATAGGAACAAATCAAACCGCTTTAGAGGTTAATTTGCATAAAAAGATATAAACAATACTACGAAAAACTCGCGCTGCAAAACATCTATTTAAGTAAACATTTGTACAAATGGGGTAGGGTAGGATTTAGTCAAAATAGGTGCGATGGAAACAAAATCAATAGGATTAAAATAACTTGAAGCGTAGACTTCATTCTGATGCAAAAGGCTGGGTGCCCCAGATGCAGACTGTTTCATTGTCATATTTAGTGCTGCCTTCCAGTCGCAGGAAGGGAAACGCGCTTTTTTGCAGCAGCCTGTGAAGTGCTTAGTATGGGCATTGCTCTTGTTCGGGATTGTATGTCATGCAAGATATGAGACCGTGGCAACACAGGAAATTAGGTATTCTGCGTAGCCTTAGTTTTGACAACAAGCCGGGCACAGGGAATTATAGCAGGGCCAGCATCCCACTTATCGCAAACTTTGAACCTGCTGTCCACCTAACCACAACCACGCTGCTGCGGCTAACCCTAGGCAACAAAAAAAACAAAATCACTTAGACTCATGAGTGGCTCTTGAAGACTATGCACTGAGGCAAAAGTATGTGTTTAGCATGCACACAGCGAGGGCGATACAGTTCACAGGCGATCAAAAATGGGCAGATTAGCCCATGTACTACACACCACAGGGCGGGAGAGGACATGAGGAGCAAGGCAGTGACAGCCTCCTTTAGTACTTGGAGTGTAGCCGGCTCTATGGTGTAAAGTTAATGTTAATGTTAAAGGACATTAGTACCGCGCACTATCACCACCGTAGTGGTCCCTTTGCGCTCTGGCGGCTCTGAAAAGGGAGAGGGGGGTTGAGTTAGTGGGAGGAAGCAGGGAAAATGCAAGAGAGCAGTGATGTGCTGTTTGGCGGCCTCAGCCCGGAGGGTCCGTTGGCTGGGCCTGGGGTGTTTGCGGCCGGTAGTCGTCGTGTTCTGTTGTGCAAGGCTATGTGTGTTTTTTTTTGTTGTTGCAATGTAGTGAAGTTTGTGCGGTTTGTTGTGCTGTAGGTTTTGGTTGTGTTTGGTTTTGGGTTTGAGAGGTGTATGCAGAAAGGGAAGTTGTTATTAGGGTTGGTTAGTTGCTTAAAGTCATTTGATAGACAGCACCAGAGTGTTTCATTGTTGCCATACAGTAGTGTTCTTACTAGCAATTAACTCCCGAGAACATCTAACTCCCGAGAACATCCTGCACTACAATAAACCTAGCGATGTTGACAAACTACTGGCAAATGTCCACCTTTCGCACTTAACATGAATCCTTGATCCTTCAGATTTACTTAAAAATAAGAACGCAAAACCCAAAACCTTATGTCTTGTACATCATGTATTTTAGCTAATGGCCCTTTGAGTCTTAAGTACTTGGTGTTATTGTACCCTTTAAAATGAGATGTAAGGCTGTAAGTACCAGAATAAAAAGTGGTTTGAGCATAATGGACGGAACTCGGTGACTAGATAACCCATGCAACGGACAACTTTAGATGTTTGCAATAAAGTTGCAAGCACATTCTTTGACACGGGCATACAGTGCTTGATGTTTTGTACGTTAAGGTTACATTCGCAGGTCATAATTATAATTCGTATAATATAAACCAATGTAATTGGTTATTTATAACACGTTTAATACCGAAGAGGAGACGGGATTCGAACCTGTCTTGCTCGTCGTCGTCTTGCTTCCAAGACAGAGAGTTGCCACTGAGCAAAACTACCCGCGTCAGCATAAATACATTTTTAAATGCCAAACAAGCTGTTATCGAGCAACCGGATAAGTATCTTTCAGAAACGTGCTGTTTGTGTTCAAACTTAATTTTCTTGAATGACATACATTTTGAGCAGTCAGCTGGGGCTATGTGGGGTTTTGGTATTAAGATGCTGATGTACAGATAACAAGCACAGCTTGAAACTAGCAGTAGCAGGATGTTAACAACTGCAATCAATCACGAGACCCTGCTCATGTTACTCTTATCTTCCAGCTCACACTTACTTGGTTCACAGGTATACCTCCCTTTATTGAGCTAAGTAGGATGAGTACCCCGTATAACAAGCATTGGCAAAATCAATAGGTCTGGCTTTGCAAATTGCCATCGATAATGTTTGTTTAAAAAAGAACGATACAGCATTATAAACCAACCATGACCTCAAGGAAAGCCTTATGCTACAGCGAATTTGTAAATAGTTTAGCCAGTATGGTACTCCACGAGCTAGAATTTGATATGAATACGACATAAATCGTATTTGTTCCAAAGGCCCCCCTTTTTAAGGTCATGCCCGACATTGTCAAGTATCATTGATCAATGGGCACGTGAAGAAAGGTTAAGTGGGACTTATCCAGCCCTATCCACTTCCCTGAATTGGGAGCTAAATGAGGACGAATCCCCTCCTTATATTGAGCAGAGTATGCAGGGCAAAATGGCTTGCAACATTCTTTAATCCACTTCTCTTCCAAAGACCTGGCTAAACCACAGGAGCTGAAAACAGCTCCTGCATACATTTAAATGCAAAAGCTGTCCACCTGCTCTCCTACCATTTAGCACATATTCAGTTATACGTTAGAAGGACATAGCAGTGGAGTTTGGAGTGTGCAGAATGGCCCTGATTCATGGAATTATGTGCGTGTAAAACAGGGATTTGCGTGCCATTCGGTGCGCAAATCCCTGTTTGACGAACAGGGATTTCCGGGCAGAATGGCACGCAAATCCCTGTTTTACACACAAATAATTACATGAATCATGGCCAACGACTTGGCCACAATTTTCTGTTGAGTGTCTAAACTTAGGAAGCACATGCCCAATAAATATCATACTCCAAGGCCTTGAATGCACAGAGAAACACTGAACTCTGGCTTGAGTTGATATCGGATGTATTAGTAGCAAATCCCTTGGATTTTACTTGCCCTCTCTCTCCAAAATAAGTGTCCCTTATGCTCCCACTGTGCAGCTGTTACTACTATAGTCCCTTGAACAGGAAAATACGTGTTTAACTAGTTAATCTTTGTGCTCCATGAAATAAATGTGTGTGTAAAAACCAGTGTTTGTGCAGACACACTGTGGCTTTCACGCCCTGGCAGGGGGCAGACATGGCCTGTAATGGCCTTCTAGCCAGAGAAATGGTAGGACAGAGTGAAGCGAGGGTCTCAGAGGGGGCTGGGGGCCATTACTGGCCATGTCCCCCACCCCCTTCCCGCCTCTGGGGAGTGAAAGCCATTTGCACCCCAGGTTCATCCGGGTGCCAACAGATTTCCATTTCTCCCCTCGGGAAATCCCTGCTGCTTGCGCAGCCAATCTCCTTAGGGGAAAAAAAGATGGCCTTCGCCACAGGGAAAAGGACTAAGTGCTTCTCCATTTTTATGGTGATGGCCGGAGCAGGAGGTGCGGCGGAGTAGAGCTCAAAGCTCCGGTCCCGCAGGTACGTGTGGAGGGAGCAGTAGATGTTTTGTTTGGTTGAGGGTTGGGGTGGGGCAACAGGGAGAGGCTTTTTTAACTTGCACTTTTTGTAATTGTAGAGGGAGAGAGTTTTCTTCTGTCCTGTCCCCTTTTAGATCACTGGCACACCAGCAAGATTTAAGGACAGGCACTTAGAGGTAGGTACAGTTGAGTTCTTCGTGAGGGATGTGTATTTAGTTTAGTTTAGTTTCTTTATTTGTACCACGCACCGAACCCTGAAGTAACTGGATGCCAAAAACTTGATCGAATGTTACAGGCACATAGAGGCATTTACAACAACAACAACAGTGACAACAAGAATAAGTGCAGCTGGAACAGATGGCCGATAGTTGAGGCATTACAAGAGAGCAAGACAGTACATTACATTAAGACCGAGGATAAGTCGCCAGAGGTTACAGTTTAGGTGACCGTACCTGTGTGCTAGTCATACAGTGAGGCATACAAGGAGATTAGTCAGGCATAGTATTTTGGTGGCATGAAAGCCGATTGTTAGTGTCTCTTATCGAAGAGCCAACTCTTTACTTTGGCTCTAAAGGTCCAGAACCAGGATTCCAGTCTGATGCTGAGTGGGAGGGCATTCCACTGTTTGGTGGCTAGCACAGGGAAGCTCGCTCCTCCCGCTCTTTTTAGTTTGAATCAGGTGATGTTGAGGCAGTGCGAGCATAGTGGTCTGGTTGGTCTAGCTGTGTGGTGTTAGATACATTTATATGCCATGTATTTAGGGGCAGAGTTAGTGAGGCATTTGTGGGTAATGACCAGCGTGCAAAGGGATATTCTGTCCCGTACTGGGAGCCAGTGGGCTTCCTCCCTGAAGCTGGTGATGTGGGTGGATCTAGGGATGTTCAATGCAGATCTCAAGGCATTGTTTTGCAGGACCTGTAGTTTGTTAAGGTTCCTTTCAGAGGTGCCTAGGAAGAGGGTGTTGCAATAGTCGATCTTGGAGAGAACTTGTGCCCTGGCTAGAGTAATGCAGCTGTTGGGAGAGAGGAAGGCTTTGCATGCATTAATCAGCTTGTTGTTGTAGGCAGTCATGAATGCAGTGGCATTCACTTGCTTCTTGAGTGAGAGGGTGGAATCTACGTAGACCCCCAAGGTTTTGATTTCCTTGGCCACTGTGATCATATTTCCATCAATGTTGACAGATGCATAGCGTGGCTATAATTTGTTTAGCCGAGTTTGGGAGCCGACGATCGGGAGCTCTGTCTTTTCGTCATTGAGGCATAAACTGTGGGCCACCATCCAAGCCTGGATCTCCAAATATATGTCGTTAATCAATTTGGAATCATCTTTATAGCACCCTGACAGCGAAATGAGAACTTGGGTGTCATTATCGTAATTCGTATATGTAACACCCAAGTTGTCAAGACGGTCAAAGTGGAGCTTGGTGAAGATGTTATAGAGTGTTGGCGAGATGTAGGAGCCCTGTGGTACACCGCAGGAGATGGGGATTGGCTCGGCTGAGGCTGAAGGTGCGAAGACCCAAGTGGTTCGATTGGACAGGAATGATTGTATCCAGGTAGAGGTGTTGCTAGAGAAGGCAGCTGCTGTGGACAGGTGATCAGTCAGAATCTGGCGATCGACCAGATCGAATGCTGCTGAATAGATCAAGCAGCAGGAATGTGGCCAATTTACCATTGTCCTTGGCCTCATCCATTTGGATTTTTAGGTCCAAGAGGGATGTTTCCGTTGCATGTCTTGGCCTAAAGCCTGATTGTCTGAGGCTAAGTAGGTTGTTGTCCTCCAGGTGTTTCTGGATTTGTAGATAGGCCACTCTGTCTATAATATTTAAGAGGCAGGGTACGGTGGTGATGGGCCTATAGTTGGTGGGGGTATTCGGGGCTAGGCTGGCTTTTTTTTTTAATAGAGGCATAACCCAGGCCTCTTTGAGGTTGTTGGGGACCAAACTAGTCCCAAAGGACGAGTTCATTATGGCAGTAATGAAGGGGGCTAGGTCTTTGGCGCCTTCCTGAATGATTGTAACTGGGCAGAGATCTCCTTGGCATCTTGAAGGTTTGAGGCCTTTAATGATTTTTCCACTTCTTTTGGTGAAACAGGTGAAAATGAGAAGGGTGGGCGTGTGGGGGTACTGTGGTTAGGCAGGGAGGTAGCCAGGCTGTTTTTTTAGCTCAATTTTGAACTGGAGCAATGTGATTTTGTCTGCGAGTGCTTTCTGTATTTTAGCACACCAGCCTGTGTCTTTCACACATGGTGGGGCTAGGGACTCGAGTTCCCTAAGAATACTGAAAAGCTGCTTGGTCCTAGATTTGGCATTAAGGATTCTGCTGTTGTAGGTCTTTTTCTTAGTGTTAAGAATGACTGTTTTGTAAGAGGAGGAAGTTGAGGTGAATAGTGCCTTTTTTGTAGTGGTGGGTGTTTTCCTCCATGTAGATTCTGCTGCTCTTTTAGTACTACGGAGAATCTTTAGTTCAGGGGTAAACCCTATGTTAAGATGGGCTATTGGTTTAGCTTTGGAAAGTTTAATGGGGCAATGACATTTAAGCAGAGTTAAGTGTATTATTGTAGAGGTCGACTAGTCTTTGTAGTAGGCTGGATATAAGATGTTCTGGATCAGGGGGCCTAAGCTGTGGAGTGTTATGTTTCGGTTGTTTCTGGCAAAGAACTGTGGGGCGATGGTGTGATTTAGGTTGGAGGGGGCATCCCCTGGATGGTGAAGGAGATGTGATGATGGTCAGACCAAGCAGTGGGCTCGTTTTGGAAGATGGTGGTAGAGCAATTGAGATCTGCCAACCAGTCCAGGGTTCGACCTTTATTATGTGTCGGTGTCGAAACACGGTGGTTAAAGCCGAGCTGGGAGATTGAATTTTGCAGCGTTGTGGCATTCGGGTCATTAAGATCATGGAGGCCCAAGTTGAAATCCTCAAGCAGGACAATTTGTGACCCTGGTTTGGTGTTATTAGTTGGTCAGTCAGAGATGTCTTCCTCAAAGGATGAAATGTGACCTGGAGGCTGGTAGATGAGGTGCATGAGGTCGGTTTGGGAGGCTGAGAGGGGGATCTTGACTGACAAAAGTTCTGCTGACGGGAAGCTGGTAGGGGGGCTGTGTCAGGATCGGTGGATGGAAAGCGTGGGATTACTGGCGGCATTAATTCTATTCTGGATAGCGCTCTAGTCCTCATCCAATATGGTGGCCTGCACTATAACTTCCGACTCCTCCCCTTCAGCCGGTGCGTTGTATCTGTGTTTCTCTTGCTACTTCGCTCGCACTCCGGTGCTACTCCTGTGCATTTATCTTACGATTATTCCTTTGAATCCCGGACCCTTCTGGGTCCATCTAATTCGGTATCTGTGTTTTCAATTCTTTTGTTGCCTTTTGTACGTACTTCTTCCTGTTTAACCGCTACCCTTGTTTCTGTTGCTTCTGTCGCCTTTCTTTCTTCCGCCTTGCTGTCACTCACGGCGCCCTGCCATTCTAACCCTGCCGCTTTTAGTTAACCTGCAAGCGGCAGTGTTCTTATTCTGGACGCGAACAGCTCTCGCGACTTCCATTTAATTTTTCTTACTTGCTTCCGGCAAATAGCCGTTCCTGCTTATCTTAGTATCTCTTCGGTATTGGGGAATTCTTTACCACAGTTTATACTTTTACATTTCCTGTCAGCTCCAGTACTTGTTCGGTTCATAATATTCTTCTGTGTGATTGAGCCATTCACATCTTGCAGTATTTGGAAACAACATTTACTTTCTTCTGCAAGACTTCAATACCAGGGTTTTTTCTGCCTTCGGGCTTTTTCCCTGGGGCGAGGCTGGCCCTCCTGGGGGCCTCTCTGGGCAGTTTCTCATCTCTGTCACGGTGGCCTCTGGAGGGGCCAGACCTTATTTACACGAAAGAAAATGTCGGAAACTGAAGGATAACCCACCCAAGGAAAGGAAGAAGGACATTAAGAAGCCTGAAACTGTACGTAAGGATCGTTCCTCTGAGGACTCAGGTGAGGAGAAGGGGGAGTTTGAACCTGAACCTGACAGGGTGGCTCTAAGGCCTAGGGACGTTTTAGCAATGCATGCTACGCCGCCTCCTTTGCCGGAGTCTCTATCTTTCCAGGAGCAAAGTCTCTGGTTTCTGACCTTCACTGGACAGGGAGTCCAAGGTGTGGGCAGTTAGGCAAAGAGTTCGATCCATTCTATAGGGCTGAGTGATGGGTTGGGTAGGTGTCCATTTTGTGGTTGATGAGATTAGCAGACTCTGTGTGTGACAAGGGTGATTGTAGCGGAGGTGGGAAGTAGGATGGGGCGATTGAGTGGAATAGTGGGATGCCATGGTAAAGGTGGCTCTGCAGAGGGCGGCCATGTGGGCAGGGGCATTTTCGTGATGAGTTCAGGGGTAGAGAGCTGGTGGACAAGGCACGGGTAAGAGTGCTGGTACAAGATTTAGGCACTAGGGCAGTGATCAGGGAGCTTTAGGGAGGAATAATATTTAAGGAGGAATAATGTTTTAGTGATTACCTCAGTCGTGTGTTGTCAGATGATTTTAAGATAACTTCTGGAAACAAGCATTTATTGAAAATTGATTTCCATGATGATTGTAAAACATGTGAATGAACAGCAATTCGAAGAGTAAAGTGTTTGGTGTTTGCAATACAGCCATGTTTTGCTTTCTCCCAATAAATTAGCAAGTCCCCTGGATATCACTTGTCCTTCAGCCCCCAGAAATGCAGTGTCCTATCCTCCTGATTTGAGGCTATTATTACCAGAGGCTCTTGAACAGAAAGAGATTTGCTTAAGGAGTTCTATAATGTAAATATTAACACAGAGAAGAAGAATTGTGTATGAATTATCACATACACTTAGAGGAACACGCATGTGTGTGCTTTCCAGATCTGTTGTAGACCGCAATGCATGGAAGACATCAGTTCTATCAATGGACCATTAATAACAACTGCAACCAGGCTGCTGCAAAACCTTTGACAAATAAGGAAGTATACATTCACAACTCGATGTTTCACAGTTTCAAACAGAACTGAGGCACACATTTAGTTTGGTTGTATACCTAATATACATTATTTTTCTTCTTCTGGTATTTATTGGATGCGTACCTAGCTACGAGAAGCAACAGAACGCTTTACAGAGGTATACAACAATACAGATACATAACAGAGTCTGTACAGAGGTATACAACAGTACAGATGCATAACGGAGCACTTTTCAGTGATAACAACAGAATAGATATACAGCGGGTGGTACACTACAGAGGGGCACAGAGGAGGGGTACAGCTCTACCAGAGGGTGGGGATGAGAAGGGTGGTTGACATCTAGTGAGTCTGGATGTGCGAGAGGAGACATCATGGCCTAGGTGTTGAGGATGAGAAACTCCTTGAAGAGGTGGGTCTTTAGTCGTGGTGCGTGGGCAGAGAAGGCATGCTTTCTGGTCCCTTCCTTTATGCAGTGGCGGATTTCAAGTCTGCATGTGTCCTGGCTTCCAGTGGTGTGCTGTCTGCCGGAGATGCTGCATTTCTCTACAAGGTAGCTGTGGGACTTGAAAGGGACTACCTTATAGATGATGCAGTAAGACTTGAAGATGATTTGTGTGTGCAGTGGGAGCCAGAGAAGGTCGATGAGGGCTGCAGTGATGCTGTCATATCTGCATAGACCCTTGATGAGGCGTGCGGCCACATGTACAACACTTCTTGTGGGCACAAGCGAGGATGTTGTGAGGCCATTGAGTAGTGCATTGCCCCATCCAGGTTGGATAGGTCCTGTGCTTGAGCGGTGGATATTAAGCTGTCCGCAGGGAGAAAGGGCTTCACTTACTGCAGGAGGAAGAGCGTTTACCAAGCTGTCTGAGTTTTCTTAGCTATGTGTGTCTTGAAGAAGAGGTTTTTGTCGATGTAGAAACCGAGGGACTTGGCACAGGAGTTGAGCTCAGGTGTGAAGCCCTGAGAGTTAATGGTTGATAGACAGTTCTGTATGTCTGGATGTTAGGTGTTGTTGGTGAGGAGTGGGAATTCAGTCTTGGAGGGGTTAAGCTTCAAGTATACACTGGACATCCAAGACTGGATCAGTGGGAGGCAGGTTTTGAGCCTATGGATGTCCTTGATGGAGACGATCTTGAGGTATAGCTGTGTGTCGTCAGCGTATTGGTGGATGTTAGGAAAGATTTCATAATTGTAGGTAATTTTCCTTCCATGTGGCAACCCCCAAACTTTTTTCTGTTGTTTTACACCCTGATCTAGACTTTGCCAGAAAAGCGCAGCCTTACGCCGCACTCCACTGGGCTTTCACTCAATTCTTACGGGGAAACTGACATGCCCTTAAGACAGTCAGTACCGGGAGACTTTGTTTCCCTTAGTCCTTTCCTTATGTTGCAGCTTTTGAGCAACATGAAACAAGAGTGCACCATAACTTACATTACCGAGCTCTTGGGTCTCTAGTCATTCCAAAGGCCCTAGAAACTCTCGCTGGACTTATTATGAAATGTGCAAGTGTGTCACGGACGGGACTGGTGGCAGCTATCGTTTCTTTGTGTTTTGAACCCCTTTTTGCCATGTTAACCGCGCTTCCCGCGTTTGGCCCAAATGAGTGGCCTGGCTTCCGAAATGGCCATGCCACGAGGTTCTTTGTCCTGTCCGATGACCGTCTTGCCTCTTCACCTTCCCCCAGGTCGAGCCGACCTGGGGCAGTCCTTATTTGGTCATGCACTTTCCGACGAAACACAACACTTTCGCGGGCTTCTGCATGCCTTGTGTGTGCCTCCAGGATTTGGGCTGGGATGTCTGTACCCAATACACATCCTGGGTGCCAGAGAGTCTAGAGTGTCCTGAATGCCTGGGACCACCGTAGTCCGTGATAGGTCCATGTATGGTGTGAGTGTTTGTGAGCGGATCTCCCATTGGGCCCTCTCCGTTTTGGCGAGAAGGGAACTTTGGATAAGAGGAGGCTGAAAACACCACTACCATGTCGATCTTCTGAGTTCTCACGAACAAAGGATAAGGAGCCAAGTATCCTGCAACTAAGAAGCTGAGTCGAGGAATCGCTGGTGACCCACTGAAGGTTTGGCACCCTGCACTGCTGTCATCCTGCGAGACCACTCGGCCTCTGATCGAACGAGAAGGTCTGCAAAGGCGCTTCGACCGTTTAGAATAGTGGGACCAACTATTCCCGGCATCTTCACCAAATCCTGTACGTAAGCCTTCGGAAGCATCCCTGGGCCATCCAGTGGACTGACCATCTTACACAGGAACCTTGCTCTGTCACCGCCATCTGTCTTACTGCTAATCCCGTGTCCTCAGCACTCTCACACGATTCGTACACTGGGCGTTCCCAGGTCTGAAGTGAGACGTGTGCTTTGGGACCGGAATACACACGGTTGCTGAGTTGCCCTGCTGTGGTAACAAACCTGTGCGTGTTTGCTGCATCTGGGACACCCTCGACCCTGACTCCTGCTGTCGCAGAATTTACAAGGCATCGAGACGTCCCTCTGATCGCATCTAAACCTGCCAGTACCGAAACGGAACCGGAGAAGCCTGGGTCTGCCTGCATCGGGGACCGGTGAGTAGTCAATACCCTAACCGGTCCCCCTCCCGCAGGAGCCTGTGGCTTTCCATCGCTGTTGTAAACAGCAAACCCTTTCCCGCACTCACGCCCTGCTTCTGCCCCCAAGTGGAGGCCTTGCCTGAGTCACAGGGATTTGTTCACCATCTTTTCATCCACCTTTCTGAACTGCCTGATTTCCCTGAAGAGACTCTCCTTTGCCTGTTGGCACCCGCGTGTGCAGGTACTTTTGAGCACAAGGCTCCACTCTTCGTAGCGCTTGGTCTTCCTTCTAGTTAGGTGGACTCTGATGTCGAACTGGGTCTAAGGATTACTTGCACTGCCTGTTTTCTTCCCCATCTAGGCGGTCTGCATATTTTGTGCTTATAACTCTTTAGACCCCTCGGTCTTGTATATATATTGTATTGATTGTGCTGTATTGGTTTACTGGAGTTTTACCGTGATTCTTTACTATGATCGATGTTACAAAGGTCTTGTAATAAATGTGTCTATATTTTTAATATTACACCTGTCTGGAGTAATTTGTAAGCGTCCTTGCGTTGTGTGCTCATTGCGGGCTTTCAGTCACCCTCACCCCTCTTGAGACCTATTCTTGACCGCCGCAATCGCTACCCTGATTGTTCTGGCTTGTCCATAGGTTACCCTGTTCCAAGAAACTAGGCTGGCCTTCTGAACCTCTGCCCCTCCAGGACGGAGCTCAGAAATCCATCTTAACAGTGGATAATATGTGTGGCTAGGAGGGCTCCCACTGGCTCCTTGCATAGATTGAAGATCACTGGGGAGACGATGGAACCCCGTGAGACTCCAAAGGTGAAGGGTAGAATTGGTGATCTAGAGGAGTTCCTCTGAACAAACTGTTGGCGGTTGGGGAGGTAAGTCTTGAACCAGCGTAGGACAAGGTTGCTGATCCCCATACACCGTTGTAGGATGTCCGTAAGTGCCTGGTGGTCTATTGTGTTGAAAGCGGCAGAGAGGTCAAGTAGAACCAGGAGGCAGGGGTGGCTGTCGTCAAGGATGTTGCGGGCATCGTCAACCACCGGTATCGTTGCTGTCTCCGTGCTGCATCTAGGTCTGAACCTGGATTGGTAGATGTATTAATGTGAAACTGCAGAGCACCACCTATTAATATCTTGTTGAAGTACATTTCCATACATCCAATGGTGATGCCCAAGTGTGCATCTCTACCTATTAGTGGCCTGCAACAGTGGACTAACATGGTTGGTTTAAAGGCTGGTGAAATTGAAAGAAGTAGCGATTCATAACCTTATCTTTCACCTGCACAAAAGGGACACAAGAATAGCTTGTCTGCAGTTATATTAATTGTGTGAGGCTACGCATGAGCGCCTATTAACCATGTGTGGTACTCAGCTACTGTAGGCTTGTGTTTTGTGTGGATTGCCAATCACCACCAAAGAGCAGCCCACAGTACTGAAATCTTGCATATCCAATGTTGGTGCAGAACAGCACATATACAACCTTTGATAGTGCACCCATGCACACCAATTCCTGGTGGCTTACCCACACACATAAGAATGATCCCTTATCAAATATTTTTCCATGTTTAGCCACGCATCACAGAACAACCTGTTCCCTTTACAAGACAATATGCTGAATACATTTGAATGTACGACATAGTTGGAAAAATATCATTGCGCTGCAAAAGCTTGTTAACAATAAAGAAGCAAAGATGTATAGTTCTGGGCCACGCCTCGAGTAAAGTGATGGGAGAGAAGTGTGGCTGCAGTCTTACTTGTGCAAACCTGCATATCACCACCTGTTAACCTTGTGTGTTAATAGACTGTGGTAGGATTGTGTTATTTCAAGATTCAATAATGCCACCAATGAGCGGCCTAGTTTTGTGCAAATCCTGTGATAAGGCAGTCTTCTATACCAAGAGCTGATGCTAGGCTCCACAGCATTGTAAATTTCCTTGGTAGATAGATGAACATGGTTGTAGACCAGTGCACATCATAATGGCCGCTTTGCTAAATCTTTGTCAGTGTTTGGCCACCATCATGGAGCAACATGTTAATTTTACAAAAGAAAAATAATACACATAAATGCAGTAAATAGGTGGAACAAATGTCAGTTTAAGTGGTGGTAGACTAAAGGGTCTCCAACATTCAAATCTAGTCCCACCTTACAGAGTAGCTAAAACTATCACATCAATGTCTGGTCCTATCCACTCCAAAGCTGTTTTGTGAATTATTTAGGGGTGTGTAAGATTCCTTGTAATGCACACCTCCCTCTTTATCAGGGAAATGTTCAACATTTTTTATGGTCACACATTTTTTTTGTCATTGTTTAGACATTGATTACTTCTGCAAGACTGCACAGTTCTACATATTAACAACATGTTGTAGTGGGCTGTACATGGAGTGTGGAAAAAAAGTGCACTTAAAAACAAAATTCAAACATAACAAATTTACATAGTTCTCCCCAATGTAGACAATTCCATTAGCTGCACAAAAGTGAGAAACAGACATTACTCTGCTAGTCAGTGTGAAACCCAAACTTAATGTCTTTAATCGATATTCAGAACTTTAACATAATATTAAAATACACATCAATGAAGAACATGAGTGGAAAATATCAATATGCTAGGCAAGGTAGACAAAAGGAGCTCTTACAGGCAACGTTCTACAACTCTAGCCCCAATGCACTCAGGAGAAATGTTTTTTATTTGTCAGGCAATTCTAAGCTTCCACGTCTGCCATTTTAATTCTAAACACTTTTTTAACATGAGATAGAGGGATGACAATTTTGCTTCCTTTGTTGTGCTCACACATATTATTTTATAGTGTTTAGCCATACATCACATGTGCCAGTCTGCACAGCACATCCTACGAACCACGTTTGGTACTGGACTGTACGAGCATCAGGAAAAATAACGAGCTGAAAAACATCATGCAACAAATCGAAATCTATCCCCAGAGTGAGGTTACACTAGCAGCACAATAGAGACAAAAAAAACATACAAGGAAGCATGAAAACAAAACATACATCATTTAAAGAAGCATTCATCAAATCTCTCACCAGTTTAAACAGCTCCACTGATATGATATGTCATTTATAATGCTCCTGTACCCCTGTGTTGCTAGGTGCGACAAGAAAAGGGAGGGGAGACAGAGGGAGGACAAAATAAACAATGTTACTAGGCCTTGTGTCATTCAGATTGTGCAGGTGCGAGATGCAAAGTGCAGGGGGGGTGAGGAAGTTCCATGGGGAGGGAAGGGGAAAGTGCAATCAAGGTAGCAAGGCTCTGTGTAAGTGCAGCCCGGGCAACACAGCTTTGGGTAAGTGCAAGGAGGCAGGGGACTGTAGGGTTCCAGATACAGCTCCTAAGAGCAGTAGGCCTGGAGGCAGTGCAGGGGCTAGTGGTCACATGGGGCCTGGTACCCATGAGACTCTGAGGGTAGCCAGGCAGCCAGCACAGCATCCAGGTTGGTCAGCAAAGAAGAACAAGAGAGAAAGCAGAAGCGAAGAAGAAGGTCTTGAGCTGCTTACAGAACTTCAGGTGGTCCGGCTCAAGTTTGAGAGGGGCAGGAAGGCCATTTTAGAGGGAGGCACCTGCAGAGGAGAGAGATCTACCCCCCACTCTCTGCCTGGAGAAGCGTCTGACCCACAGAGAGTTGGAGGTGGCTGAGCAAGGGTCTTGAAGAGGAAGGTATTTATGAAGCGAGAGTTGGATGTAGTGCGGACCCGGCCCCAGAAAGCCTGGTCGACGATGCCAAGGGTTTTTAATTTGATCCTTGCAGCCACTAGGAGCCAGTGGAGAGATTTCGGGGCTGGAGAGATACAGTCCCTGGGCTTGAGGCCAAGGACAAGTCTCACAGTCCTGTTTTGGATTAGTTGCAGAGAATAGAGGAAGGCAGATTGAGAAAGAGGGTGTTGCAGTAGTGAAGACTAGAGAGAACCAAGACTCTGGGGACAGTGAGATTCTGGCAAAAGTTAGTAAAGGAAAAATACCTCTGAGGAGGTGGAGCTGGTAGTGGGCCTTCTTGGCAAGGTCAGTGATGTGAGTAGAGAAGGAGAGAGTGGAGTCGAAGATGACACCTACGTTTTTAGCCTCACAGGAAGGCAAAGGAAGAGGGTCCAATGAGGGCAGACAGCGTGAGAGAGGGAAAGCAGAAACAAGGGACCCAATGAGAAGGATCTCAGTCTTACTGGCATTAAGGCAGATATCGTTGGAGGTGCACCACTCCTGAATCGCTAATAGACAGGAATGAGCGAGAGAGGAGAGGAGGCTGAAGGAGAGCTGAGTTTCATCCACAGAACGCTAAAAGTTAGAGGAGAAGGTTGAGATAAGGTGGGCCAAAAGGGCCAAGTGGACATTGAAGAACCAGGATGAGAGGTTAGAGCCATGGGGAATACCACAAGTGGAGAGAGAGTTGGTGTAGAGAAAGGACCCAAGTTGGACCTGGAGGGGTCGGTCCAGGAGGAAGGAGGTGAACCAACCTAGGGCCTGATCCGTGATACCCAGGTTCTCACAGAGATGATTGATCAGGATGGCATGCACAGTTGCCACTTTTGTATGGCGATGAAGGAAAGACTGAAAAATGTGCTTGCCCATTGGCAGGCATTATTGATTGGTCTCAGTAAGGTTTGGTGTCCCCACTATGGAGATAATAATAATAATAATAATAATAATAATAATTAATAATAATACTAATAAATAATAATAATTGCTAATTAATAATAATAATTGCTAATTAATAATAATAATTAATAATAATTGGTGAAGAAGGACTGCACAAGTACAATATAATGCAGCACTGAAATGGAAACACATTGATGTGACAAGTAGCAGGGAAACAAAAGATGATTTTAAAATCCTATTTCACAATACTCTCCACTGGCGACTGCTGGAACTGAGCGTTCAGCAAGATGCTTAGGACATGCTTGGCCAACAAACTAGCCTCCCTGTAAACTCGTAACTGCAAAAGTATGGTAGAGAGAAAACTCCCCCTTGACAGACGTAACACGCATTGGCAAAGATAAGTTTTTCCTTTGTGTATGTATGGGATAGGTATTTGTTAGGGGTATCTGGTGATTCCATCGAAAACAAAACATGGAATGCAAAAGCATTTTAAAAAAATCATTTTTTCATAGGTAAAGGTTTTATTTTTATTATAATGGGTTTTAAAGGGTAAAAAAACAGGGGTTGGGGGACCCACCATAAAACATTTTTTAAAAATGAATTTTTTTCTATGCATTTTTTTCCATGCTTTTGTTTTCAATGCTATCACTATACACCTTTGTTAGGCATTGCCATGCTATTGCAATAGATGGAAAAAGGTGTGATTACTTGGCATGTTATAACAGTGCCTAGACAATGGCTATCTAATACCTTTACACAAGAGAAACTTTTGGCATTGTCAGTACTTGTTTTAACAGGACTTCAGTGCAATGTAAATATAAAAATCAAGTGTCTGAAGACACACCTTGTCTAAGACAGTATCATACCATTACATTACATTCTATTTTGCCGGATTCGATTCCATCGACTTCTTTTTCTTCATTTTTCACTGACATGTAGATGGGCAGTTAGGTTAGGGTGTAAATTAAGGTCGGGGATGTGAGAGGGTCTGCCCTGCATTTATTGCATTCAAAAATGCACACACAAAAATGAAATTGAATTCGGCAAAATAGGTTTGGTGTAATCGCGTGGATCTGAAAATACATTTTTATAATAATATTTACAGCTGGAATTAAACAATAACTCGCAAATGACTGCTTGGAAATTATTCTGGCATACCAAAGTTTGTTGTTACTGCCTGTTGGAGCTAACTCAAAGAGATCCCAGGATGATGTGTTTTAGTCAGGGAGGGGGAGGTTAGTGGGTGGAAATGTCCATAGGGTTTAGCATCGCTATAGGCAGTCAATGGGGCATATACGTATCCAAATAACACATGTAAGCTGTGTGTCTCTCCTAACTTGTCTTATTCCTCCAGGCGGTACCACAGTGCAATAATGTGTACTTAAAGGTGGCACTTGAACACTGCGGAGTAACCAAAACTAAAAATAGGGTGTATGTTGGCAATACATGAAAAATGTTTTAGTCTGTCAGGATATTGTATCCTGGAAATGCTTGACATATGTACCTTACTTGACTTTACCGTAACTTGAAAAAAAATGAAAATGGCAATAATTAATGTGAATACTTGGGCGTATGATGCAATACCTGACAAATCATATGAATACCTCAGGGTATGATGTCAACAGCTTGCAGACGGTTTAATTAATTTGGCACAGAATGCTGCAGCCAATCAATGCTGAAAGTATCTGAGCAATAACATCAATAATTTGTAAATGGTAGGAGTAACTGGGCATGTGAACCCAATAATTGATCAATGGTGTGGCTACCTGGGCAAGATATCAATACATGTATTTTATTCATGAAAAATATAGCCAAAGTAAATGTTGTAAAATATAATTAAAGTGCAATTATATATCATAATGCCCTGAAATTAAATTTTAAATTGCTTTTACAATTATTGAAAACACCTAATATAATAAAAAGCTAAATGGACCTTAATAGTGCAGGCTTTCATCAGATTGCGGTAGGCGCCACCAATGCACCGCCCCTAATTCTAGGTGAGTAGTTTCAACATTGTTAGCTTGTTCTTTGCTGCCACCGTGCTCGCAGGTGGCAAGACCTGCATCTGGGCTGTTTTTGCACACAACTAGGTCAGAGCAAATAGAAGGCATGTAAGGTTACATTCACGCCCTCTCACTCACTAGAGCACTTCATGTTCTGTCAATGGGTGTCGTGGCACTAGTTTCATATCCATTCTTCCTAAGTGTGGTTTGGATGAGATCTCAATCCATTTTTAGTGAAAGATAAAATGAAATTGTGTATGACCCTTTGTATAAAAAACAATATGTAAATTGAAATCATGTTGAAGAAAGTTCTAAAGATTCTTCTAGAAGATCATGCTTTCTGTAAATTGCCATTTGCTGGAGACTGATTATTCTTTTTTTCCATTTGCTTTTTATATAAGGCGGAAGAAGACTTCTGTGAAAAAGCGAACACAGTTCTGGGAACTATTCAGCGGACCGTGTTCCCTGCCATGTTCCTCTTCATCCTAGTAGTAGGCCTCACCCTAAATCTATCCATCATGTGGATCCTCACCTACCGCGTGAAACGCTGGAACCGCAGCACAATTTTCCTTTGCAACTTGGCCTTGGCTGACCTCACATGGATTTTAACCATTCCTTGCTTGATCTACTACCATTTCAACCAGCTTCACTGGATATTTGGAGATGTGGCTTGCAAGATCACGAGAACAATGTATCATGCCTGTTATTACTGTAGCATCTACTTCGTCACTTGTCTGAGTGTGGATCGCTACCTCGCTATTGTGCACCCGCACAAGTCGTTCTTAGTGCTGAAGAAGCACCAGTCGCTTGTGATCTGCTGCACCATTTGGGTCTCCACCTTCGTGTTCAGCGTGCCCGTTACCTACATGGCTTCCACTCAGGTTTGCTTCAACAATAAAACCATCTGCTCTCTGTATGTCTTCTCCAATTCCACGTCCCTCTCCCTGCCCTTTTCCTTGTGCACTACAACGGTAGGTTGCGCTGTCCCTTTTGTCTCCATCTGTTACTGTTATTGCAGTAGCCTCGGGGAGCTGCGCAAGGTCAAGCTCCGTAGGCTGCAGAAGAAGAATACACTTAGAAAGCTCATGTGCTCGGCTTTGATTATCTTTGGTCTGCTCTACCTACCCTACCACGCATCAAGGAACACCTGCATTGTCCTTCGAGCCTTCTGGCCCAGTGCAAGGCGCACCATCGAGGAAGCCGATGCCTTCTTTTTCGTGGAAATGGCGGTCTGCAGCCTTAACACGTGCATCAATCCGCTTTTCTGTTTCCTTACTGGTGGTGATTTTAGGGAACAGGTTTGCAATCTCCTGTCATCATTTAGACATATCAACACATGGAGACTGAGGAAACAGACGTCCACTGTTCACCCCACATAAACAGCGGATTAGGTCAGGATTGCTGGCACAATCTCTTCAGCGGCACATTGAAAGTCTGCCATGTTTTTGCTCACGGTCGTGTGGGTATCATTGGAATGCTTTCTGGAATGGTGCACCAAATACTGAGCTCATTTTTCATTTAAAGCTAAACCATTGTTCCTTGGCTATTCAACCTGTTGCATGCTACTCGCATAGATAGGTATCTGTCAGGCATGTGCGATTTACACTGATGTCGACTGGAATTGCTGTCAGTTGTCTGGAAACTTAAAGTATCCCAAGGGAGCAACAATCAATCGCCGAAAACTCAGTAATAATTAAGGTGCCAGCCATTGATCTCAATTGGTGATTTTTTACATGCATTCTTGAAAATCAAAAAGGCAGAGAGAAAAACTACATTTCGGTATGCTCTTAGGTTCAGAGTTGCAATAATGCGTGGAACAGTCAGAAGAAAAATGAGCTTGGGCTTCTTCTCTTTGCGCATGTCCAACATCTCTTTGCAGTTGGAATACAGATGTGCTGACCTGACTTTGGCGTAAATGCTTGGAGAGCTGCAAACATGAGATGCCCTGTGACTTTGGAACAATACAATGCTGGGAACACCGCGAGGAAACATGAGTGGCAAGGGGGCTATAATAGCCAGTGTGTTTCTTATAGGCTACTTGTGTGCAATTTCTCTGTCTCTCCCTGATGCTATTTTTCTTTTAATTACAACTTTATGAACACAATAAGGAGGACTGTTCTAATGGCATTGTCGACCTTCTGCTTGTAGCCACCATTACTGTTATATGCCACTCCTCTTGCTCAAGGCCTCTGCTTCTCGGTCAGACTTATGATTTAAGGATCAAGCATGCAGCGGCTGGTAAACGCCTTGCCACTGTGCTGAAAGGTATTTAAAAAATACCTTTACCATTCTAAAAATCGTCATTAATATCTTGTGTTATTTTCTATAACCCGATTATCGGCTCACACTAAACACACGTTCATATTTATTGTTTTGAGATGTTTGTTCCTGGAGACATGTGGACCGGGCTAGCCCTATCACAGAACGGCCCATTTCAAATTGAAGATATTTGCCTTCACCCTTAGTAAAATCCCCACAAGGCTCTTTCCCGATTTAGTTTTTTAAAGCAACTAGGAAATTACATCACCCTGGCAAATGCTGGTGACAAGGTCAACTTGCCTGCTATGCATTGACCTGAATGTGTATGCTGTTCCTTCAAGAAAGCAATGGCCAGGTATCCACGAGTGAGAATGGTTACCCCCCCTCCCTCCCACCCGCCCCCAATGCCTCCACTTCTTTTCCGCCAGAGGGGGATTTGTACATAAAGCTGTTAATTCAAAGCAACGTGATTATATTAAGTGTTAAGATAGCTTTCGGTCGTAGCTGCGTTGGAACCTGTTAAGTTCCCAGTGTCAAAAAGCCATATGCTGTATTTATTGTATCGCCCTCTACTTAACCTCTCTACAAGAAACAAGAACGCAAGCCACACCATTAGTACTTGCATTCATTGAAATGTTTCAAACGTATACTTATTCTTCCGTTTTCTATCAATGTCTTAGGAGCAATGGTCGTGCTTTAATTTGAAAGTCTGATTAGAGTTATCTTTCAATGGCGGGGTGGAAGGCTAGGCTATTTGCTGCTGTTGGAGAAGCGTCATAGCTCAAAGTACGCATTGCCCAATGGTGCTGCAAATGCAAACTGATCTCTGCATACAGGGTGCCATTTTAATTTTGCACATGAGAGAATACGCATGACACATGCTGACCGAGATACAGACGCAAATGTTAGCGTCATCCCATTAAAACAAAAATCCGGAATCTTTCCACGGGTTCATACCTCCATCAGTTCAGTTGCAGCGGGGATGCGGGGTCATATGAGTTCAGTCTATCACGAAGCCCCTCTATTGGTGTTAGGATGTCGGAGGGCAGGGTGCGTGGAAGCCTGTTTTATGCATGCTTATAGTCACTGTGGGTGTGTGCACTGTAGTTTGTGTTCATGAATAGCGCATTGCCAAGGCCTAATTTTCCATGCACATACTGTTTTAATGCAAAGCAGGAATAAACACAATGTGGGTTCCTTCATTTGCACAGGACACACGCCCATGCAAATGCAGGAATATGATATCCCTCTGTCAATGCACACTTCTAAAGCTAGCAAGTGCACATTTTGGCATTAAGGAATGGGACTTCCTGCTGCACTCTCGAAGCCCCTGCCTCCCCAAACACACAGTGACATGTTGCAACTCTGGCACAGCAGCGAGAGAGGGCAGGCACGCTACACTCATCTCCCACAGCTCAGTGTCTGTTCCTAAGAGAGGAGTACAGCATCACTCTTCCCTCAGCAGAGGAGTCCACATCCGTGGTCCTTCGTCCTCGTGCCATGGAGTGTGCATGCACAGAAGCAGCAGATGTGCTCGGTTCATATGCTGCACAGCTATAATGCCATTTGTGCTTGCATTTCTAACTGGGCATAATGGAATCAGGCATTGCAATACTAACGGGATATTATAGTGTCAGGTTTGAGAGTGCAACCAGTCATAAACTAAACAGACCTTGTACTGCTATTTGAGCACATTTAGATCAATCCTTGCAGTGATAAGAGGGCATAATGGGCTCCACATTTCTGCTGGTAACAAGGCATTTTGGAATTGGCCATGGCATAGATAACTGGGTATAATGCAATCAGGGATTGCAGTGCTATCTAGGCATAATGAAATCACCAGAAATTGCATTTCTAACTGGACATTATATAAAAAGAGCATGCAGAGTCAACTGAAAATAATAGAAACAGCATTGCTCTGATGTCGTGCTAGACATATGGGCATATTTAGTTGTGGATTGGTCTGTGATCTGCAAAATACCTTAAAGGCATTTCGAAGGTCATACGGGAATACAGTAATCGCTCATTGCTGTGCTAATTGGGCATACTATTGTTTAAGATATTCCTTGCAACACGGGCCTATATGAATGTGTCCTTGCTAGATCACTGGTCATAATGAAATCTGGCCATAATGTGCTAAGTGGGTATAATGAAATTACACCTTTTTGTATTTGCCAAGACTGATTGCATTCGTCTTTGCTGTGCTAATTGGACATAGTTCAATATGTTGACCAGTCATCATAGATTATGTTCATGCTGAGCATAACAACCATAATGATACAAGGGCCTACAGTGGTTACTGGACATAGTGAGATTTGACTTTTCAGCCCTAACTGGGCATAATGGTTGGTGGTCTTGCTGTGTTCCGTGGGCCATGTATAAATTGAACAATTAAATGATGTTCAGCCACATTAAATAGAATTGGTGAGTTTTGAATCATTAATACAATATTGTTGCTGAGAATATATCAGCATTTTTAATTGCATGCACAATCAGCGTCAAAAACACAGTCATCCTCAAGCATTCATCAACCACTGGTCACTATTTTATCAAGGTATTTTACGCCATCAACATTGCACAACCATATATCAGTTTACATTTCACACAATTTGTATCTAATAACCAAGAATCACCGGAATAAAAAGAAAATTGTTCAGTGTTAAGTCATCTCTCCAATCACGTAATGTTGGGAATCAATCAATCATTCATTCATAATGAATTCTGGGCATAGTGGAATCTTGCCATCCTCTCTCTTCTGAATAGTAGGCATTTTATATAATGCATACCTAATGTGTAAGCAGGAACGTGGTATACAAGACAATGTGCTAAGTATATAAAGTGGAGGTCTAGGTAGATTTAACGACAAGATGAACATATCGAACGGAAGGTGATAGATGAGTTATGCAAATATTGGAAACTGGCTATATTTGGTTCGTTTGGCACAACAGAATCTGGCTATGCTGCATTAAATAGACCTAACATGTACTGGCATGCTGTGCTGACTGGGTCTAATGCAAATTTGCCATTTTCTGCTAAGTGGGAATATTGTGCACCATCCAGATTATGGCAAATTGGCCTATGAAACACAGCTAAACTTTATAAAATAGCATCTGCCATGCTTTGCGAAATGAGGCCATTAGAACCTGACCATGTGTGATAATTGTGCGTTGTTATAATTTGCTAACTGGAAAAACAAAAACAACTGAAACGAAAGTGCTATCAAGGCACACTAGAATGTGGCCATGTTGTGATAGTAAGGCATAATGTAAATTTATCATAATCTGATAAATGGAGGAAACGGAATATGAGTGACCCTGCCTAAAAAGGCAAATCCTAGAATATGGTGCAGTACATTGCATCTCAAATCCTGGAAAAGGTCACTAGTGTGAGTTCTGAGCTTTTGAAGATAAAATTTCGCAATTGTGTGAAAACTGGGATTTGGATAGTAATACTAAGCAATGAATTTATTACCAGGAGATGCAATTGCAGATCCTGGCAATGGTGAGACGATTATGGTGAAACCCAACAGTTTGGGGTGTTCTTGAACTCTTGATTGAGCTGTCTGGTATCACAAAATTATATTTACCATATGATATGAATATCAAAGCAGGTATATTTTGGTAATCACTGGCAAATGTGAGTACGTTGGGTTTGTGAATATCAACACACACAATTCGGTATCCTCTCTGCTAGACAATTTAGGAAATTAAGACACACATGGCCCTGATTCATGGAATTATTTGTGTGGAAAAGAGGGACACTGTGCGCAATATCCCCTGTGCAGCTCAGTTTGACGATTCATGGAAACGTATGCGCAAGACTTTTTCGTACTGTGCACGGATTTCAGACAGGCTTGGCACGTCTCTCTGAGTGGCCGATTGCCTTGCGCGAGACACCTCGCAGAGCCCAGTTGTGGCCTGTGCATAGTCCAGAGTTGGGGGCGGAACATGGAAAATGGGGAAGAACAAGAGTAAATGTGGCAATTATGAGAGATGGACCACAGGCAGTCCATCGCATGCCCACTATTGCGTGGAACAATACATATTCATGGATCCGACCGTGCAAACTCTCGGCAGGGAAATGGCCACGCAATACACTCAAACTATTCGCCACCCGAAGGCAGGCGTACAGACACTTGCACATAGGAATCTCCACATGAAGGTAAGATCGGGCGTCAGATTTAGGGGTGTATGCACGCAGTCAGAATTCCGATCGCACTTGGGGGGGTGTTGGGAAGGGGACAGCCCCTCTCCCATAGGCGCTTTAAAGTAAGGCGAGATGCATTTGAGGCATTATGATGAGCCAGAAGGGAGGGGGAACAGTGAAAGGGAAGCCTTCCCATCCAGCAGGACCTTATGCTAAGTAATCAATTATAGTGTATTCATATGGTGTGGTCCAAGTGCGGGCGGTATCAATATTTTGCGTAGATATTAATAATTCTAGGTAGAAGAGAAGGCTTGCACGACAAAGGCGTCATTACATGCACTAGGCCCAAGTCCACAAGGTTATAGAAATCTCCAGTCAAGCCCGAGCTCCAATGAGGACAGTTCGCACCCCCACCCACTGCACTGTTTATCATTGTTCTTGAAAGTGTTGCAAAGATGTGTCTTTCACCCAAAAGGAATGTGCCCAAAAAGGCCACAGTCAGAGGCTGGTGCCTGGTGTGCATGTTATGTCACTTTAGCCTAAGCTTTACCAAGCTCATTCCTGAGTGACCACGAGTTATATCCCATATAACTGACTGTACCCTAAGATCCCTGAATTCCATGAGACCTGGTGCCCTTTGACCACCAACCTCAAAGTAACAAGTCTTGAAATGTTCAAAGAGGATGGGCAGGGTGTGTTGTTGAAGCGACAGTCATGTGATTTGTATTGCGAGGTGCTGGGAGGGATACATTATAGTTCAAAATGAGGACAGAGACCTTGGAGCCAGATGGTGCAGAGGGAGTGAGTGAAATGTGTGTGTAAAGGTTAGAGTGTTATGGAACCTCCTGGTATCTGTTTTGAAGCCTGTCAAGTGCACATAATGAGTGCTAATTAAGCTGTATAGTAGGAATATAATTAATTTGTTTTCTGACCTTCGATGTGAGAAGAAGATGAGAAGATGAGCCCCACAGCGCCCACGTGATGGAAGACGGACGGACTGGGCTGGGACCAATAAACTGCCATCCCATATGGATAAATGCAGCACCTGTACAGGGTCCATCCAATCAGCCGTGCTGGTTTTTACTGTATGTATTGCATCACTTATGACAATGTTTTGCTTTATAAGTTTCAGCTTGTACCTCTTTTTGGCAGAAAATTCTTAGCAGCAGAGTTCTTTGCTGTTGCTCTCATCGGCATATGAGATTAAAATTGTTCTCCTTACAAGATTGACTTGGGCCTTTCTTCCCTAGCAGGTTGTATTTTCTCTGGTGTGAGCGTTCAGGGGCGTGCCTTCAGGAGTGCTCATAAGCAGTGAAGTGGGGAGCAGGAACTGTTTACAAGGATTTGCACGCATGTGTACAGGAAAATGACGATTTTTACGATGCGTGATATGCATGTTGAGGGGGTGCTGGAAATAGTTACAGGGGTCCCCACCCATCCCCTCTGTGGTGCTGGCCTGGTTGGGGGGGGGTTCCACAGGCTGTTCTTCTGGGGTGCATTGCTATGCGTACGAGGAGTGCACAAAGGTCTGTTTCCATGGACAGGAATTGCTCTGCGTGTGGGCGTGTCGTGGGCATTCCGGCTGCGACTTGTGCATGGGGTTACTTTGCATGGACAATTGCATGTGGTGCGCACATTTTCTAATGTGCGACAGGGGGGCCCAGGTTTGTTCTCGGCGTGCACGCTTTGTGGTATCTATGCACACTTTTCCATGAATCGGGCCCATAATCTCATATATAATTGTACAAACATTAGAGAAAAACAAAGAGACTGTTACACCAGAGGCCTTAATGACCTCATACAATACACACGTGTTGAATTATTTGTCTACAATTTCATTCAGACCCTGAAATAAAAAACATCACCTTGGTGATTCTTACAAAAAATGCTAAATCGGGAAGTGTTAACAGCTTTTTGAAATGGTCCATAAACTGCACCCTTTTTTCTGGGGCAAATTGTACTCCAGCAGTTACCAAACCAATTCCGGCAGTTTCTTTTAATGAGGAGACCGGCTGTTACTGAGGGTCCAAGCTACGCAAGATGTGTCAGAAGGTAGACTGCTTGAAGGAGACAAGCTACTAAGAAATGAAATGGACAGAACACTTTACTCCAGAGACACGTTCTCCTGCTGTCGGATCACACCATTGTACAAATACTTTGCTTGTACACAACGACGGCACAAGCACAACGCAAACTAAGATATTGCTTAGACTAACTAATGAGGAGAAAACGGCAGGCGCTGGTGCATGAGGGGTGACGTATCATAACCTTCAGTGTTTTCAGTGCTCTGGAAGCATAGGTACCTGCCAAATTAGCCCTTGTGCAGGGCGGCATTAATTCAAAACTACAGGACCCTTTTGGAGAAACTACACATGGTGATTTAGGAACGACTCCTGCCACCATTCACACACTGATCTTATCTGTTCATAGCTACTGCTGCTACCTTGAAATGTCAAGGCCAATTGGTCTGTGACCATATATGACCACACACATATCACATACACACCATTGGAACAGCAGCTCTGCACTGGGTTTTACAGCAGTATATCTGGTTGGTGCACTCCCAGGTATAGCAGAACTGTTCCAGCTAGACGTTGGTATAGATGGCCATCACTGAATAGCTTTCACAGCCAGGCAGATACTTGTATTGGGAATCAAAGGATACAAAGTGTACCACAATCCCAATGGACCTTGTCTCCTTTAGTGGCATATAATTTGTTTTAATCTCATGGTGAATGCTTTGACTAGGCCTCATCTTGGGAGAACTGAGGAATTTGGTTAGGGAACAAGTAAAAAGAGTAGAACGAATATTTTTTATCTATGGGATTTATGAACCACAAACCTAGATGGGAAGCAGCAGAGCACTGTATAAAGGGGACATGCCCAGGGGTCTCAGGTAGCGTGCAGGGGTAGCAGCGGTAGCTGGAATGAGGAGGGGGAACATGGGATGAGGGAGTTCTGAAAGGCAAGAAATGGTGTTTATTGGAGCAATCATGTTATTCTTATTGCTCCACTCAATACTACTGAATGACCTGAGGATTAGGGTCATATAGGCTTCTTAAACTGGTTGAAGAGACAGGGTCCATAGCATCAAGAGATATCATTTTTAAGTTTGTTTCATAGCTGATTAACTTTTCAAGACCTAGCAATTCACACTCCATGTGTCATGTCTGTCACCTATTATGCAGTGTTGTGTGAGCAGGAAAAGGAACTGCTGACGTTGCCTTTTGTTGACGATGCCCTACTCTATTGCTGGTTATTCTTTTGGATGCCATTATTTAACCATACCGCTGAGTTCTCTGGCAATCTTCCAGGGGTCTCTGAATGCATCTGAATGGCTGTCCCTCCATCTTGCACCGCACCACTGGCATGTTTTTCTACCCAATTCTAAAATAACGTCGTCTTTCCTTGGGTGATTTCATACTGCTACCTTGTTTGCAAGTTGTTAGGATGGTTTCTGTTAGCCCTCGATTTGGAATATGAGATCACAATCTACCCAAATACTGTCTTCCAAAAGCATCCAGATGCTCACCTAATAGTAGCTGTCATTGAGAATTCAAGGTCATCTCAAAGGAGGTAAGGTATACTGACGCTTGTACACTACAACATCATATTACCGAGATTAATGGAAAGCCCACACAGCAATGTATTACACATGTACCCTTAACTATGTGTTGCAGGAAAATGTTAAGTGGACTACAGATAATCTGCAAGATGTATGTGTGAAGTATTGTCGTGCCTGTCACACATTAAAAACTGGTTACAGATCTCTAGGTCACCAGTGTGGGAAACCCCGTGTGGGAGGCGCACACATCATAGTATCCATGACAATACCATTGGTGTCAGTGTATCTGCTGTCTGGAGATTAGTCCAGTAAGTAGGCGTCTACCATCTGGGTGGGTTCACAATTTCATGCCAGTGGATTGACTAATGCAAGAAAGGCTTACAGAGGGTAACAGATGCGAGACGACTAACTTTGCATCAATTTCACTCATTTCACGACCACAAGAAACAGGGGCTGGCAGTTGCTGGCGTGTTGTGTTGATGTCCCCAACTCTTCCTGCAAGGATAGGACCAGTTATCTTTGGAATCAGCATGGGTAAGGTAAGAGAGCACAGTGCTGAGCCTCTCCCTAGTCAAAATGAAGGTGGAGGCTGGCATCCCCAAACACCAGCAGAGCTTCCAGGAGATTCACCTTTAATATCCCTCTTGTTCATTCTTCTCAGCCCATACCCAAAGTAGGGTAAAAGATGAAAGTGGTCTAAGTTCCAAATATCATGGTTGTGCCCATTCAGACATTTGGAGTTCCCAAAGTCAAAGACCAGTTACATCCACACCTACCGAGGCATCCACCAGGGCTTTCAGTCAGGTGTGAACTGTAGGATGATTCAGACATTAGTCAAACATTCGGTCATACTTGCTTCTCACAACTGCATTCCTTCTTCCCTGAGGAACAAGGAAGCCATGACTATGTAAGGCAACATATGTGACCCACTCAATCTTGCTGGGCACACTGCTAGGATGTTTGACTCAGTACTGGATTTATACCGGGCATCCCAGTAGGGACACTCCTGGAGTAAAACAACCTAACTAGAATCATACACAAAATGGTAGCAAAACCATTGTTTTGCGACATAGCTGAATATTGCACGGGTTGGGCTCACTCATTCTGAAACGTTTCAGAATTCACACGTATGGTTATGCTCCAATGAGGTCTTTGATGAAGACTCAAGAGGGATGATCAGTTTACAGGCCAGGAAAAAAAACCCATCACTAATACATTGGTCCTGCCCCAAAGGAAGAGCTCCGGGCTCTCTCAAGTAATGCTAGTTAGGTAAATGCTGCTTCCCATGACCAGACTCCAATGCACGGGTTTCTTTGATCATGGAGTATACTTTCGTAACTGATGACTTGTGAGTTCTCAAGTGAGTTGAGAATCTTTAAACCTTTCAGAATTTCAATGGTATGTGTTTCATATTGAACTGCAGTTCCAGCGTGAATTTTGAATAAAAATGCTTGTGTCTAGCATTGGAAGATTACAAGAGGAAGAAAATACATATGTACTCCCCTATAAATGAGTTCAAATTACTGGTCAGGACCAGTGGTGGAAATGGTCAAAATGTTGTGGGGGATTCCACAAGGCCCGGGGTGGGGGCAGAGTACGGGGGGGGCAGTGCCCGAGGAGGCAGGGTTTGGGGGAGGGGTGGAGCTGGCAGTTGACCTCCGATCAAAGGAAATGTCCAAAATAGTTTAAAATGGTGCAATTTCTTTCATGCTGCTTCTTTTCCAAACTATATATTCAATTCCACTTTAAACTACTTCCATGGCAATGGTGATGAGTTACTTCACTATGCAGATAATAGTTTTGACCAGTGTGCCTGAGTAAATATTATTTAAAATACACAATTTGCATCATATTTTATAAAAGAAACTCCCCCCTGGGTACTATTGAATCGAGGTGATTTCGGTTCGCCATAAGCAACGTTTTCTTTTTACTTGAAGCACACCTGGCACAGGCCTGCAGCTCCCCTCTGAAAGCAGTTGGGTGGCTGCATCATGTGGGATAGTTTCAATGTTGATAGGGGTATTTATTTATCATACAATGTTTGTTGGATACCTGTATATTTATTTATTTATGCACTGTTTGTCGAATACAAGTATCCGACAAACATTGCATAAATAAATAATCTGGGTCCATGTATCCGACAAACATTGCATAAATAAATAAACTGGGTCGTGGCTGAGGACTGTAACTTCCTCTGGTGACCCCTTGCACGGGGACACCAGAGGAAGTCACAGTTTGCGTGTCCTGCAGCTGTGACCTGTATCAAAGTACTGCTGTGTACACGTAGGGAGGCAGATCCAGCAGAGTGCTCATGGCGGCAATGAGCTGCTACGCCCCCCGAGATCCGGCTACACATCTGGTGCCAGATCTCGGATCCGGCGAGAGCTGGCCCAATGACCAGCACTGGTCAGAACCTGTTAAGGAGGGGAAAATGGGGAGTAAGTAACAGAAAATTG
The DNA here is from genome assembly GCF_040938575.1 of Ambystoma mexicanum. Lineage (NCBI taxonomy): Eukaryota > Metazoa > Chordata > Amphibia > Caudata > Ambystomatidae > Ambystoma > Ambystoma mexicanum. Next base: position 621,031,154 of record NC_090934.1, read on the forward strand.
AAGAGCGAACCTCAATTTTTAGCCAAATAATCATGAGTTCACTGCTGCTATTGCCCTCCAAATACACATTTCTGTTTGCTCTGGCACAGATAGTGTTCAATGGTTGTTTATTGATTATGCCTTTTTTTTAAATAGTTTTTTTAAAGTATTTCTATAGGTCACAACGTTGACGTAGACATGATGGGCTTTCTTGTTCAGACACTGACATGCTGGTGTAGTGTCAATGTTTCCATTGTAACGCATTTGACTAGACAAAAGCTAGGGGTCATAGTGCGAGAATGCAAACTTTCTTACAAAGAATGGGTGCTAGACACTAACCTTTCCATTGAGAAGACTGTATATCGCGATGGATACATAAGTGTAGGTTGGTGGTTACACTGACCCTTCATCGTATGATTTTATTCTGAGATTGAGTAAAGGACATAGTAAGCTACCACTGTGACTCTCTACATTTAAATAATTTATTGAAATGGCCAATGCCTAGAACTTATAGCAGGAAAGCTGCCTGCTGGTGTAGGATCACTCCCAACGCACGCTACATGTATGTGTATATCTTCCAAGTAACAAGAGATTTACATTTATTTGTAAATCTTAAAATTAACCAGAGGTTTAAGTGAGTGTTAAATAACAAGAAATGAGTTCTACTACCTATTCTTGTCAATGTTTAGAACACAATTATTTTTTACAATTGTTTTTACAGTCCTGGAAGTAAAGATTACCTTTTAATTTTATTTAATTCACACTGTGACGCTTGTCAGTACTTTCAGGCTCCTTGTTCACAGGGAAGCAGTGCAACAGTGCATAGGACATTGTTAAGTAATGTTTTTTTAGGTTCTGCATGTGTGCAGATGCGAATGAAAGGAGAGCATATAGGGTGACCAGATTTAAAAAAGTAAAAAACCGGGACAGGGCAACTAACATAAAAGTAGGACTAACTCTTGAAAATGGCTGTCAAGGCACTACACTTCAGTAACGGTTGTAAGAGAAAGGGGATTAAGTGTTACTGTTCAAATAAACATACTATGATTAATTTATCACAAACTAACACCATCTTAAGTTGTAAAATGAATGATTTCTTCTTTGCGAGCTGTGCCTGCCAGCTATGAAGACCTACTAACAAAAACAGCGACCACTGCAGTTTCCAATGGAATCATAATCTTGACAAAGGGGGAGAGAGCGCCAATTTCTGGGACAGTCCCGGCATAAACGGGATGTCTGGTAACCCTATACTTAAAGATGCACATTTAGGGAAACATTTGTCACATTAGATATCTAAGCTAAAAAACGAGCCGAACTTTGGTGACAAAAAAATAGCAAATGTCGCAAATCTGTGTATACTTCTGGTATTATTGTTTGCTTCCTTTCTCTTGTTTCTTACTAACTAGTGTATACAGGAATATTTCACATCAATCACGTCAACAAAACGAATTCTATATCATATTAGGGTCATTATTGGCATCTCCAAATGTACCTCTCTCAGAGCCTGTTCAGAGGAAGAGTGGCAGATGTAACTACATTATTTTGCTACATTACAAATTCCGGACCTCGGCTACATTCATTGAATTGTATTCGACATTATTTTAGTTATCCCTATCCTTTAAGTATTATCAATTGAGACTGTGAAACTGAACAGTTTAAACAGTTAAACAGTGTAAATATTATACCAGGGTGGATAAAGTAAGACATATGATTTTTCTTCTCAACCTTTTCTATAGAATTTCTAGAATATGCGGGAGGAAAACCTCCCAATGTTTGTGAAGACTGCACAGCTTTCTAGTATTTTAAAAGTGCTCAGGTAGATTTCCTTTTGATATTCTATAATTCATACATAAAAGTTGGGTGACGTTGTCTGATAGCAGCATCTCGAAAAACTGTTCAATTTGTTATTTTCATGAGATCAACTTAACATGTGAAAAATACAATACAATGCTATAAATGTCTCCACTTGATCTGGACCAAGGGGATCTGAACCCACATCACTATTCCAACGACCAATTACTCCATTCAGTTTAGTAATGCAACAACCTCCTTGAGGTATTACGTTTCTCTGATTTATCCATGGGGACCTTCCAGATAGGGCTGGATAACATTATCATCAGTCATTATCTCCGAAAACAAGTTAGAAAGCTTGAGCAATGCCCCATTTATGCGATGCTAATGATATTTTATTAGTAAAGTGAATTTATCATTGTCTATCTCAGATTTGGTTTGCGGTAACGAGTAAGTAGGCAGAACTATTTAATTTAGCCAATTCTAAATGTATGTCTAATAACCAAGGAACCTTATTCGCCTTTTCATTTTGTATTCATTTAGAAATTAATAGGTATTTTTTTTACAGATATTTAGGTACAGTATAACTGGCCTTACTCAGATTTCATATTAAATATAGCCAATTCCCAGTTCTTTATGTATTGTATAATTCGGAGATGCTATAGGGTGACACTGTACGCTCTTACAAAAAGAATTCTCATTTATATGTAACTTTTCGTTTTTGTTAGTGTGTTATAATTATTAACGTTGATCACTAAACTTTTATAAAAATGACAACAAATTTAATTCAATTAAAACTACGTTAACGAGAGATAAAAGGGACATTTAAGGCATACAATTCAGAAGAAAGAAAAAAACAAGTGAATCACCATGGCCATTCCCCATTGCAGATAGTCAATCTTTTATCACTCACGTCTAATAATATGGGTCTTATTAGCCCACCTTTCATAGAGCAATCTTGCTATGCCTCAATTCTGATGATGGTATCATCACGGACCCCAAGGCCCAATAGGCCCAAAACGTGTCCTCTTCAGTAGTCTCCATTGAATAAATAAACGTATTAAAAGTCATGCTATAAGAATCATACAGCGCAGGACATTGAGTGAGTAAATGCCTTGTCATTTCCGGTGTTCCACCAGATTTACATACTATACAGTTGCATTTATTTCTAGGTACCCCAAGCCTATAGACTGCAGACATCAAAGAGGGAAGCTGATTGAATCGCAATATAATAATACATCTCTGGAGCCTACTATAGGGTGCCACACGTAAGTATCTTTGTGGTGCATGCATTTTTAATCCTTGTGCCACAAATTCAGTGAACATCACTTTTGTCACCAAGTATTCTATATGTATTCTCCAGTCCCATTGCAAGGCTTTAGTTTTAAGCAACTTAATTAAGATCCCCCTTTTGCTTTTAGGTCAGGTTGGCAATCTTTACTCTTAAGGAACAGTTAACTCTCAGTCATAAAGGTTCGTAGCATTTTTATATTACTTAATTTATCCAATAATCAATTCTTGAAAATAATATCATGATTGTATATTCTTTGGAAAGTAACAGTTTTTTAAAAAAAGAGGTTGCTTTCTTATTTCTAGCAAGACACATAAATAGGGAATTCCTAATTCTAATCTAACGGCTTGTATCAGGACTGCGGGACCAAGGCCAAGAGCAGGTCTCCACAACTTACCCTCTAACATGTTCAACCATTCCATTTTAAATTCATAAATGTGTCCAGGTTGCATAAAATGCCTTGTGTTAAACTGTCCCTGAATGTAATAGTCCCATTACAAAACGCCACCCTGAGTACTTATAAATTGTTTCACCGTGGACAATCTACTTATAACATTCTTACAGACGGTATGTTGTGTAACAGAAAGTTGCTTTTTGGTACTAATGGTGGACTCTAGATATTTAAAAGCAGTAACCTGCTCAAATGTTTTGTTCTCTATAAACCAGAGACTTTGTTCTTTGTGGTTTACCAGACACAATTATTTTGGTTTTCTCCTGGTTGAATAGCAGGTCAATTTACTTAGAATAGCATGCTCTGCAGACCAATTGCTGTTTGATCTAAAATCACAAGTTCATCAGCATAGCTCAGCCAAAGTATATAATCAAACCCTAGTCTAGGGGGGAAATTGTGTGCTGATGCGAGTGTTTCATTCAAGTAATGTAATGTAAAGTAATGTAACGCATCATTTGTATAGCGCTTTTCACCATTAGTATAGTCGCAATGCGCTGTAGGTTGAACACCCTCGGGGGATCGGAATCCGGGTAGGGGAAGAAATTCGAGGAGGTGCTAGTATGCTTGTGTGCATATTCGCCACTATGACTATAAGAGGGGTAGACATGTCCCTCTAAGCCACACATATCGAGCTGGCATGTGGATGGGTGGTGATGAGTGGTCTAGAGGGGTATACAAGAAGGGAGAGAAATTATGTGTGCAGTTACTTATTGAATTTTTATTGTGAACGGTAAATGCATTCTTATGGCAGAGGTCTTGTGCAAGGTGTCTTCAAATGGTGTGTGATGGCAGGTGCATGAGGGTCTGTGGCTGTGCATTCCGCGAGTTAACCTATGCATGGAGATTCTGAGGTACGATACATTGTCTACATTCAAAACAGTGACCCAGGATAAATAGGATGGCTAACTCTAAGTCACCTGACTTTAATTTGGAGGTTATATTCTGATGCTCATAGGTTCAGTGCAAGATGATTTCAACATTCTTCTGGATTCAATAAACTAGTTGCAATCCATGTTCTTGCAGATTCAAAGCTTGGATAACATTCTTTAATTTGCTAGATTCTTCAATCAGCTTAGTTCCATAGGGACTATTCTGCAGGCACTGAAATTCAGTGCAATGGTTATAGTCTCAGTTCAACTGGAATTAATAGAGTGGCTGCATTCCACAAGGAGCTGGAATAAAGTAATTCAGAGATGGTGGTATATTCCATTTGGTGCCCTTGCCCATTGTTATATATTGGTGAAACCATAAAAAAATCTAAATGAGGATAAACAAACATAAGAGCTGTATCCGTATCAAAGTGATGGAGGCTCCCGTGATGGGACACTATATAGCACATGGACACAGTTGTTAACAAATTAAATGGACAGTGCTGTATAAACTACCTAGAAGTCATGACAGTAATGCAGACAAATACATCTCTTCAGAAAAGAAAAATAACTTATTTTTCTAACAAAATGTGATCAAATGGGACTGAACGCAAATATTGAGTGGCATAACGTAAAACAATGAAGGGAGTATAGTCCGCAAAGTTAATAGATCTGTTGCACCAGAGTTGGTCTAGGTGGACAAGTACACTAATGATAAGTACAAAATATAACATTGGCAGCAGTATGTGTAATGTGGTGCATGAGCTCAATGATACTGGCCAATAATGAGGAGTTACCTACCTTCCCAATACTCATGATAGAGCCTGGTGGATTATGTAATTACAGCGGAGGTATTAAAACACACACACGCACGCACGCAGGCATGCGCACACGCACGCACGCCATATTAGTAGCCAATTTGACTGTGGAGTGTCAGAATAAACAGTAGTGTTTACTTTGCAATCACAAGTATGCGCAGAAGATAAGAAAAAGCTTTTTTCCCATGCTATACGGAGGCTGTCAGAGTAATCAAGAGTGCAACTAGCCATGTAAAGATGGCGGTCTCGGTTTGACTAAGGTAACTAACTAGAAAGAGACAATGTCTGCTAGGGGGTTGCTGGTGTGACACAAACAGTAAAACATACGAAGAGTGGCAGTGTCCGCAGCGGATGAACTTTGGCATGCAGCTGCGGGAGATTATTGTGCTGGAATAAGGAGGTAACAAAACATGGCGTGTTGTGTCCATATGCATGAGAAGACAGCAAAATCAGCCTCGTGGACAAAGGAAAGACATACCAATGTAGATATTGTATGTCTTTCAGATCGAAGACACGAAGCCCGTATCACGCTAGGAAGTGCAACAAATTGAAACACGGCGTAAAGCACTATAAGTAAGTAAAAATGTGGTAACCATGCCCCCACTATATGGGATATGTAGAAAAGAGGCACAATAGCTAATGGAGTTAAATACTTTATCTCTTTGCTTGCAGATTCGGAGTCAAGCACAGTGTTGGTCCATACTGTGGTCCATAGCAAGTGTAATTTACAGCACTATCTATATGGAATTATACAGAAGTCAGCGTACAGATATAAAACAGCCGTAAGAAGTTACGGGTAAGTATATGGGTACCTGAAAAATGTTGGTTCAGAAAAATGATGGACTACAACATTTGTGGTAACACATTCCTGTTTTAACTTTTTCCGCAGTAAAAGAAGGGAGACGCATAGCGAAAAACAAGATGTCACCCGATGTTGTTGGGCTGAATTAAAGAGCCCCCACATAAGGAAGACAAGTACTTCACCAATTAAGACTGCCTGGCTAGTCTAAGTGAATATGGAGGGGGGGAAAGAAAATGTAAATTGATAGGATTGGAGGGATTTCTGTTCAGAATTGTTGCAAGAGCCTGACTACTAAAAGATTGTAAGGCTCTCAGCAGCATAAGAAACAACACATTGTTGTTGTGAACGAACACAGGTTGTACATAACGGTCTAGAAGGAGCAATAGCCCCTGAATAGGCTCTATGGATGTGTGCCAAGAGAGAGAACAAAACATGTTGGGTATTGTTGATTAAATAGATCCATAAATGGGTAGTAGCAGGTTTTGTAAGTTTTGCATTAGGACAAAAGTCAATGCAGATGGACATGAGGATGTATCAAGAGTGAACAATCTATTATTGTAGCACATTGCAGTGACACAGGGTTGTCTTTTCGACTTCCCAACTCGGACTCCATTTTCTGGGACTAACTACTTTCACCCAGAACATGTAAAGTTGCCATTGACTTTATTAGTCTTTTTAAAGCCACAGACTCAGTACAAACTATCTTACATAGAGTACTGGAAAGGGTCACTAGTTATCCCTTTTTGTCTGTTTCTCATGGAACATTGTTTCATTTTTAAAAAGCCTTGGTTATGTTTTAGGCTACCTTGGTAGCCTCGAACTTAAACCCGCTGCACCATATTTACTTTTATGCGGTTCCGGCTGGGTTTATTCGCCATTTCTTTTTGTAAAAGTATTTCTCATGTTTTACTCTGCGCACCAAACCAGTACAATACATGTCCTACCTTCCCGCATTCCCACAGGTGTTCTGATGAAAACAGTACCTCATATGTGTGGGTGCACCTACCTGGGTGCAAAGGGAAAAGGCTAAACCAGTGGTTCCTTTGTTCACCGGCCTTTCGCTGGCTTCTCCACAGAAGCCCTTCTTGGTTGCCTGTATGTTTGAGGTGGACAGGATGTGAGGGAGGGGTTTGAGACTCTCTGCACAGGGTCTCCTTGGAGACCCAATGTCGCACTCTGGTATGATTTGCTGTGGTGACTGTCCCGGCGGGACAGCCACCCTGCTGTGTGATTGACAGCCAGGCTGGGTGAATGGGGGAAAACTGTATAAAAAGCAGGTCTCTGGGACTGAGAAGGCAGAGTCGCCACTGGATCGAGAGAACCGAGGAGAAGCTGACAGAAGAGGACCTCTACCACAACGCAACCTCCCGGTGAAGCCCTGCTGCGGCTTCGAATCTCCAAACTTCGATGACAGGGAAGATCTGCAAGGAATCTTCTCCCCTTGAGCTGGTGGGAAAAACCAGTTCACCAAACTGCAAGCCAGGCCTCCCTCCTCTGGTCGAATTTGCTGGGGACAGCTACAGTGAACTGAATAGCCAGGAAGGTCGGACCCTGCTTGGGTTTTAAGGAGCGCACCTTTGATTTGTCGCTTTGCTCCGCTGCTGGTTTCTTCCCTGGGCAGTCTTCCTCTTTCTTGCCAGTCCGAAAGTCGCTTTAGGAACCGTGAGCCTGCAGGACCTGCCAGGAACGTTGGCCTAAACTACAGCATTCTTCTGCTCTAAAGGTATTGTGCTAACCCAGTTGTTCGTTTCCGTCCAGCTGCGGTGAAAGTGTGTGAAATCTTTCGCCAATCCGAGGGCTTGTCCTTCTCTATTCTTTAAAGTAACTTTTCATCTGACCAACTTCGTTCTGAACTCTTGGCAAAGACTTAACCGCAAACTACCCTGAACTGTGTGATCCTCTGCAAAGACTTTGGCCCTGGTCTCTTGATTTGATTTCCTCACTGTAGTTCCTTTTTCTATTACTTACTTGTTGGAGCTGCTCAACGTCTGCCTAACGTTGTCTTTCCCTCCCTTTTAAATTACTGGAGTGCACTTTTGCTCACACTTCATTTTGAGCCTAACTTTTCCAGAATCTATTGGGTGTGGTTTAGTGTATTAGAATCGTGATTTTTACACTGCTTGATAATAGTGAAATGTTTTATAATTGATGTGAAAATAAATGTATATTCTTTTAATCAGAAACCTTGAGTCAGTGTTTGTTGGAATCATAGTAATTGCTGTCCTTTGTTTAACTATTGATTTTGCTCACTTACTCTTGAGATAAGTCTGGCTGCTCAGCCATCGCTACCACTTTACTGTGTAGTACAGGCTTGTACCAAAGGTGAATTTGTACTGTCACTTGTAGTCTTAATTGTGTGTGGTGTTCCCAAAGGGTACTGCATATAATTCAGCCTAACAAGGGTACCCTGCAGATGGGAGTTGTCCCTGATAACCTCCCCAATCCCCGTCAGGTACCCCGACAGGAGCGTCCCGGTAGAGCCACTGAGAGCAAGTGTTCTCTGATCATCAAGGTTGCACTCAGGGACCAGACAGGGAAAAATGCGCTGACCCTGGATCTTCCCTAAGTCTCAGGGCCTAACCATCTGCTTGGGCACTTTTTAATGGGCATGTCACTGAATCAGTAGTCCTCCATTTATCATTCAGCTGGTGACCACTGCTGTCTTCACTAATGAAAGGTGGTTTTCACAGGTGTGTAAGCCTATTGAATGTATGAGTAAGGTTTGCTTGTAGGAAGAAGAAAAGAAATCTTTTTTAAAGCATTAAGAAAGCCACTAACAGGCTAATAGCACTGTCTTCTATAATACTGACTCTGACTACAGTGAGGCAATGTAGCTCTTGGGTGGAACAATTTAAAAAAAGACGCCACCATAAGGTAATCAACACTGTACAATAAATGACTGAACTCAAGTCACAGGAAGGGTCCAGTCTGTGAGTTGCTTGCAAGCCATATCTTTTGCAATGCTAATGAAGGACAGGTGCTAACATTTCCATGGCAATGGAAGGAAGCATAATTGAGAGGAAAGCACGATCCAAGGGGTTGACATAGTCATGTTATGAAAGTTTAGAAAGGAATACTGAGCCGCAAGAGGGTTGGGTGCATGTGTTCAAGCACACACAGGTAAGTTTGTGCATTTAATAAGAATTTTGACATGAGGGCTTTACAATGCCAGATACAAATATAAATGAAATGAAAATTATTAAAACTAATGCTTCTATGTTGCCACACAGCAGGCAACATTTCCTCCCAATGACAGGTGCAGTAATTACACACTGCATACCGTAAACCCTTTAAATGTAACCTGTCTGCATTACATTATCTTTCCTTACATGTGGCTCAGAGGCAAGTCAAGATTGGTTTAACACAATGGGCATGAATTACAAAAGTGTTTTTGAATGGCAAAGTCCCATTCCAAAACACTTTGTAAATCAGGCCCACAATGTCTCTTGCTTTTGCAGCTGCTTGTACCTCTATTTGTGTTTGCTGTTGGCTTTGAAGTGTTTCTAAATCACACACAACCTGTTAATAAACAGGGCTGCTAAGTGAGAGGTTTTAGCCCCTCTATCATAATTGCAAGGTTTAGCGCCTGAGTTTCAGGGCAAATCCACGCAATTTATTATAATCCAGTATTTGATCCCTTAATAAAATAAGTGTTAATTAAAACATGGAGTGCTGTGTACAGCACACCCCTTTGATTATCTAGCTCCAGGAGGTGCACAGAGCCAGATCTGAGGATTCTGTTGGGTTGGTAGCAAGAACATTTGTTTTGGAGGAATTCATGACCTTTCTTGTGGAGAGCCGGGTAGGTGATGCAAACTGCTTTGAAAGTGGCCCGTCGGCTAAATGGTAGCCAGTGGAGCACACAGAGTGTGGGGGATGTGCTTTCTCTTGGGGAGAGGGCACAGTGGAGCTTTACTGCAGAAGTTTGGATCCGTTGGAGCTTTTGGAGCTTGAAGACAGGGGCACCAATGTAGAGGGAATCTGTGTAATCTAGCCAAGAGAGGATGATGGCCAGGATTGCAGAGAGTCTGTGTGGGAAGTGGATATAGGGGAAGATTTGCCTGAGAATGCATAGGTGAAAGTGGTAAGAGATGGAGACAGTGTTGATTTGGCTAGAGTGTGTAAGGTCCAAGCTAAGGGGACATCCCTGGTTCTTTACTGAGTTTGATAATGTGACAGAGGGGTCTACAGTGGGCGGCCAGTAGGTGGGTTGGGGGTTGAATGCTGTCTTTCCACAAATCAGGATTTGTGTTTGTCCAGTATCGAGGAGGAGGTGGTTGGCCATCATCCAGTGGTCGATATCCATGAGGCAGGAGACAAGGTCTGGGTGGGGGGAAAGTCAGCAATATATAGATTAAATAAAGCAGGCACAAACACACATCCCTGCTTGAGTACTCTATTTGAAGCGTTTGGCTTAGAAAGAGCCTCACTATGCAATCAAATATTCACTGAAGTGCCTGTGTACAGACATTGGATCATATTAAGTAGACCAAATGGAATATTCCAATTAGAGAGCTTACCCCACAATCTGCTATGGTTGATGGTCTAAAATGTTGCAGTGAAATCTATCATTGCAATATAAAGCTTTTTATCAGCTCTAACTTTGCATATCTCAATCAATTGTTGAAGGATCATCATGTTATGTGGAGACCAATATACCGGTGTAAATCACTTTTGGAACTTGTGTAAGAACTTTTTTTCATCTTGCCATGCCATTAGTTCTTTAAATAAAAAATGTGCATACAGTTTACTAGCAGTGTCTGACATGGCATATCATTGAATGTTATCAGGGTCTGTTCTAAGACCTGTTTTATGTATCAGGATCGCATGCGCTTGTTTACAGAAAAGGGGCTTCGAGGGGATTGGGTCCTTTGACGTATTCCATATCTATGACGGGTAATGTCCACAGCTGTTCTGCGGACATTACCTGCCATAGATATGGAATACGTCGTCGGACCATCCCCTTGAAATAACGTTACCAGGTAAGAAAGTAACTTATTCGTCTGCATAGAAGCTGATATTCTAGTAAACATGTGCTCACAAATACGTGCCCAGCTCCATGGATCCGTAATAATGGCTGAATTGGCAAGGCCGTCCAGGCCAGTAGCTCTACAGCCGCTGCAGCTGTTAATCATGTCTACAATATCTTCAACAGAATAGACACAATCATGGCATCCAAAAGATGCCTCCCTTGTTTCTGTTGCCCTATAGCTGTAAAATAATTATTTCTTTATATAAGTCATCCAAACCTCTTCAGCAATCGGGTTAATGGTAATCAATGCCCCAATTGGTCTATATTGGTTATAAATGGGCTACATGTTTTTGTGTCCTTCTCCTTAAGAGCTGTATACATTATATTCCACTGCACAGAGTGAATCCAATTTGTATGATTCTTCATCCAATTTCTGTAGTCATTTTTAAGTTTCTGAATCTTTGTATGCCGTAGCATCACAAAGAGATGAGTTTCATGATTAATTGTCCTAGTCTCACTATGTAATGTTCTTTTTTTAGCAGATATGATCACGTCATACAGGACGATTTTATTATTGCGATCTATAGCCCTTATTTATTTGTTCATTAGCACCAAAATGTTGTGTAAGCGATAGTATGGCTTGCACAATGGCATCCAGATTGGATGAACATGCACGTGAAATTAAATGTGCCTGCAAATGTCCAATACATAAGACACGCCATATTGTTTTTGTACCAGATAATGTGCTTGCCTTTAGAGCATATGCAGTATGAGCCTTGTAGGTGGCTTTTTATGACATCAGATTCATTTTCTATCTCCATAGACTGCGTAGTGTGATCAATCATTTATGTGGCAGAATCGGTTTTAATCCAAGTTGTAAACCTCACATCCTAAAATAAAAAATCTATAGTGCTGGTATTTTGAGCATTTTACCATGCCAGTAAGGATGCCTTTTCCTGGTTCAAATACAAATCCACATTGATTAAAGCATGTCTCATCAGGAAATCCTTCCACTTATCTTCCAGTTCCCTATCTCTGTCTAACTTGGGAATCTTAATTGAGTTATTCACTTCTCTCTCATGACTTGCAAATCTATCAATTGACCATTTAATATGCACATTTAAGTTTCTGCCTTTTATAATAGGCGATTGTGCTTTAGCTTCTCTCCAAAGGGTTATTATCGCCTACAGATTTTCCATGAGGTCATCAATATATTTTCCTCCTGGAGGGATTTATATATTGATAACCAACATAGGGCCTCATTACGACCCAGGTGGTAAGGGGTTAACGGCGCCGTAAATTACGAGGTCCCTTTGCGGGTTCCCACCTTAACGGCTGGTTTTACCAGCCGTTAAGGATTGGACCCGCAAAGGGACCTTGGAGGTAATTACGGTACCACAATTTGCGGTACAATGGTGAAAGGAGAATTACCGCCCCGCCAACCTTGGAATGGGGTGGTAATTCCACCATTCACCATGGCAGAATCAGTAAAATAAAGGCGGCAACCAAGGCGCTACTAGAGCCATGGTTACCGCCTGGGTCGTAATGAGGCCCATAGTCTCTTCTATACCTACCCCAACTCAGTTTACTGAACTACATAGTATATGGCCACTGTGCTTGAAAGAGCCCTTATGTTTAATGGTGTATGCATTTTTTACCCCAATCAACAGTCCACCATAAGGTCGATCTGTCTTTCCTTTCTTAGCCCTGTATTCAATAATAGAATACCGGTCAATGCAGATTCAAGAAGTAAGCCATGTCCCTTGTAGCATTATCGCATCATGTTTTCTCAATATGTTACATCCTTCATTTCTTTGTATAAAAAGGGAATGCCCCCTAGTGTTCCATGTTAGAAATACCACGTGGTGGTTGTCAACTCGCTCCCTTTACCATCCTTTACTCGCAATGGTTCTAGGAAGCCCTTCCCAAGATGGGCTACAGACCTCTGTATACTCCTTTTCCCCATGCTTGTCAAAGGTAACATGTCGTCCCTGTGTATATCATACTATTTCCATGTTACTCCATTCATAGGATCATGAGGTATAATATCTTTCCATCCCATATCCCATTTTACGAAATGTATGGCATACTCCATAACAAAGTTCTCAAGCTGGGAGGAAAATAATTGTATGTGTGCCTGTTGAAGTGAGTTCAAGGAAGTCTATGTACGCAGACGAGATTTAACGCAGCTGTGGCTTTGTAGCCCATATATTTAATATTGCAGATTGATTCAAGGGTGATTTCTCTTCACTTTCAAAATGATACGTGATAAGGAGGATATGCGTGTCCACAAGCTCTACTTGCCTTCACAGGTTGTAATGGTTCCATGCCGTGTGTCTCCCTCTCATTATTATTTCCAGAGTGAGTCCTTTCTAAATGAATCCATACTTGAGGGTCAATCCAGGGTCAGATGATAATCCTGCGACTCAGTGTTAAGGGAAGCTTCATTCTCTATAATTTCCACGTCCTGTCCGTCCCTTTAAAAGCCAAGATCAAGCGTGTGAGGAGGATTCTTCTTTCTCCTTTTCCTTTTTGTCATGGGGCCCACAACTTTCATATTCCCCATCATCGGCATTTAAGTCACATTTAGAGGATTCTGTGCCCATGCTTCTATTAGACTTTTGGTCTGGGTGTTTCTTCCCCTTTCTTATTCCTTTGATTATTGGGTTGTCGATTAGATAAATTAGAACATACATTTTAATTTGCGGATTCGTATTGTACTGATAAATTCTTGTACTGATTATGGTGTTAGCAAATGAAGGGGATTAAGATCCACTCTTCCATGTGTGAAACTGAATTCTGTGTAGTAGTAGTTACTGCGCCAGCCTTCCCCGGGCTTGTTAACTTATGAATTCCTCTCATTATCATTTGCATTTTTTGAGGCATTCTACTATCTAGTTTTGTCGCCATATCTTCAATCTGTGCTAAATTAGATTTATGTTCTTGAGCAGCCTTTCGCAAATCATTGCAGCCCATAACTATGGCTTTTAACAGCTGAATCATGCAAATTACTTGCACAGTTGGAATGTCAAGGCACAGAAGTAAGAGCTTCTCTCTCAAATGAATCACTGTCAGAAGCAATGTTTACATTTGGAGAAGTCGAAAGCGAGGCTGTGTGATTGTGGTGATGGTGCTGATTCAGCACTCTAAAGGGGGCCTCACTTAACAGCTACAGGATTGATAGTAGCGGGGATGGGCTATCCCTTGAGGGGGAAAGGACATTTGTTGACAGCTGCAATGTCTAATATATGTGCTGCGTTTGCACATGCAGCTCGAGAAGCCTGGAGAAAGACAGGAGTGGGACCACTCAAGAGGGCAGACATGGGGACAAGGGGACCCGGGGAGAAGTGTGGGATAAAAAGAGTAGTATAATACATAACAGCAAACGTGAGGAGAGAAACCACAGGTAAGTAAACCACCCTAGGGTCACACTGACAGGCACTGCATAGCGGGCAGACATGCATTTCACAAGTGACTCGCAACAGCAGTGAGCCGAAGAAATGTTGCAAGCTGGATGTTCCCAGGAGACAGCACCCAAGCTCTTGGGTGCTCGTTGAGAAAGGACGAAATGAAACACATAAATGCAATGCGTGCTAAAACAGACAAATTCGCAGTGGGACCAGCGTTTTCAAATTGTCCCTTGTCAGACGGGCCTGAGAAGAAGATAACGGGCGAGGGGACTGGATAGGAGGTAGCCAATCAGCACGGGAGGTTTGGTGTACCTAAGACACAACAATGTTTTGCATCCTCGCTGATGTCTGCAAAGCACCCCATTCGTCGGATGCTGTGTGAATGTCTCCCTTCCCACAAGGTCAAGGTGTCTTGTGTTTCTCATGTGTGCTGACCGACGGCAGGATCATAAAGTTCTGAAGGTCAGCACGATGACATATTGCTAATAAAAAGTTATTTTTTGGGCAGAGTGGAACGGTATGGGCATCACAGGGGTGGCAATGAACAGAGGGGTCAAGACTGTCTGCTCCATCATTTTTCATTAACCTATGTTTATCTATTAAGGACTGAACTATCAGCTTTGTAGGACGTCTAATATTTTGTAACAATGTTCTCAACTGTTTTGGACTATGCAAATAATGTACACCAGTATAAATATTTTGACCGCAGTGGGCGGTTTTGTCAGCTTCTATCATTCAGTTCTGTTCCACTGTGCCTTTTGATTTGTGCTTGCCCAGCAGTTATAAGCAGCATTACTTCGTGCTTGGTGTATGTACCTTTTTAGATTGCTTTTGGTCTCACAGTGATTACATGCCTTCAGAGGACCCCTAAAACAGTAATGTAGTAGACTCTTTATTTTGGGTCTCAATGATAGATTTATGACTAACAGTTGCATGTTACTGAAAACTGTAGCAGTGGTTAAGTAGAAAGTCATTATCAATGGTACTTTCCTACTGTATTTGATGATTCACCTACTGCATCATTTGGTAGCTTTTCAGCAGGCGCATTATGGGCCTCATTACACGGATGGCGGTAAGGGTTTACTGGTACCGGTAAATCCTTACCGCCTTACTACGAGGTCCCTTTGCGGAATTTAACGCCTGATTTTTGCAGGCGGTAAAAACCAACCAGCAAAGGGACCAGGGAGCTAATTACGGTACTGCAATTTGCGGTACCATAATTAGCGCCTTCCCCATTTCCATAGAGCCCTATGGGGCAAAAATGGGAATGGGTAAGGGCAATGGTGGAAGGGGGAATTACCGGCCCGCCAATCTTGGAATAGGGCGGTAATTCCCCTTTCCACCAAGGCGGTGCCGGTATTTTACCGGCATGAACCATGGCGCTAATAGCACCATGGTTCACCGCCATCCGTGTAATGAGGCCCTATGTCTGTCCTTGTCCACTGCATTTGCTTTGAAAAAAGAGGTTATTTTCCCTCGACTTTCCATTGTGTCCAAATTATTTAGATGTAAATCCTCAATTATTGAGATTGTCGCACCATTGGCAGCTTTAGTCACACTGGACATTTTCAGTGCTCTATGCAGATTCTATGGAATTTTCCCGTGCAACGAGTATGTCTCACCTGCTGCCTCCAACGCAGTGAAATGTGGTTCTTACCCCTTTGCAGTAGTTCCAGGAACCGCAAGTTGCATGTGCCTGGTTCTCCAAGCACTGAGTCTGCAGTCTGCAGATTGTCATTTCTAACACTTGCTCACACGCACGCTACGCACGCAGAATAACTTTTCATAGCTCAGCACAGGGCAGGGCTCAAGACGTCGTTAAGCATGCCCCCAATAATCTGGACACTGGACATGGCCACATCAATATAGTTGCTTTGTACAATATAGCTGTGGCCATTGTCTCAGCAATATGTTTAATGTGGGTGGAATGTGTGGCAACATGTGGCTACATGCCATGGTCATTATAGTATGTTTACTCACTTTGACTACTTGCTAGAATGGGTTGAATGTCTGGAAGAATGTTGGTACTGGCTAGAGGACAGTAAGATGTTTAGTTCGGGTTGAATGGTGTGCTTAGTTGGACATGGAAAGAAGGGTATCTCTCTGTTGCTTTGTCTGTAAAGAAAATAAAATATAGTTAGTTGTAGAAAATAGTAAAGATATAAATAATTAAGAGTGTCTTTTTTACCCTCATAAGTAGTACATTGTATGTACTATATTTTCTACAACATTTCCGTGTGCTACACGGTTGTTGTATTAACATTCTGGAATAATTGGGTCACAGGGAAAAAATCTAAGGCGGATTAAAAAACTAATTTCCTACATTTGCTGTTAATGAAATTAACATTTTCTTCAACGTTCTCTTCATTTCTTTTCAGACTTAAATTTATGAAAGGGAGACACATTTTGTATGTGCAGAAAGTAGTGTAGTGGTAGTATAGGTGTATTAGGTACTTACATTGGTGATGTGTGTTTTCAGTGTAATCTAATTAACCCCTTAACTGCCAAGTGTATCCCCCCCCCCAGTGCCAAGGCCTTTTTTGGTATGTCGCCATTCAATCCTTTGTAACTTATTTGTTACATGAGATAACTAAAAAGGGAGAACATGCTTTTATTTTCAGAAAATGGCAATACAATGATGTCCAAAGAAGCCTGTGTTTTTTTCTTGTAAGAGATAGCAACAAATGGTTTGCTGTGCTGAATTCGCCATGTTCTACGATTTCAGGAACAGGTTGAGTGGAAACCAAAAAAAATATTTTTATATGGTTAACATCTGTTATGTGAGAGGTAGGCAATGTGGCCCTTTTTTTCCAAGAGGACATGTGTGGACGGAATGGAAGAGGAGGGTAGGAAAGCTGAAAGGGAATACAGAAAAACATACATTTCTGAAACGTAGACAAAACTCCAAGTTTAGGAAGGGGTGATTTGCGCAGGTCAGGAAACAACTATGTAGGGAAAATTTCCATAGTTTGGTGAAAAACTGGAAAAATGACAGAAAAAAAGGTATGTGGTGGACATGGTTGGACCGGTAAGGCAATGGCTTCTGTGAATTTTGAGAAAATCAATGATCCACTACATTCCCCCGACTCTTCCAGTTAGGAAATCACACATGTTTCATAATGTTTCACAAAACAAGTATTAGCACAAGCCAAAAACGAAGCCATTGTACACAGGATTTTTATGCTTACGGCCAAGACAGACATACTTAGAATGTGTAAATAAGGAAAACAAATGTGGTGGAGAAGGACAAGCATACATTCTTTGAAGAAGCACAGGCATACCTTTTGAAGGGTAGGTGACTTGTGCAGGTTACAAAAGCATATAGTGCTTAAAGGAGCGACTAAATGTAAATCACATTTGGGAAATGAAAGGATTGTGTGACAAAGTGCAGCAGCAAATGTATGAACATGTTATGAAAACCAAGCAAACACAACAAATGTACTACCTTCCCGCATACCCACATGTGTCCCAACGACAATGGTACCTCACATGTATGGGTGCACCTACCTGGGCGCAAAGGGAAAAGGCTAAACCACTGGTAATCCCAAGTCCTTCGGCATAGCAAGTTTTGCTGGAATTTGCTCTTGTGAACAACCTACAGATTTGGGCCTGGGGTGTCGCAGCCACCAAGGGAAACAGGGAACCCCATGCATTTCCAAAAAGAAGACATCTGTGGGAATACACAGAGGTCTGACTTGCGTGAATTGCCCCAGAATTTATTAACCACAATCCCTGCCAAAGTGGGAAATTTGGCACCAAAAAACACAATTTTAAGACATTTCCCAGTGCCAACCCACCGAAACACGCCGGCAAAAATACATGTCCTACTTTTCCACATTCCCACAGGTGTTCTGATGAAAACAGTACCTCATATGTGTGGGTGCACCTACCTGGGCACAAAGGGAAAAGGCTAAACCACTGGTAACGCCAACTCATTCGGCAGAGCAGATTTTACTGTTGTGGACAACCTTCAGATTTGGACCTGGGGTGTCACAGCCACCAAGGAAAACAGGGAACGCCATGCATTTCCCAAAAGAAGACACCCATGGGAATCCACAGAGGTCTGACATGGGCGAATCGCCCCAGAATGTATTTCCCACAATCCCTGATAAAGTCCGAAAATGGGCAAAAAAAACAACATTTTCAGACAATTCCCCTTGCCAACCCACCGAAACACACTACAAACAACACTTGTGTTAACTTCCCGCATTGCCACAGGTGTCATGACGAAAACAGTACCTCACATGTGTGGGTGCACCTACCTGGGTGCAAAGGGAAAAGGCTAAACCACTGGTAACCCCAAGTCTTTCGGCAGAGCAGATTTTGTGGGATTTTGCTCTTGTGGACAACCTGCAGATTTGGGCCTACGGTGTCGAAGCCACCAAGGAAAACAGGGAACCCCACGCATTTCCAAAAATAAGACATCTGTGGGAATCCACAAAGGTCTGACTTGTGCAAATTGCAGCAGAATTGATTTCCCACAATCTCTGGCAAAGTCCAAAATTTGCCAAAAACCCCCACAATTTTCAGACATTTCCCCCTGCCAACCCACCAAAGCACACTACCAACAACACTTGTCCTACCTTCCCGCATTTCCACAGGTGTCCCTACCAAAACTGTACCTCACATGTGTGGGGGCACCTACCTGGGCACGAAGGGAAAAGGCTAAACCACTGGCAAACCCAAGTCTCTCGGCAGAGCAGATTTTGAGGGATTTCGCTTTTGTGGTCAACCTACAGATTTGGGCCTAGGGTGTTGAAGTCAGCAAGGAAAACAGAGAACCCCATGCATTTCTGAAAAGAAGACACCTGTGGAAATCTACAGAGGTATGACTTGCGCGAATCACCCCAGAATGTATCACCCACAATCCTCGGCAAAATCCTAAATTTGACAAAAAAAGCCTCAAATTTCAGACATTTCCCCCAGCCAACCCACTGTAACACGCAGCCAACAACAACTGCCCTACCTTTCCGCATTCCCAGAGTTGTCCTGGTGGAAACGATACCTCAAATGTGTGGGTGCACCTATCTGGGCACAAAGGGAAAAAGCTAAACCACTGGTAATGCCAACTCATTCGGCAGAGCAGATTTTACTGTTGTGGACAACCTTCAGATTTGGACCTGGGTGTCACAGCCACTAAGGAAAACAGGGAACGCCATGCATTTCCCAAAAGAAGACACCCATGGGAATCCACAGAGGTCTGACATGGGCGAATCGCCCCAGAATGCATTTCCCAAAATCCCTGATAAAGTCCGGAACTTGGCAAAAAAAACAACATTTTCAGACAATTCCCCCTGCCAACCCACCGAAACACACTACCAGCAACACTTGTGTTACCTTCCCGCATTCCCACAGGTGTCATGACGAAAACAGTACCTTCCATGTGTGGGTGCCCCTACCTGGGCACAAAGGGAAAAGGCTAAAACACTGGAAAACCCAAGTCTCTCGGCAGAGCAGATTTTGAGGGATTTTGCTCTTGTGGTCAACCTACAGATTTGGGCCTAGGGTGTCGAAGTTACCAAGGAAAACAGGGAACCCCATGCATTTCTGAAAAGAAGACACCTGTGGGAATCTACAGAGGTATGACTTGCGCAAATCACCCCGCAATGTATCACTCACAATCCTCGGCAAAATCCAAAATTTGACAAAAAACCCCTACATTTATAGACATTTCCCCCTGCCAACCCACCGTAACACGCAGTCAACAACACCTGCCCTACCTTTCCACATTTCCACAGTTGTCCTGATGGAAACGGTACATCACATGTGTGGGTGCACCTACCTGGGCACAAAAGGAAAAGGCTAAACCACTGGTAACCCCAAGTCCTTCAGCGGAGCAGATTTTGTGGGATTTTGCTCTTGCTGACAACCTACAGATTTGGGCCTAGGGTGTCGAAGCCACCAAGGAAAAGAGGGAACCCTAGGCATTTCTGAAATAAAGACATCTGTGGGAATCCACAGAGGTCTGACTTGCGCAAATCACCCCAGAATTCAATACCTACAATCCCAGGCAAAATCTGAAATTTGGCAAAAAAATACACAATTTTCAGATACACGCCGCAAACAACAGATGTTCTACCTTCCTGCATTCCCACAGGTGTCCTGATGAAAACGGTACCTCACATGTGTGGATGCACCTACCTGGGCGCAAAGGGAAAAGGCTAAACCACGGCTATCCCCCAAATGGTTTGGGGAGCCACCATACAGATTTGGGCCTGGGGTGTCACAGCCACCAAGGAAACTAGGGAACCACATGCATTTCCGAAAAGAAGACACACATGGGAATCCACAGAGGTATGACTTGCAGGAATCGACCCAGAATGCATTCCCCACAAGCCCCTGCAAAGTCCAAAATTTGGCAAAAAAACTAAATTTTCCAGACCTTTCCCACCGCCAACCACCGAGACACACCGCCAACACCAGATGTCTTACCTTACTGCGTTCCCACAGGTGACAGAATGAAAACAGTACCTCATGTGTGTGGGTGCACCTAAATACCCTCGCCAATTACGACCTGGATAACCGCTATTAGCGGCACCGCTAAGAACGGTGCCACTAATAGCGGCTGGTCCGCGGGCCTGCGACCCCTCATGTTGGAAATAGCAGCATGGCGCTAATAGCACACCATCACAAGCCATGCAGACATGCTAATAGCGGCATGGAATTGGCCCAAAAAGCCCATACCGACATGGCAGATATACTGGCATCGCGACCCACCCATTAAGAGACATGAGCAGTGTTCCCACCTGCCACAGGTGGCCACAATCAGCACAAGTGGAGGCAATGGAGAGTGTGGCAGAACAAAAGGAGCACAAACAAAGAGGTGATGGCTGGAAGGTTTAGACTGAATCTTAACCACTGGCATTGCTCGGGGCAACCCTCCAGACCATCGTTCTTCGCCTGCCAAGCCATTACAGAAGGGGAAAGACCATATGCAAATCAGGCTTGGCCCCACCCCAAAAGGGGAAGTCCAGCCCGAACTGCTAGGTCACATCCCTTCTGCACGAGACCACAAGCATCCCCAAACATGTTTCACCCTTGTTGGGGCTCATCAGTGAGGAGTAGCTTGGGTCTCTAGGCCCAGCAGGCACGGGACCCACGTCTGGGCATACCCGTCCCACTCGGGGTGACAAAGCAAAAACAAAGAGGTGATGGCTGGAAGGTTTAGACTGAATCTTAACCACTGGCATTGCTCGGGGCAACCCTCCAGACCATCGTTCTTCGCCTGCCAAGCCATTACAGAAGGGGAAAGACCATATGCAAATCAGGCTTGGCCCCACCCCAAAAGGGGAAGTCCAGCCCGAACTGCTAGGTCACATCCCTTCTGCACGAGACCACAAGCATCCCCAAACATGTTTCACCCTTGTTGGGGCTCATCAGTGAGGAGTAGCTTGGGTCTCTAGGCCCAGCAGGCACGGGACCCACGTCTGGGCATACCCGTCCCACTCGGGGTGACAAAGCAAAAACAAAGAGGTGATGGCTGGAAGGTTTAGACTGAATCTTAACCACTGGCATTGCTCGGGGCAACCCTCCAGACCATCGTTCTTCGCCTGCCAAGCCATTACAGAAGGGGAAAGACCATATGCAAATCAGGCTTGGCCCCACCCCAAAAGGGGAAGTCCAGCCCGAACTGCTAGGTCACATCCCTTCTGCACGAGACCACAAGCATCCCCAAACATGTTTCACCCTTGTTGGGGCTCATCAGTGAGGAGTAGCTTGGGTCTCTAGGCCCAGCAGGCACGGGACCCACGTCTGGGCATACCCGTCCCACTCGGGGTGACAAAGCAAAAACAAAGAGGTGATGGCTGGAAGGTTTAGACTGAATCTTAACCACTGGCATTGCTCGGGGCAACCCTCCAGACCATCGTTCTTCGCCTGCCAAGCCATTACAGAAGGGGAAAGACCATATGCAAATCAGGCTTGGCCCCACCCCAAAAGGGGAAGTCCAGCCCGAACTGCTAGGTCACATCCCTTCTGCACGAGACCACAAGCATCCCCAAACATGTTTCACCCTTGTTGGGGCTCATCAGTGAGGAGTAGCTTGGGTCTCTAGGCCCAGCAGGCACGGGACCCACGTCTGGGCATACCCGTCCCACTCGGGGTGACAAAGCAAAAACAAAGAGGTGATGGCTGGAAGGTTTAGACTGAATCTTAACCACTGGCATTGCTCGGGGCAACCCTCCAGACCATCGTTCTTCGCCTGCCAAGCCATTACAGAAGGGGAAAGACCATATGCAAATCAGGCTTGGCCCCACCCCAAAAGGGGAAGTCCAGCCCGAACTGCTAGGTCACATCCCTTCTGCACGAGACCACAAGCATCCCCAAACAAAAGGAGCACACCACACCCCTTCCCACACCCCTTCCCACACCAAGATGGTTCCAATACTAGCAGCATTACATGGGCTGGTGGACATGATTGCATTGCAACACCAACAACAACAGGCAGCACAGAGGAGACGCAGGAGGAGGAGGAGGGCGAGACAGGCCAAGCAAGCCCCACCAGTGCACCTAGTAATACCACAGAGGCATCCACCAATCCCCAGGATTCGAGCCAGTCCTTTCAACCTAACCCCTGAGCAGATACACACCCTGTACCATCTGGACCGGGATACCATCACCAGCATCGTGGACATGATACACAGCGACATTGTGAGTCTCATAGACATCCGTACTGCCATCCCCCCTCTACTGAAGGTGGTAACTGTGCTCCACTTCCTGGCCGCAGGCACCTACCAGCATACAGTAGGGCAGATGCATGGCATATCACAACCAGTATTCTCACGCACGCTGAACCAGGTGCTCAATGCCCTCCTGAAGCACACAAGTGAACACATATCCCTGCCACGGACTGCCCAGGAGATCTCCAACACCACAGTTGGCTTCTATTCACTGGCAGGCATCCCAGGTTGCATCAGGGCCATCGACTGTACCCATGTGGAATTGGTGGTCCCACATCACAATGAAGTAGTCTACCGAAACAGAAAGCAATTCCACTCCATCAATGTCCAAATGGTATATGACTCAAACAAAATAATCACACATTGTTGTGCCCGATATCCCGGATCAACCCATGATTCAATGGTCCTGCGGAACTCAACGATACCAGGCTGCATGGAGCGGCATGCCGGACAACGTTCGTGGCTACTTGGTAAGTAGCAGGGCAAGCACATGGCAGTGTGATGTGGGGTGTGAATGGGGGTGGCGGAAGAGATGCATACTCCAACTGGGTGTGATTGGGGGTGGGAAGAGATGCGTACTCCAACTGGGTGTGAAGGGGGGGATATGCATACTCCAACTGGGTGTGAATGGGGGGGAAGAGATGCATACTCCAACTGGGTGTGGACTGTCATCGAGTAGAACAAATGGACATACAGATGTACGCCAATGTCCACCAAGGCAGGCCACAATGGACCATAATCAAAACCATATGCAATTTTGAAGCTGCACAACATTGAAATCAAACCAATATGCCAAACATGACACATCTATCCACATGCACATTGCACATTATACCATACCCCATATGACACAAATCAGCAACATGGCGCCAATATGCCAAATCAAAATGTGCGCTGAACATCATCACTACAGCTATGCGCCCTTGAGTGCATGCAAAGGGATCACCTGTAGCCATTGTACTGAACCACACCCGTACACCACGACTGAAGTGCCGCTTCACAGCATGGCGACATCGATTTCAGAATGGCAGTACACTAGCAGTGTGGTACAAATGTTGCCTGGGCCCAGGAACCCCTAAGACCTGTCCTCACCCAGGACATGGCAATAACTGCCGGAGGCATACATGGTCCATGTCCACTACAAGGACTAGCTCACCTTCTCACATTGCAGTTACACAGATCGTCTCCATGCATTCTGGGATTCGTGGATGCCAATCACAATGCAAAGTTGATTTGTGTGATATGTACAGGTTGCACTTATTGCGAACAGTAACATGTCCCCGTTGTTGTCCCCATGCAGGTGATGCTGGCTATCCCCTGAGGAGGTGGCTCCTTACCCCTGTACGGAACCCACAGAGCAGGCACGAAGAGGAATACAATCGTGCACATACCCGTAGCTGCGTGGTAATAGAGCAGACATTTGGCCTTTTGAAGACACGGTTCCGGTGCCTCAGCAAGTCGGGTGGGGCACTCCTGTACGGCCATGAGAAGGTGGCCAAGATCACCATGGCATGTGTCATGCTGCACAATATGTGTATCAGACGGAATGTGCCAATGCCCCATGACATTGAAATGCAACCACCTGATGAGGATGATGATGAGGAGGGAGGAGATGGGGCTGCAGGTCATGCAGGAGACAATGCCCAGGAGGGACGGGATGTGTGTCAGCATCTGATCAACCAAATATTCTGAATCACATGGTCCCACTCTGTTGAATGGATGTGGGTATTTGTCCACTGGGTTCTGTGGTGAAGCGCACACTGGGCCCTGTCCCCCAATAAAGCTCACATACTCAAAGATAAGGTCCAAGCCTGTTTTTTAACTTGTCACCAGTGTGTTTAATACATTAAGAAAAGAAGAAGTGCATGGACCCAAAAACGCAAACACCCTATGCCCCCTCCCCCCACAACACTCCCAAAATACCCTATCCCCCTCCCCTCACAACACTCCCAAAACACCCTATCCCCCCTCCCCCACAACACTCCCAAAACACCCTATTCCCCCCTCCCCCCACAACACTCCCAAAACACCCTATCCCCCCTCCCCCACAACACTCCCTAAACACCCTATCCCCGCTCCCCCCACAACACTCCCAAAACACCCTATCCCCCCTCCCCCCACAACACTCCCAAAACACCTATACTCCCTCCCCCCACAGCACTCCCAAGACACTCTATCCCCTCTTCCCCCACGACAACCCCATGTATGGCTGGTACAACGTTGCTGTCTTGCTGTGCATGTGCCAGCTACATCGGGCTGGCCCTACTTCCCATGCCCACCACCACCATTAGGGGGGTTGGGAGGGTGTGCGCCACATGGATCGCAAGGAGCGCCGCCGGGGGCTCGTCTGCCTTGAGCTGGCAGAGGAGGAGGTACATGGTTGTTCTTGTGACGGTGTGGGGTACTGTCTGTCCATAGCGTCCGCTATGCGGGTGAGGAGCTGCCTCAGTAGTGCCATATCCTCACAGAGCCTGTTGGTGCAGACTTCCAAGCCCTGTCTCATCTCCCTTGCATTCTCCCTGACCTCCTCCCTCAGACCGGCTGCCTCATCAACATGCTGGCCAATCAGCACTGTTATCTCCTCCTGCCGCTCTCTGACGGTGGCCATGTCATGGCCACTGTGTCCTGCTCGTGTGGTGGGTGCCGCACCTTGATCTATGGGTTGGGCATCAGGTGAGGACACCGGTGGGCTCCAGCACCCTGCAACGATTTCATCGCCAGACTGGGCATGGCTGCTGGATTGTGATGTTGGCCATGGGCTTGCTTCTTTGGATTGGTGGGGGCTGGGGGTGTGCTCTTGCATGGCCAAGTCACAGGTGTCCTCCACATCGGACAGTGGTGTGGTGGCTGCTGCCTCGCCAATTGAACTGTTGGCAGCAGACAGTGGCCCCTCCGTGGGTGGTTCCTGCATTGGGGGAATCACTGGAGTGGGTGCAGCAATTATTTCAGCCGGAGCTTCACGTCTTTGTGAGGTGGGTGGCTTGCTGTGTTTGCCCCTCTGCAGGAGCACACTCCTCCCTGTGCCCCTTGATGTCCTGGCGGTGTTCCCTGGCTCCTTTTCCCTGGCTTGTTTCTTGGCAGGGGGAGCCTGTGTCGCAGTGTCCTGCTCATCGCTGTCAGTCTGTGAGCCTGTGGGGGACAAAGAGGGGGATGGCATTGGTGATGGGTCAACGTGCTTCATGCAGATGTTGTTCATCATGCTGTTCTATGCATTGGGACTTCATTAGTGGGCATTCAGGTTACGGGAATGTCGGGTGGCTCATTCATGCATGGGTCTGGGTGGCACGTGTCTGTGGTGATGCGTGCATGTGTGTGTTTTTTGGGTTGTGACACTCACATGGGCAGGGTTGTGTGCATGTATGTTTGTGGCTGCATCCATGAGCTGATTTAGGGCTCACATTTGTGGGGTACCTCACCTTTCACAGTGCATTGTTTTATGTGGACACTCACCTCCATCTAATGTTGTGGGCGCACCACGCTCCATGTCGCCGACTCCCTCTATGGATTCAACACCTATGGTGATTGCGCAGGTCTCCTCCCACTCCCTCAGTTTGATAGGTGATTCTCCACCACCTCCTGTGGCCATGGCCAGCTTCCGATTGGCAGCCAGTATGCTGCGGACACGGAGGCAGATATCCCATCCCACCGTTTCCTGCAATGTTTCACAGTGCGGGTGGTGGTGCCCTACCGCACTGACTTTCTGGGCCACCTCTGCCCAGATGGCCTTTTTTTTGTTTAGGGTCTCACGCCGCATGTCATTCGCGAAGACCACATCAGCGTTGGCGGCAAGCGTGTCGGTGAGCATGATGAGCTCCTCATTGGTAAATTTCTCCTTCCGCTGCCGATCTGCTCCTTTTTTAATTGCCTTGGGCATTGTCAGGGGGTCGTGGATGGTTTTGTATGGCACTGGTGTGGATGCAGGTCCTGTGGGCAGAGGATGGCAATAGATTGTGTTTTTAAAGATGGCCGCTGTGCTCTTTCCCGTTCCTGTGCGATGACGCTATTTCCGGTTCTGCAATTTTACGGTGACTGCTAATAGCGGTCACCGCTAATTACGTGTTGCAGGAGGTCGGAAGTGCTATCAGCGCTTTCATCAGTGCCGCTAAGGGTCTTAACAGGGTCTTTAGCGGCATGGCGGTAGGGTCATTACCGGCATGGCACTATGCTCGTGTCCGCGTACTCGTAATGGCATGCAAATAGCGGCCTCTTGCCTAGGCGGACACGTTAATAGCGCCATGCCGGTAAGGGCGGTATCTTACCGCCATCCGTGTAATGAGGCCCAATATCTACTTCTTAATGTGCATTTCAAAATCTCCAAAGGGTTACTATCATTTAATACAAACATGGGGTCAGAGATTCAAATTAAATAGGGCAGAATCCCACTGCAACCTATAACAAACATGTACATAAGTTAGATGATATTGTTTTACTTACAATAGTCTCACAAAAATGAAATTATCTTTAAAAAACCTATTATATGGTTGCACTGGCGTGGATTCTTATTCATAGAAACATGGATAATGAGCATTAGAGAGCAATCCTTGTTCCGCACTCCACGCAAACTGCATAATCTGCACTCGTACCACTACCAGCTGCTACTCACTTCTTCACTACAGAATCGCCAAAAGCACCCGGTTAAGAAGTATCTTTCGGGTCATGGGAGAGGGGCATAATGATATGGTCCTTCATTTGCTTTCCTCACCAACTGCACTCACAACATTATCAGCTCATCATTGCTGCTTCACTAAAAATCGAAAGTCGCCATTAAGGTAATATAGCAAAGGGTTTCAGATTCGGAGTGTTTGTGGGCTTTCTGCACTTTACTTCCGCTCTGTCCCTTCTGCTGTGTTTTTGTTGAGGAGTCATTGTGCCGCAATGGTGCTGAAGCTAAATGATATGCACTCCTAGAGTCTGGTCACTCCATTTCAGTTTTAGGTGATGCATCTTCTCTAGCATATAGAACTAACACGCCCTCATCTATTGGTGGTACCATAAGTGTCCAATCTTGATGCCAGAAATGCAAGCTAAACGGGACCACTCACTGGTATTTCTTATTATGTGCTTATAACATTTGCACCACTCATCAAACTATAGCTGGGGAGAGCCATTGAGAAATAATAAACTGCGCTTGTTCTGGGTCACTTGAATACTTTTCTCTTTGCAATGAAAAGGTGTTTATAAAAGAAGGATGCCATTTTTTTTGTGAACCATTAAGGTTTTTTATATGTATTTTGATCTTTTATGATTGTTTTATGAATTGATAGACATTAAAATGTCTATCAATTAAAATATGTATATTTTTTGAAAAATCTTGTGTGCCTACCTAAATTTTGAAAGGGTAGTTCCATCAGACTTCCATAACAGTATCCTTTTCAGCAGAATCTCCCCGGCTTGGCACTCCATGGATTTTCCTTCACAGAAGTCATCTCTTTTAGCATATCAGGCGG
Organism: Ambystoma mexicanum; assembly: GCF_040938575.1. Lineage (NCBI taxonomy): Eukaryota > Metazoa > Chordata > Amphibia > Caudata > Ambystomatidae > Ambystoma > Ambystoma mexicanum. The sequence goes on from NC_090934.1 coordinate 621,059,662, forward strand.
TTTCTCTTCACCCGTGTACTTCAGTCCGGGTCTTTCCTGGGGTTTCCTCCCATGGACTCCAATCATGTGGACTCCAATCCCGTGGATTCCAGGAACCGGCCCTGCCAGGACAATCAATTAATGATTTCTAAAGTGTATAGAAAAGAGACAGGTTAAGTACATAGCATAGAACAATTGTCTATCCCTCTTTCACTACAAGGCTTAAAAAAAAAAAAAACGCCAAAACACTGTAGCTTCCAGGACTTGCCACTTTTGGACACCTGCAATTAAACACACATTATAGAGAAACAAACAATATTTTACACTTTGCATCACTATACATCTTTATTCCTTTTCACCATGACTCTTTGTTTATTTGATACCCATGCACAATCTTACCATACCATATTATATATAGCTTAGTCTGATTCGGCGCCTTTTATGAAAACATGGCACCATTTTTTTAAAGGAGAGAAGTGGCATTTTTGTTTGCTTTTGCTCACTCAACAGACCATACTTTTGATTATTAATGGAGTGAAATATATATTTCCTTGTACCTGCTCTCATGTCATTAGGTTACATGCATCATGAAACAGTCACTCTTCAATGTATCCGCCAACAGATAAACTTACAATGCTTTTACCACTATTTCTTACCATCAACATTATTTTCATCGCAATAAGAACATTTAGCTGGTCTCCACCTGCTCAAGTCTCCTGGTCACATGCTTTGGGTGGCAGGGCTTAATTTGGTTGACATGAACAAATTGCTCTATCACTATCTCACCCTCTGTCCTCATTATTTTGTATACCACAGGGGATATTTTATCTACAATCTCAAATGGTCCTTGCCATGCTGCGAGAAACTTAGAATTTTTATGTCTATTCTTTCCAAAATTATATTTGTATACCCCACCACCTATCTTATATTCTTTCACAGATGTCTTTTTATCATAATAGGTCTTTGCACTTTCAGCAGCTCTTTTCAGATTTCGCTGTGCAAACGCAAATGCATGATGCAAGTGCTTCCTCAATTCTACCACATATTCGTGAACTGTGGATGCACTCACAAGTGTTTGCTCATGGCTCTTGTACAATAAATGTTGTGGCAACACCATTTTTCTTCCTGTTAATACCTCATTAGGACTGATGCCTGTTGCTTTAGAGTCAACCTAATAGCCATTAATACTAAAGGTAACCGTAGGTCCAACTCAAACCTGCCTCTGCTACAAATTTCTTTAGTATCTCTATAATAGACCTGTTACTTCTTGTTGCGCTCACCTGGTCTCTGCGGGGGCGTTGGGACATGGTTGCAGCCCTCCCAGGGGTGAGGTCACTCGGGTCCGACTTAGCCCTCTGTGCTTTTCTGGTGACTGGTGGTAATAGGTGATGCTACTCGGAACTGCTCCTGCATGGAGAATAGGGGGCATGAGTATGCCAACTTGTGCACCTGATCCCCTTCCAGACCCCTTCTCCCAAACTGTGGTACCCGTGGGATGCGCTGTCCCTGGAAAGCTCACCTGTTGATTAGTTTTGGTGAGCACTCCATCCTGCTACTTCTGGCAGGGGCGCTTGTATGATCTGGACCGAGTTCCTTCACTGGTCCCTTCCACTTGGTACTCCAGTCCTGCTGCGACTAAGCCACTATACTTTGTCTTTTCTTGTCTGTTTTTGTTCTATTATAAAGTTCATTGTCTTGTATTGCTGTCCGTTCCTCTTTTGATGTTCGCTCTTTTGCTTTCTTCCCTTGCAGGTGATGTTGCCGGCCCGGTAGAAGCTGCGGAGCTCGAGACGGCAGCCGGAGGGAATGAGGAACGAAGCTACAGTGGTACAGCAGCTGGTAAATTGTTAACTAGGGGGCACACAGGGTTCAAATGCGGCGCGGCCCTAGGATGGATGATATAACCTTGTCTTTCTTCTTCTTCACAGGGTCCAAGTTCGTGGATGCAGAGCACGTTGCTAAGGTGTCGGGATCAAGATCACTGGATGTCAGGAGATGAGTCTGCAGATGAAGCGATAAAGCACCAGTTTCCTGGAGGTGAGTATGCAGGAGAACGCCTGGTTTCAAAGGTAAGTAAACTGGTCCAAGTGGCGGTGAGTGTCACGTTGCATGCAAGTGCACAGTAACGCGAAGCACTGGCCTTAAGGATGAAGCAGCTTATATAGCTGAGCTTCTGAAGCCATGCCCACCAGGTTCAGCCTGCCAGCCACACCCTGCCACACCCGATGAGTCAGCACATGAAGACCAGGCCTAGGGAGCCACACCCGATGTGTCAGCACATGAGGATGTTCTCTGGAATAGTCTTTCAGCTCCTGGAAAGTTCTTGTAAAATAAAAGCACTGCTGCACTGAAATAAAGTAAAATCACTCCTGCACTTAAAGTGTTCCTGCTCACATCTCTATATGAGCCTGGCTCCAAAGGCATCAGGACTGAGTCCAGCCAGGGCCCCTGTGTTTATGGGTCCCAAAGGGACATACGTGAGTCAAGTGACCCATTGCCCCATCACTAGATGGTGTATTTGTTGTGTTCTGGGGCCTGTGGCCATGACAGCACTCCCCCTCAAGGCCCCTCTCATGGGTGGTTTCCTCCCCTGGCCCTCGTTTAGTGGGGTTATTGTGGTGGAACTGCCTGATTAATCGTGGAACGTGGACATGCTCACGGGTTACCAGGTCCGATTTTGGGGTCCATAACCTTTCCAGTCTATAAGGTAGTATAACTTGGCCCGGACCATCTTAGAGTCTAGGATCCTTTTAACTTCATATTCTGGTTCTCCTTCAACTATTTCGGGATCCAGTGGAGTATCGATCCATGTACCTGGTCTCAATGGTTTTAGGAGGGAGACATGAAACACTGGGTGGATCTGCATGTGGGCCGGTAATTCTAATTTCATGGCCGCAGGGTTGATCACAGCCTTGATAGTGTAGGGTCCCAGATATCTGGGATGGAACGCCCTCAGAGGGATGTTTTTGTATGCTAACCAAACCTTGTCTCTGACTTGGTAGTTGGGAGCTTCCCTTCGGTGTCGATCCGCAAACTGCTTCTGTTTCTCTTTGGCTCTGGCAAGATGCTCTGCTACTTCCTTAAGAACCTGGGTGATGGTTTTGCGTAAGGTTGTTACAGCAGGCATTTCTAAGGATTTGAGTGGGTTGAAAACAGATGTCCGTGGATGTCGACCGTACACTATGTAGAATGGGCTTTGTCCCGTACTGGTGTGAATGGAGGTGTTATATGCATATTCTGCTAACCAAAGTATGTCCTTCCAGGTAACCTTGGTTTGTTGCAGCATACACCTAATGTATTACTCGAGGGTCTGGTTCATCCATTTGGTCTGGCCATCGGTTTGGGGGTGATGACTTGTAGATAACCGGAGGGTGATTTTGGCAATTTTACAACACCTTTTTCCAGAATGCAGGGACAAACTGAGTTCCTCCGTCTGATATCAATATTGATGGGAACCCGTGTAGCCGGACAATCTGTTCCAAAAACACATTAGCCAGAGTAGAAGCAGTTGGGAGACCTTTGTGGGATGTTTTGACCCACTCAGCTGTGCTATGCTACATCACTTTTCTGCATTGGTGCATCAAGAAACAACAAAATGGCTGTGCTGACTCCTGTGCGAGCCAAGATCTCGAAATTGCGTTTTTGTAACAACCAGAAAATTGCTGCAACCCCTGCCACACACATTTCAGGTGGGGTGAAACAGAGTACTCACTGCAGGAATGTGCCAGTGTGTTCTGCAACATTTAGCATAGAGTGGAGTGAAAGAAGCAGCATTATTGTGCTAAAAACCTAAAATGCCTCTTTAAATTGACACTTTCCCAACCTTAAAAGTGCTGCTTGGCGCTAAATTCATCATTTTCTCATGAACCATGTGATTAAAAAGGACCTGCAATGCCCAGGATCATTCCTTGTGTCTCAGAGGAACCGGGCCTCATTTGAATGACAGCTCCCGTCAATGTATCCTTGAAAAATTAACCCGGGGCTCTGTTTTCAATTTACACGGGAAATGTACATTTGCTGCAGATGAAAACCAAATTTAAAGAAATAAGTTAAATGTACTTTTTCCTGAATGAAGAGCAAAATCGCCTATTTAAAAGTACATTGTTGTGTAAAGGCATGCTCATTTAGAAATTTAAAAATGTCTTGCTGTTAAAAGTACTCCTATAAACTGTTTTGATTCCATAAATTTCAGTCAAGATTTAAAATGAGAAAATAAAAGCTAAAAACCCAGGCTGAGTTGGCAAAATATATGAAATAAAAAAATCTTGCTCTGCCAGTTCCTAGCCCTGAGAAAGGGTGACACCTCATAAACTGCTGGCACAGGTAAGGCTAATTGCTAGTTTGGAGGCTTTGAATGCCCAGGACAATGGGTCTTCCCAAGTCGTCATCAGACATTCATCTTTGCCGCAGGCTGAGACAATAGCAGACTAAGACTCTCACCTTTCAAGTGTGAGGGGCAGGGAACTTCAGTCAACAAAGAGGCCCCTCATCCTTCTTAAAAGGAATTGACATGTGCTTACAGTTGGGGAAAAGAAAAAACAACCTGATTAAGTGACCATAGACTTCCTTTTGGTTTTAAAAAGCCTATTTTGTAACTGAACTTCAAAGACATTTAACTTTGCAGCAAGAATGGGGAAAAATATGAAATGTTGTAGCTTTAAATCTACTTTTATGCTATTTCTATGAAGACTTGGTAGAACTCAGTACTGCATAAGGAACAGAAGTTGTAAAGAATCACATATTGTGGCAAAAGTATTGATATTGCACACTAAACATTTTGTACACACATCCCAGGGTTAAATGCACATCTATGTACAATGTTGGGAAATTTTAGCCCAAATCTTTCATGGTTAAAATTGCCAAAATGTAGCAGAAAGGCAAAACTAGGTCCCACACACTTGGGGTTTGGATTGAAATGTGACCCACACAATATGCAACCTGTGTATCTGATTTTCACAGAGGTTATCACTGTCTAAATATGTATTTGTGGTAAAATTAGATTTTGGTTCTAGGAGCTATGGGAGGTTTCTAGACATTGTAAAAGTAACAGCATAAACATGAGATACTTTTTTGTGATCCAATCAGCGAAGAGCAAGACAGAAACTATGCTTTTGCCCAATCCTAGCATTATGGGTGTGTCCCTGCCATATACTTTAGTGATGTCATTTGGCTGATAAATAAGGGAAGCTGATAACACACAGAGGCTGATTCCTGACTTTCTTCCTGATTTCCTGCGTGGCGTCCTGTTCCTGATTTCTTCATCCTATTTGATCTTGATTCCAGATTTCATTGCAAAGCCAAGGCCTGTGCATTGCTGAACCCTTTTCCAGCTAGGCCTCAAATTCTAAAAATCTCAAAAACCCAAGGGAAGCATTCTGATCTAGCTGGCTTGGTGCTATTAAATACAAGCCTGCTCCAAACTCGCCATCCCACTGATCTCCAGTAAGCAGAAGGGCCAGTCCAGTGACCAGAACAGTCCAGATGATCCTGTCCCACCCAATTTGCCCAGTTGTACTTGGTTAGACCCGATCTGTGTGATGACCAGAACCCTTGATGGTCCAAAATCCTAAATTAAAGTGGACTTTAAGTATTAATAGGAAGCATAGAAAACTATAGCATAACTTGCATTGCCTTGTCTCATCCAAATCTCTAAACCATCCTATCCTCATCTTAAGAACGTGTAACATTGTCAGAATCCTTATTGCCATCCTGTCTTTGCTTTATTTTGCTCAGCGCCATTTCTTAAGTCATTTTTATCTTGTGTAAATCTTAAGTTATCCATCCTACTTCGAGTGATCCGACTGGTTCTGCCGGGGCGAGCACTGGGGATTTGGTGTTGAAGTCCTGAATCAACTCCAGAGCTTACTTTTTCCCTCCTTGGTATTCTAGCAGGAATGCTCTAGTCATAGAGTAAAACTATAGTAAATATTTTCTTGTCCAAACTGAGTTTCTTTTCTGTTTTCACTACCCGATTTTTCTAAAAATGCCTCTCATTCAATATTGCAAATCTTCATTAGTTTAAAAGCTAGAGACTTCATTTCAACTCCGGAGTATACATAAGACCTATAGCCACATCCTAACACAAATCTGCACCAAATCAGTGTATTTCACTAGTTTTCCTTAAAAAACATTTGGTTAATTTTAGGCGGGAATCCACAATTTTGCAAAGTTTTACATGTGTGTGATTTTTAGTTAAAATATTTTCAACCTTCCATTCAGATTTAAAGTGTTTACTTTTGCTCATACTATAGCTCATGATTGTTAGTATCTTTCCCATGTGCTCCCATAGAGAGCTCATACTATAGCTCATGATGGTTAGTATCTTTCCCATGTTGCTCCCATAGAGATTTGTACTGATTTCAGAATTTTTGCACACATTCATTGTTTTACACAGCCATTTCCAAATGTCATTTTAAAAGTGTAAGATTTCAAATCCGTATTTTCTTTTATAGGAGGGAAGATCTGTAATAAAATACATTGATAGCGTATGCCTAGATGCTGGGGTACTTCTCAAGGATGTAGCAGACCTGCAGGAGTTTGTTTTTGGGACTTGTGTTGTGCCCAGTTGGCACAGGTTGCGATGAACTGGACAATGTCCTTTCGCCAAGTTGGCCACCAGTAATCTTTCTTTATTTTAGCTAGGTTTTTGGAAATTCCTGGATGCCCTTCTACTAATGAATAGTGATAGTTTGCGATGATTTGATTCTGTGACTTCTTATCCGGGATGTACAATCGTCCTTTGTAGTATGGTAAATTGTCCACAATCGTATACTGTTCTCCCTTCCCTAGCCATTCCTGTTGCGCTGGTGGACTATCAAGTGTTGCAGGTCAGATTTTAAGTTGTCTAGAGTGGTGGTTGTGGCAATCATGCCTTGGATTCGTCCTTCTGGGATGATAGCTGTGGGGTCTGGTGTAGTGAATGTCTCTTCTCCCTCACTCATGTGAGACAGGGCCACTGCTTTCCCATTGTGTACTCCGGGTCTATAGGTGATGACGAAGTCATATTCCACAAAGAAGAGAGCCCAGCAGAGTTGGCGTGATGATTGAGCTTTAGCAGTCTTCAGATATTGTAGATTGCGATGATCCATGATGACGGTGACTTTATGTCTAGCTCAAGAATATAATGTCTCCAGGCTTTGAATGCTGCTTTAATTGCTAGCAGTTCTTTATCAGTGATTCCATAATTCAATTCAGGGGCTGAAAACTTGCGAGACCAGAATCCTGTTTCGGATCTCGTTGTGACAGGACGGCTCCCATTACTATGTTGGAAGCATTGGTTTCAACCACATATGGCAGTTCTGGTCGAGGATTAGATGTTTTAGCTCCTGGAAAGCTTTCTCTGCCTCTGCGGACCAATTAAGTTGTTTATTTTTCCATAGTAAAGAGGTGATTGGGTGGATGATCTGGGAGAACCCGGGAATGAACCAGTGATAAAAGTTGGCGAACCCGAGTACACACTGTACTCCCTTTATGGATGTCAGTGAGGGCCAGTTAAGGATGGCGTCTACCTTGCATGTGTCCATGCGTATACCCTGTGCTGTGAGAATAAAGCTGCGGAATTCTACCTCTGTCACATGAAAGAAGCATTTCTCCAATTTGGCGTATAGCCGATGTTGCCGCAGTTTCTCCAAAACTGCCCAGCCACGGTTGACGTGGTCCTCCTTGGTGGTCGAATAGATAAGAATGTCATCAATATAAACAAGAGCGCAGACATCCAACAGTTCACGGAGCACGTCCTTCATGAAAAATTGGAACGCCACCGGGGAATTACATAGTCAAAAGGGCATAACCTGATATTCATAAAGGCCATATTTTGTGCGAAAGGCCGTCTTCCACTCATCTCCTTTTTTTTTAAAAACTTTTATTTATTCAGCTCGGTAGCACAGATACAGTTGAGGAACAACAAGGAATGTAGAATCAAAACAATGCAAACGTCACAGATTCATATGGTAAATACAAAAGAAATAAATGAGGGAAAAGGGATCATCATATGCACATGGGGGACACATAGAAGGTCAGCACAAGGGTAGGTGGGAAATAAATCAAGGACCAACTGGGGATGACCGAGGAGAAAGAGCTGGGGATGTAGGATCTGAATCGGTCTCAGTGGGGGACATAAATGAGCGAAACTTCAACCAAATATCTCTAGGTCTGGAGCGGGCGGGCTGTTGTATCGCCCAGGACTCTTCGGTGGCGGAAGCCCACGTAACTGCCTTGAGCCACTGTGCGTGAGTAGGAGTGGTAGGCCGAAGCCAGCAAAGTAAAATTGTATGCACAGCTAGCAGCATACAGAGGCCAGCTAGTTTCCTGGAATCACGGTGGAGCTCGGGGAAATCGTGAAATAGGCACTTCATTGGGGATGGGGGGATAGGGTATTCGATGATGGACGACACGGTGGAACACACTGCGCTCCAGAATTGAGTGAGACGGGGACAAGACCAGATCATGTGGATATAGTCAGCATCCTCATAGTCACATCTAGCGCACCTAGGGGAGGAGTCATTCGAGATGCGATGTAGCCTAGTTGGGGTGTAGTGGTACCTGTGGAGCAACTTAAATTGAATTAATTTGAATCGGGAGTTGAAGGAGACCCCCTGGATATGTGCGCACATATGGGTCCAATGATCGTCGGTCATTTCCTGGCCGAGATCTGTCTCCCATGAGCGCTTTAGTTTGGAGAATGCGGGGGGTGATCTGGTTTGAAGCAAGGTGTATAGCCTGGAAATTTTGCCCCTCATAGGGGAAGGTGAGGATAGTTCAGTGATTGCAGGCTTATCAGGTGGCAGTGCTGGGAAGCATGTATACTTGTGTTTGAGTACTCTACGGAGGGATGAATATTGAAGCCAAACGGACGGTCTCCGCCTAAGGGGCAGTGGGAGGTCAGGCCAATTTATGAAATTAGCCTGTTTGAATATGTCACGTAGCAATTAATAACCTGCCTCAGCCCATGAACGAACAACCGAGGAAGGGACTTGTGGGACCTCCGGGAGAAAATTCCAGATTGGGACGTTACCATGAAAAGGCTGGGTGGTGCCCAATATTTGCCATGATTTGGATAAAGCCAAGGACGTGCATGTAACTGGATCCAGTGAGGCTAATACCATCGGCATGGGTGTGATCACCAGAGACCGGATGTCGCGGTCACTGACCGATAGCTTTTCCAGTTTGACATGAGGAGGGGGGTCTGATATATTAAACCAGTGCGCAATGTGTTGAAGTTGTACCGCCAGCCAGTACTTGAGGAAGTCAGGTGCCCCAAAGCCGCCAGCCTCCATCGGGGCAGCAAGGGTCTTGAGCTTAAGACGGACCGCACCCGAGTGCCAGAGGAAGGTATTAAGGGTGCATGTCAATGCCTGAAAGAAGTCGGCTCCCGGCCACTGCGGGACATTAGCAAATCTATACAAGAGTTGGGGAAGCACCACCATCTCCAGTACCCCAATCCTACCCGCCAGTGAAATCGGAAGTTTGTTCCAGCCCTGTATTTTTATCATAAGGTTTGTAAGGTATGCTTGATAATTCTCCTCCAAGACCCGTTCAGTGTGACGCGACACCACTATGCCTAGATAAGTAAATTTAGTCTGGGCCCATGTGAATCCCATGGTATCGGGAGGGGGGAGTGTGCTGGGAGTGAGCGGGAAAAGGGTTGATTTATAGCAGTTCACCGTGAGACCAGAGATACGACCAAAGAGAACAATATCCTCTAGTATTGGAGCCAGGTTAATTTCGGGGGAGCGAATGAAGAGGAGAGCATCATCAGCATAGAGGGAGACTATATCCGAAGAACCGGCGGTACGTAGACCCCTATGTGCGTGGTTTTGGCGAAGCATGTCCGCAAACTTCTCCATTGCCACAGCGAGAGTAAGGGAGAGAAGGGGCAACCCTGTCGAGTGCCCCTAGCTATATGGAAGAGGGAGGAGCAACGGTCCTCATTGCGGACTCTGGCAACAGGGTTGGAGTAGACTAGCCTAACCCAGGAGAGAAAGGCAGGGCCGAATTTGCATTTGTCGAGTACCCGCCAGAGATACCTCCACGAGTCAAAAGCTTTCTGCATATCAAGTGTCGCAGCCACCGCGTGTACACCTGGGCTCACTCTACTTATAATGTTGAAAAGATATCTCAAATTCAAGGAGGTGGAGCATCCCGGGATAAACCCCGCCTGGTCTGGGTGGATGATGTGTGGCATGAAAGGGACAAGTCGTAGAGCGAGTAATTTTGCATAAATCTTGACGTCACAATTAATTAATGAGAGTGGGCGGTAAGAGCCGCACTGTGTGGGGGGTTTGTTGGGTTTTAGTAAGACTGTTATGGTGGCTTCGCGGAGCGAGGGGGGAACTGGCTTACCTCCACCGACTCCTCCCAGAGAGTAACTAGACGAGGGAGTAGGAGTGATTTGAAATGCTTATAGAACTCGACAGGTATACCGTCCGATCCTGGGGATTTGCCTGATGAGAGGGAGTCTATGGCCTCCGGGAACTACTCAGGAGTGAATGGGTTCTCAAGAGATCCGATGGTGCCAGGGATCCGTCAGGTCTCTCAACTCCCGGAATGGGAGGGGCACCAAACTCACGGCGGAGAAGTCTAGCTAGGAGACGGCTTGGGCATTCACCCTCACCATATTTCCTCGCATGACCGGGGTTATCAAGAAACCTCAGCTCGCGGTCCGCGAGCTTGCAGAAGGTATCCAACTCCGTGCCAATTGACGCAAGGATTTCAGGGGTTTGGTCTAGGGTATATTGGGCCTCTAACGCGGATAATGTGGCCTCGCTCTCGGCAATCTACCTACGAATATGATACCGTTTTCCTTGGAAAGGGCAATGCCTCTGATGTAGGCCTTAAAAGACTCCCAGAGAGTGGCCTGCGAAGACACGGAGTTGGTATTGATCTCGAAGAACTCCTCAATTGCCGACTCCATCTCCGAGCTGAAGGCCGGATGGAGGAGGGAGAGCGGTTTCATTCTCCAGTGTCTGGTTCGGTCATGGTCTGGGCCCCAGTAAAGGGAGGATTGCCAGGCCTGAAACGCTCCTTATCAGTATATCAGACACTAGCCATCTGTCAATCCGGGAAAAGGAATCGTGAACCGAGGAATAAAAGAAGTAAGAGCGGGAGTCGGGGTAGAGGAGTCTCCATGTGTCAATCAGGGACAAGCGGGGAAGGGAGGAGAGTGTAGTGTATGCAGCTCTGGAGAGTTGACAGGGTCTGGAACCAGATCTGTCCAGGTCCACATCGAATATCGTATTAAAATCGCCTCCCCAGAGAATCGGTACCAGCGGGAAGCCATCTAAGAGAGTCATAAGGTGTGTATAAAATTCGGGATCGTCGATGTTGGGACCATAGATATTTAGCAGGACCACTTCCTTATTCTGGAGGGTACCATGGAGTAGCACATATCTGCCCAGGGGATCAATTGACGTAGCAATGGGGTTGAATCTAAGGCTCCTGTGAATAAGGGTCATAACCCCACGGCTCGGGGTAGAGTAGGTGGTAAAGTATCTTTGAGGACCCCCTATTTTAGCAAACTTTTCACAATACTCAGCGCATGCATGCGTCTCCTGAAGGAACAGGATTTTAGTCCCATGTCTCTCGGCCTGGAGCTGTAGTAGTCTCATTTTCTTGTAGTTACCCAGCCCCCGTACATTCCAGCTCATAAATGTCAGAGTTTCCTCACTCAACACTCCCAAGGTAGCCATAGAGGAATACGGGTGGATCGAAATGTGCCCCCCATGGACGGTGCCCAATGCAGTCAGATCTGTAACGCCATCGGGTCCGTGGTGTCCTGAACTCTACCTTTTTCTGCGAATACCAAGCTTTTTTTAACGTATAACCCCATTCCCCCCACCCCCTCCCACATCCCTCCCCCAAACAGAGGGATGAACACCCCATAGCCAAACAACCAAATCCAAAACAATGGCATCAATGCCTGGGGGGCCTGCGAACTGGCCTGGCGACGATGCTCCGAACCATGAGGCAATTTTAGGATAAACATGATGCCCGACAATGAGATCCATTCCCACCCGGGGGTGGTCCCACAGGGGGGGGGGAGGGGCGGGCATGGACACCAGATAATGAACCAATATAACAGGATTGTAGGAAGTAAATTCCCAATCAACTGGATCGAGATGATGTATGGGCTCAGCCACAGATACTGAGAAAGTGTCATAATGACAAAGGAGCATCGGGAAGGGGAGGCATATCCAAGGAAGGCCCAGAAGCGAGCGGGGGAGCCCAGCAAGAGGTCAGACAACCCAGCAGGAGATTGTCAAGTGTACACCGCAGATGCCCAGAGAGGCCTCCACGGTGCACAATCGGCTAGTGGGTTATAGTTGTCAGGTAGGGTCTCTCAATGAGAGGTGATCGCTTGTAACGTCAATATCTCAACCAATATAAAAACAACGTCAAAAGGAGTGCAGTTTGAGAAACAGACAACACTGGGACCAAGGGGCTTCCCCGGGATTCCCGGGCAATCAAGAGATCAGAGAATGCATGTGGTGAGTACCTGGAACGCATCGATGGGGGAGAGACCGCACCATCGACCGCCCAGCAGCCCGACCACATTGTGGTATGTCAGTGAGTCATTAGCCAAAAACAACAGAGAGAAACAGCAAAGACATTAACATTGTATTGTTACAGATGAGACCAAGTCGGGATGAATGGTGACTCTCTCGTCCCATGACACCCCGTGGGCACCGCAGCATGTAATGACAGTATGTTACAAGAGTAGATAAGTTCTGGAACAGGTCACAACGGCATCCACTCAACAATAAGTCTATGTTGTGGCCAGCCAATGTCTCATTGTGTAGACTGATGCAATAAGGGATAAGACCCTAACAGTGCTTGTTGCGAGTGCAGTTCAGCCGGGGAAGTGTTCATCTATGAACCTGGAGGCCTTCTCAGGCAGAGTGAAGAAGTACACTCGATTTGCATGCTCGATTCGCAGTTTGGCGGGATATAGCATGGCATATTTAACCTGGAATTCACGTAGTCTCCTCTTCACCGCCAGGAAGGTCTTGCGCTCACGCTGGACCGCCACCAAAAGTCCGGATATAGATGGATCCTGGCTGTGCCCAAGAGAAGGTCTCCCGTGATTCTCACCGCCCTGATGAGGGCATCACGGTCGCGAAAATTCAGGACTCTGGCTATAATAGGACGCGGAGGGGCGCCAGGTCTGGGCTTCGCTGTGAGTGCACGGTGGGCTCTCTCGATCGCAAACTGTGGGGAGAGTTTTGGGGAGTCCAGAAATTGGAGTAGCATGCCCTCCACGTATTCCTCCATAGGTTCTTGTATACCATCCTCCTGTACCCCGATAATGCGGAGGTTGTTGCGCCTCGAGCGAGACTCAAGGTCCTCGTTTTTCTTCTCCACCTCAGTAACGTGGGCAGATAGTGTGGAGACCTCAGCACGGAGGGAACCTAAGCCGTCCTCAGCGGTGCTCACCCGCATCTCAATCTCGGCCACACGCCCATCATTTCTCTCCATATGTGCCTTAATAGAGGATATCGTGCCATTCATGCCATCCAATTTACTATGAATTGTGGTGAACCCCTCCCGGATGTACTCCATCATTTTCTGGGAATCGGATGGTTCCAGTGCCAGTGAAGTGGAAGGTTCCTGTGGAGATGTCTCCACCCCAAGGCCCCCCGAGGGCTTTGTGAACATATTGATAGAGGATTGCTTCTTGCCAGTTCGCGTCCACATGATGACGGTGAGAGGATGAATTTAAGTCTACAAGACCAGACAGGGGAATGGATAGGGCCCCAAGGGAAGGCACCCGGATCGTCGCAGGAGCCGTGTGAGTGGAGACAGGGCCGAACACCAGGACAGAGTATGGCGACTCCTTTCCAGGTGGGGAGACCAGTCAATGCCAGACTGCAGATCCCGGGACAAAAGGGCCTCCTCGGCCAACTAATGTGTGTAGGAGCCAGTGAGCAGTAAGCGGCCACAAGAAATTCTGTAGGGGGTCAGGGCCCAAGAAGCAATGTCCAGCAGGAGAGGCAGGAGGAGCCGGAGTCTTGGGTGTTGATGTAGTGAGGTAGTGCAGGGGTACACCACTGTATGAGGCAGTAAGATGGTCGGCACTCAGACTAGTGGGTGGAGGTCGTCAAGGGCAGGTGGAGGGGCCCGGAGCCCTGGAACAGGCATAGCAGAAGGACAAGCAGATGGGTGGTTTGGCAAGGGTAGACTCCTCAGGTTGTCCCCGTATCAGTTGATAAATCAGATGAACCACCAACCACAGCCAGAAGGTTTAGGGGGTGAACTGGCTACATGGCCCCAAGGGGGATCCCACGTTGGCTTCAAAAAGGAGCTTGTGGGTGCCGTGGCCGGGGGAGAGACCCACTGAGGGGCGACTCCGAGCTCGCACACCAGCACCAGAGGGTTCCAGGGGAGAGAGAATGGGGTCGCCGTGATCAGCCAGTTCTGCACGTAGCTCCCGCAACCAGCCACGAGGGCATGGGTCCAGTGCAGCTCGTGGGGCACCACAGGACCCACCGAGTATCGGGGGGCCCAAACGTCCCCCAAAGCTTCCGGAATCAAGGAGACACAGGACAGGGTCCGCCGTAGTGAAGTAGGCGCAGAGGAGATCGGGGCCCGGGACAACTCACCGCCCGGAGCCGGATCAATGGAGGGTCTATCGTGGTCAGCACACCGCCCAGGACGGGGCAGTGGAGCGGGTCGCTCTGGAATCCAGTGTGGGTCCCAGCCCACAAGGCGGAGGAAGAGGCTGCAGCGCAGGTCAGCCCCTCTGGTGTAAGGCGGGAGAGCGCCGTAGCGCAGGGCGAGTAGAGAGCCCCTCCCCCACAGTGGGCCGCAAGCCGCGGAACACTGGCGCGATCACCTGGAACTAAGAGCGGGCCGGAAAAGCACCCGCTCCCGCCCCGCTCGCAATGGGCTGTAGCTCTGCATCAGGTGCGGCTCAGCGGGCGGCACTCGAACAGCAGACGCCCGGCCCCACCAGCAATCCCAATAATGGGTCGGTTGTTCGTAATGTCGGGCAAACAGGAGAATTTCGGAGGGAAGGTGCCTCATGGAACGGAGCTGAAAATCAGGCGGCCATCTTCTCTGAGCGCAACAGCGCCCCCATGACTCATCTCCTTTTTTGACTCTTACTAGATGGTAAGCCCCTCATAAGTCTAGTTTTGTATATATCTGAGCATTTTTAACTTGATCCAAGAGCTCGGGTATAAGCAGTAACGTTTTTTACTGTGATCTGGTTAAGGGCTCTGTAGTCAATGTAAGTTCTCAGGTCTCCCTCCTTTTCAGGCACAAAAAAGAAGGGCGAGGATGTAGGGGACTTGGACGGATGAATGAAGCCATTTGCCAGATACTGATCAAGGTAGGTTTTTAGATGCTGGTTATCCTGTTCTGTTAGGGCGTAAATCCGGCTGCAGGGAACTTGAGCTCCAGGTACCAGATCAATTTTGCAGTCATATGGTCTGTGAGGAGCTAGGCTGTTTGCTTGCTCTTTTTGAAAGACATCTTGTTAATCCAGGTATTCAGGTGGTAGTGAACTGGTGAGGCCCAATATGGTTTCTTTCTTCGACGAACCTGGGTTGGTAAGACCTTTTATTGAGAATCCGTTCCTATAACAGGTGTCGGCACAGTCTTGGGGAAAGGTCAGAACTCGATTACGCCAGTCAATCATGGGATTGTGGGTCTCCAGCCAGGGCATTCCCAATATCATCTGGAACTGAGGAGCACCGATAAGATTGAAGGTGATGTCCTCTTGGTGACCGTCCTGACACAGAAGCGTGACCTTCTCGGTGTATTGTGTCACTGGGCCAGATGATAGCTGAGATCCATCAACTGCTGTGACATTTTCCAAAACCTGCTTGTGTCAGAGAGGAAGTCCTATCCGGGTAGCCAGATCTTGGTCCATGTAATTTCCCACAGCACCCCTGTCAATGTATGCCTCCAAGGCATGTATTTTCGACGGTTGCTTGTGGTTTAACAGGAGCACAGGGATGACTAGATGTGAGGTCTGTATAGGTTCCTTTTCACCATTTGACAATTGGACCCCTACAGTTGCCGGTTGTTGGAGTTTGCTGAGTCCTGTTCTTCTTCTTCACCCTTGTCAGTTGCTACAGCTGCTTTCCTGGGTGGTTTCACCAGGCATTCTCAGAGAGAGTAATGTGCCTTACCACAGTACAAACAAAGCTGCTACTGTCTCCTTTTCTCCCTTTCTGCCTTGGTGAGTGGGCTCCGCAAGCTTCCGATTTGCATTGGCTTGGACTGTTCGTGGGATTTGGTTTGATTCTCATGGGGTCGCACATAGACCGACTGCCCCTCGGCCTTGGCCTGATCCATCTTCTGATCCTGCAATCTGTGATGGAGCTGCACTGTCAGGTCGATGTATTCAGCACATCTTTCCGGGGGATTTAATACTTGGGCTAATACGTCCTTAAGTTCCCCTCACAAGCATCGATAAAAGAGCGTAGTTCTTTTCTCCTCTGGCCAGTTAGTTCATGCTATCAGACGATTGAAGGAAGCGATATATGTTAGTAGGTCTTGGTTAACCTGCCGTAGTGATAACAGTTCATTGTCCAGAGCCTCTCCTTGAGTATGCCATGCAAATAGTTTCTCCATTTCAAGCTGGAAACCTCCAAAGTCTTGAAGCAAAGGATCATCCTGGTTTACAAAGGGTATTGACCAGTCCGTCGCACTACCTCCCAAATATGAGAGTACAAATGCCATTCTCGCTTGATGATTGGGGAATGTCCCTGGTCTGCACAAGAAATGTAGGTCACATTGATTCATAAAGATGGCGTACTTATTCAGATTGATTGTGAAGCGTTCTGGTGGGGTCAGAGGAACCCCCCCCTGGAAGAATCACCTGTACTGGCGTGGGCTGTGGAGGCGTGGCAGGAGGGGCATACCCCGACAGTGGGACCTGGCCTCCCTGTGCCCGGAGCATTTGCCTTGCTAGTTCATCTGTCCGCTCCTCCCGGTTCACAATTAGATCCTTCCTTAGGGCATTGGTTTCCTGTCTTGAGGCATGAACTTCAGCCCGTAACTCTCCCAGTAATCGGGCCAACTGGTCAGTTACAGAAGTTTCCATAATGCCCAGGCAGAGATTCAAAGAGGCTTTGTATTCTGTTACGCTCACCTGGTCTCTGCGGAGGCATTGGGGCATGGTTGCAGCCCTCCAAGGGGTGAGGTCACTCGGGTCCGACTTCCCCCTCTGCACTTATGTGGTGGCTGGTGGTAATAGGTGATGCTGCTCGGAACTACTCCTGCGTGGAGAATAGGGGATGAGTATGCCAGCTTGGCTCCTGATCACCTCCCAGACTCCTTCTCCCAAACCGTGGTATCCGTGGGATGCGCTGTCCCTGGAAAGCTCACCTGTTGATTAATTTTGGTGAGCACTCCATCCTGCTGCTTCTGGCAGGGGTGCTTGTATGATCTGGACCGAGTTCCTTCACTGGTCCCTTGCACTGGTAGTCGTTCTTGTTTGCCTTTGTCTTTGCTCATATGTTTTTGTTATATTGTAAAGTTTATTGTCTTGTATTGCTGTCTGTTCTGCTTTTGATGTTTGCTCTTTTGCTATCTTACCTTGCAGGTGATGTTGCCGGCCTGACAAACTGCGGAGCTCGAAGCAGCAGCGGAGGGAACGATGAACGAAGCTGCAGTGGTACAGTAGCTGGTAAGTTGTTAACCTTGTCTTTCTTCTTCTTCACAGGGTCCGAGTTCATGGATGCGGAGCGCAGTGCTGCAGAGTCGGGGTCAAGATCACTGGATTTCAGGAGATGAGTCTGCAGATGAAGCGATGAAGAACCGGTTTCCTGGAGGTGAGTATGCAGGAGAACGCCTGGTTTCAAAGGTAAGTAAACTGGTCCAAGCGGCTGTGAGCGTCATGTTGCACGCGAGTGCAGAGTAACGTGAAGCACCAGCCTTAACGATGGAGCATCTTATATAGCTGAGCTTCTGAAGCCACCCCTGTTAGGAAAGATTTCATATTAAAATGTAATTTTCCCTCCATGTGTCAACCCCCAAACATTTTGCTGCTGTTTTACACCCTGATCTAACCTTTGCCAGAGAAGCTCTGCCCTCAGCTGCACTCCTTTGGGCTTTCGCTCACTTCTTATGGGGAAACTGACATGCCCTTAAGACAGTCAGTACTGGGAGACGTTGTTTTCCTTAGTCCTTTCCTCATGTTGCAGCTTTTGTGCAACATGTAACAAGAGTGCAATATAACTTACTTTACCGCACCCTTGGGTCTCTAATCATTCCAAAGGCCCTAGAAAATCTCAGTAGACTTTTTATGAACTGTGCAGATGTGTCATGGACAGGACTGGTGGCAGCTATCGTTTTCTTATGTTTTTAACCAGTTCTTGCCATGTTATCCGCGCTTACCGCGTTTGGCACAAATAAGTGGCCTGCTCCGAAATGGCCATGCCACAAGGTTCTTTGTCCTGTCCTTTGGCCATCTTGCCCCTTCACTTCCCCCCGGTTGAGCCGACCTGGGTCAGTCCTTATTTGGTCATGCACTTTCCCGTGAAACCCAATGCTTTCGCAGGCTTCTGCATGCCTTGTCTGTGTGCCCCCAGGATGTGGGCTGGGATGTCTGTTCCCAATACACATCCTGGGTGCCAGAGAGTTTGGAGTGTCCTGCATGCCTGGGACCATCGTGGTCCATGATTGGTCCACGTATGGAGTGAGTGTTTGTGAGCAGATCTCCCATTGGGTCCTCTCCGTTTTGGAGTGAAGGGAACTTTGGATAAGAGGAGGCGGAGAACACCACTACCATGTCGATCTCCTGAGTTCACACAAACAAAGGATAAGGAGCCAAGTATCCTGCAACAAGAAGCTGAGTCGAGGAACCGCTGGTGACCCGCTGGAAGGTTTGGCACCCTGAACCCGCTGTCGTCCGGTGAGACCCATCTGCATCTGATCATCCTAGAAGGTCTGCGAAGATGCTTCTACCCATTGGAATAGTGGGACCAACTACTCTCGGCACTTTCATCAAACCCTGCAAGTAAGCCTCTTCGGAAGCATCCCTGGGCCAACCAGTGGGCTGACCAGTTTACGCGGGACGTTTGCTCTGTCACTGCCGCAGTTTTGAGGAAGCCCTCGAAACTTGGTATACTGCTTGCTCTGTGTCCACGGCACCCCCAGACCGAATTTCGTACACTTGGCATTCCCAGGTCTGAAGTGAGACGAGTGCGCCCGGACCAGAGTAAACACGGTTACCGTGTTGCCCTGCTGTGGCAACGACCTCTGCAAGTTCACTGCACTTGTGACCCCCTTGACCCTGAAGCCTGCTACCTCAGAAACTGCACAGTGTCGAGACGTCCTGATTGTCGCATTCGAACCTGCCAGCGAAGTCGGCTGTACTGGCGAAGTTTGGGTCTGCCTGCGTCTGGGACCCATTTTTATGCACGAAGTGGCCCCCGAGGGCCCCTTTCCTTTCCACAGCTATTGCGAAATAGCGACTCCATCCCGCACTCTCAACCTGCCTCTGCCCTCAAGTGGAGGTCCTGCTTGAATAGTGGGGACTTGTTCTTCATCGACCTTATCCACCTTCCTGAGCTGCTAGTGGCCATTGAAGAGACCCTATTTTGTCCCTTGGCACAAGCGCGTGCATGTAAATATTGAGCATAAGGCTCCTCTCTTCGTAGGGCTTGGACTGCCTCTTCGTTAGGTGTATTATTCCTGTTTTCCTCCCCATCTAGGTGGTCTACACATTTCGTGCCTTTTCATCCGTTAGACCCCTCTGGTCTTGTATACATATTGTGTTGATTGTGATGTATTGGTTTACTTTAGTATTATTGTGATTCTTTGCTATGGCCTATGTTACAAAGGCCTTTTAATAAATGTCTAACCTGTCTGGAGTAATTTATAAGTGTCCTTGCTTTGTGTGCTCATTGAGGTCTTTCAGTCACCCTCACCCCTCTTGAGACTTAGGGCCTCATTACACGGATGGCGGTAAGGGTTTACCAGTACCGGTAAGGGTAAACCCTTACCGCCTTACTACGAGGTCCCTTTGTGGGACCCTACCTTAACGGCTGGTTTTACCAGCCGTTAAGGACGGAAACCGCAAAGGTACCTTGGAGGTAATTTCAGTACCGTAATTACCACCTTCCCCATTCCCATTGAGCCCTATGGGGGCAAAAATGGGAATGGGGAAGTGCCATGGTGAATGGGGAATTACCTCCCCCACACACCTTGAAATAGGGTGTTAATTCCGCCATTCACCATGGCGGACTTGGTAAAATACCGGCGGCAACCATGGCGCTAATAGCGCCATGGTTGCTGCCGTCCGTGTAATGAGGCCCTTAGTCTTGACAACCTGCCATAGCTACCCTGATTGGTCTGGCTTGTCCAGAGGCTACCCTGTTCCCAGAAACTAGGTTGGCCTTCTGAACCTCTGCCCCTCCAAGTCAGAGTTCAGAAATCCCTCTTAACAACACCCACCAGGTTCAGCCTGCCTGCCACACCCTGCCACACCCGATGAGTCAGCACATGAGGATGTTCTCTGGAATTAAGGCTTTCAGCTCCTGGAACTTTCTTGTAAAGTAAAAGCATTCCTGCACTGAAATAAAGTAAAAGCACTCCTGCACTGAAATAAAGTGTTCCTGCTCACACCTCTATATGAGCCTGATGACAAAGGCGCCAAGACTGAGTCCAGCCAGGGGACTTTGTTTATGGGTCCCAAAGGGACATAAGTGAGTCAAGTGACTCATTGGCCCATCACTAGATGGTGTGGTTTTTGTGTTCTGGGGCCTGTGGCCATGACATTTCTCTCTACATTCCCAGAAGAAGCCGGTCGATAGGAGATGTGCAATTTCCTTTTTACCCCCAATATCTGCCACTCCTTGCTCATCAAGTCCCTTGTGAAATGACTTCCTCTGTTTGATTCTATCCTTTGGGGTAACCCAAACCTTGAAAATATGTGATTTACCAGTAATGTGGTGGCTGTTTGTGCACTACAGTCTGGTGCAGGAATGCATTCCACCCACTTCGACATTAGACATACCACCGTTAATAAATACTTATTTCCCCTGGCTGATCTTTTCATAGGCCCAATATAGTCGATTTGCAAATCTGACCATGGAAGAGTTAAGCCTCTTTTCATTAATGGAGCTCTATGCATTGATGAAGCAGGTTAAAATTGTTCAAATACCAGACACCCACTGGTGTATAATTCCACATCCTGCGACATATGTGGCCAGTAAGCATAGTCCTTCAATATTTCTAAAGTTTTTTGTGAACCCCTGTGTCCTGCAGTTATTGTTTCATGTGCATGGTGTAATATTAGCCCTCTGAATGAAAGAGGCACCACCCACTGTATTTGACCCGTTCAGACGCCCTAATCATCAGACCATCCTATAGTTTAATTATTTTTTGTTCTTTAACAACACTCTCAGTTCTTCCTTTCCTTTGTAATCGTTTTCAGTTGAGGGATTTTGTTCGGGTTGTACCAAATGATTATAAAAATCACCCAACGCTAGGGGCCTCATTACGAGTTTGGCGGTAGCCATGGAGCTACTAGCTCCATGGCTGCCTCCTAACCGGGCTCCTTTACTGGGTTCCCTGAATGGGGAATTACTGGGCCATTCCGGAGGGTCTGGTAATTCCTCCCTCAGGGAACCCGGGCCCGGACCTTGCCCATTCCCATTTGAGCCCCCATAGGGCTCAATGGGAATGGAAGAGGGAGCTAAAAACGGGCCGATTACGACCAGCCCGTTGTTAGCTCGCCCTTCCCCTAGCGGGACCCGGTGACGACGTCTGGTTTTACCAGGCGTCCTTACCGGGTCCCGCGAGGGGACCTCGTAATTTCACAGAACGGGTTTGACGGGTCCGCCTCCATTAGCAGAGCTTGTTAACCTGTTCTGCGAAGGTCGTAATGAGGCCCTAGGTCTTCTTATTATGTCTTAATCAGATCCTGATCTGGCGTATCATAAATCCACTGCACTACAGGTCTTTCAACTTCGTTTTGGAGATTTAGAGCGTGTAACTGCATCCACCTGTATTTCATCAATTAGATGTTCAATGGGCAACAATTCTCCCATGACAGCCCCAATTTTGGCCAATTGATCTTTTTTAACATTTCCCTCCTTATCCTCTCCTGGTGTCTTTAAGTGTCCATACATTTTCCTCCAATGTATTATTAAACCATTCTCTGACACTAATTTATCTATAGCTTGGATCATGTTTTAGGGGATTTTTGTTATACGTGAGCATACCCTTTGCTTTCCAGCCAGGTAAGCTACGAAGCTGTTCTGGGCATAATCAGAATCAGTTACTAGGACAATTTCTTTGAATTTGTTATCAATTGTGGTAGTCATCACATTATAAATGGCAGTTAACTCTGCTATTTGGCTACTCCTGGGTCCAATTCTCATCCCTTTACTATGAATGCCTTCACAGCTTATCCAGACATTTCCTATTCCTGCCGCCTGCTGTTTATCACTATCATTTTCAATAGGATGAGCACATACATCTGCATACACATTTGGCAAATCTTTGCACACATTTTCATTAAAAGCTTTGTGTGGTGACTGTTCAAATTCATTGAAACACAGCTCTACTTTTTTTAAAAATCTGAAACACATTCAGTTGCACAGTCCTGCAGATCTGCTATCCCTTGAGCAATTGGGCTCTTTTTGTTCTGTCCATATCTCACCTCCACAGGGAATCCCTGCAATGCCAATGTCCAAGAAGTAATTCTGCACTGCGCTAGTTTGCCTGATCTCATCCTTTTACTTTGTAAAAATTGCAACGGCTGACGATTTGTTTCAATGTTCACCTTTTCAACCTGAATAATGGGATGGAAGTGCTGCAATGCCCATACAGTGGTCAGGAGAGCCTTTTCACATTCACTGAATTTAGTTTCAACCTGAGATAACGCCTTGCTCGCATAGGTGATCGATTTATGATTCAAACCATGCTTTTGAGATAATACAGCTGACATACACTGTTCAGTGAATCCTATTTCTACAAAGAAATATTCATTCTTTATGGGATAGGCGAAGCATGGTGCCTTCATGAGACATTCTTTGAACTTACCTACTACCTCAGATTGCTCTTTTTCCCATCTACAGGGTACATTCTGCTTCAATAATTTAGTCAAGGGTTGAGTTATTTCAGCGTGATTCTCAATAAACTTCCTGTCATCGCTAGTAAACTTTTTAAACCTTTCATATTGGTAGGATTTTTCAATTTCTGTATTGCTTTCACCTTTTTCCTTTGTGGATTTAACCCATGTTCAGTCACTTCATGGCCTAAAACATTCACTTTCTTTTTGCACATTGGGCCTTCTGCAAGGATACTTTGGCACCCGCTTTCTGTAATTGATCAAGCACATATCTAATTTCTTCAAAATGCCTTTTCAGTCTCTCATTTTTAATCAGAAATCATCCGCATATACTACGATTCCCCTTTCTGCCACATCTGGAAGTGCTTTTCTCAAAAATATGCCAAATTCACTCCCACTATTGACATACCCAAATAGTGTTCTAGACAAAGTGTATTGCGTTTTATCAAATGAGAATGCGAACAGATTCAGATTGTCTTCAGCCAATAGCACACACCAGTACCCAGATGTAAGATCTAATGTGGTAAACACCTTTGACCCATGCACCTGAGCAAGGCCTCGGTCAATAAATGGGCATGGCCATCTAGACCCTTTTACCCTTTTATTTAATTCTCTCAAGTCTGCACACAAACGCCATTGACCATTTGGCTTCAATATGCCTAAAATGGGAGTGTTTGAGGTACTATGAATGGGTCTAATAATCCCTCTGGATTCTACATTTTTAAT
Organism: Ambystoma mexicanum; assembly: GCF_040938575.1. Classification (NCBI taxonomy): domain Eukaryota; kingdom Metazoa; phylum Chordata; class Amphibia; order Caudata; family Ambystomatidae; genus Ambystoma; species Ambystoma mexicanum. The sequence goes on from NC_090934.1 coordinate 621,083,396, forward strand.
TATCTCTGGCAGTGACTCCAAGCATGCCAGTGGCAACCGATATTGGCGTACAAATACCGGATTTCTACCACATCCTTCTGGTAATGTGGAAACCTGCAAATCAGTTAGGCCACAATCATATGCATCCTTGACAAAAACCTCCTTAAATACCATAAATATTTTCCTCAATTCATTCCTGTCCTCTTCACTATCACATGCATCTGCTGACAGAATTTGCTCCTCTACCATTTTTGAAAATTCTGGAAAATCCTCCAATGGAGGAACCTCTGTGCTTTCTTCTAACTGTGTGGCTGTTTCTCTTTGGAGAGTTGGCACTTTTAAAGTTTTGGAATATCAGCCTCCACTTCAATAGGTTGATTTCCTGTTTCATTTTCACTCAAATCAAATAATATGCAATTCTCTTGGTGGCAGCACACTCTCTCATTGGAATCATAAGGATACACAGAATGAATTTTGAACATCCCCTTGGATTGGGAATCCAAAGACTCTGGCAATTCAGCCTGTGCATTCACATATTTCTCAGTGATGTTCCCAATCACAGTGTTGTTAAAATCTGCAGTGTAATGTGATTTTTGTATTGCAATTCCTAACGCAGAATTTTCTTCCAAATAAATGTCTTGACACCCTTTATTATCTACCTTGATTTTGATGGGCCCATCCCTAATCTCCACTAATGGTGTATATTCACATTCTAGCCCTTGCTGTTTTATGGTTTCATTTAAGTGCACAAATGCATCAGAATCCTTCATTTGCTGCCCATTTCTATGCTTTAGTGTTATGGTGACTTGTCTGGTAAATGCAGGAATGGTGACCTCCCTTTTCACCTGTAACTCAATTGCATATGGCACCAAATGTGCTCAATGATAAGCCAGTTTCTTGTCTTCAAATTCAGGTGCTCCTAGCCGGGTCCACACTTTTTGGTTAAGGAAGTCCAACACCATACACATTCCGAGCATAATATCATTTCCCAAATAAAAATCATTTTGTGTCCCACACACTATACACACATTTTGGTAGATTTTTTTGGGCCAACGGTAATTTTTGGCATGCACCTTCCTGCAATTCTATTTTAGTTTCTCTTTAATAAAACTATGCCCATCTCTCATATGTATTTCTAAAAGGGTTGGGACATGTTTTTCGGTGGTTCCCTCAGGGATAGTATTTGGCTTGCACTTCTATTCTTTTGAGTAAAAACGCAATGTATGTTCATCTATATTGGTCTGCCATTTTTTCCTAGGATCCAAATAGATCTGCATGGATTGTTTCTCTTTTGCAACAGTATGGCATTCGTTTACACTGCTGTTTTGTGACTTTACCTTCTTAGGCCGTAATGTTTTTTTTTTGTTAGAGACCACATAACCCCATGTACTCCCTCAATGAGGGGCGACAACCTTTTCAGGCAATCTGTTCCCATCAAAAATGGAATTTCACTGAAAGATGTGATCAATACTTCCTGTCTCATTCAGTGTTTTCCTATCTTTATGTCAACTTCGGTGACAACTTCGATAGGTACCTCCTCACCCTTGAAATTATGTACTGGGCCTTTATTTTGTTTCACTTTGATCTGATTTTGTGGGGATCTCCTTTCATTGATAACTTATACCAACTGTTTGGGCATGATCGTGGCCTGTGCACCTGTGTCAATCATTACAAACATATTGCACTTTACTTCCACAGTAATGGGAGCATAATACATGTCCTCAACTTCTTCCAACACACACAGAAAGTGTGAATTTCTTCTGATTTCAAGACTCACTTTTCTCAGGCCCTTCTCACTTTTTGCCAAGCACAAGGCTAGGTGAAAGGATATCTTTCCCTCCTTTTTGCCATCTCATCTCGGGAATCTTGGTCTGTCTTGTCACGTTCAGAGGTCGTCTGCAGTGTAGCCACTGTTCGCCCCTCTGTTTGGGGACCATCAGCATTCATAATGCGGTCCTTCAACTGAACATGCTCATATACATCACATGGTAACTTGTCATTTTCTGACTCTGAGCACCTATTTGTATCTGGCACATCATCAGCCTTTATAGTCTCTTGAAATATATGTGACTAAAAGAACTCTTTAGGTGACTGGACTGTACCCTCCTTTTTAGTACTCATTTTTCCTGTGTGAATTTTATAGGTGTTTTGAGTATCTAGGGAGAATGTTTCAACAGTCGAACCTAGTTCTCCATCAGTGGTTTTATCATGGCATGTGATGTCTTTTTGGAATTTGTCTCTTTGCTCTTTTGGAACTTCACATTTATTTTCTCCTTTCTCTTTCTCATCTGCACACTTCAATAGTTTTATTCAACGCTAGATTAAAACAAACTTCCTTTTTATGTGTGGTTGCAATCCCTGCCCCATTCTCATTTGCGGGCATCTTCATGGTTAAATGAGCAAGCAATTCAGGACCGTTACACAAAACCGGTTTATGGGATTCTGTATTTTTATCATTGCAGGTGCCATTAGCATTTAGTACTTGTTATCAGAAGCCACCAGAACGCTTTTGCGACCTTCCGCCCCCTCATTTGATGACTGTTTTTGAACTGCACAGAATTTCCCTATCTGTTCAGACAACATTTTGACTTGGGCCTCAAGCCATTGAAATCTGTCAATTTCTCTAGAATCTTCTCTTTGTGGTCTAGACCAGTACTGGTTACTTTCACCCTGGTTAAATCTGTTCTGGTATCTCTCAGGAGATTGATTTCTATTTGAATTGTTTCTGAACTCTTGATTCATGGCAAGTGGAGAACATGGTGTGATCATTCTTTGGTTGTGATCCACTGGTGGTGTTGATTGATTATAGTGGCGTGGGGCATAGTTCACATTTTGTCTTTAATTTTGTGAGAACTGTCCCCTATGCTGATTTCCGTTTTCAATGAACCGATCCACATATCGTGGTCTGTCCTAGTTGCCATACACCATAGTGTTGGGGTCAAATCTGCTCTGTGCCCCCAATGTATGGTAGGGACTATTGTTTCTTGATATTGGTTTTGTCTCTGATTGGTATTGATACCTGACGTATTGGGCCGATATCCCACCCTGGGTCTGTCTCCCATGTATCTAGGACTAATGTAACTCTCTCTATTGCTTGAGTCATGTGACTGAAACATCGACACCTGGGATGGCGGCCTCTGTGGTGCACCTCCCTGATCGAAGGTCATATTATTTTCTGACTGGAGTTTGGGCTGATTCAAGTGACATTTTAGCAGATCTTGTGGATGATTCATGGAATTATTTGCGCCAAAAAACGGGGATTTGTGCGCCATTCTGCCCGTAAATCCCTGTTTAACAAATGGGGATTTGCGGGCAGAACGGCGCACAAATCCCCGTTTTTCGGCGCAAATAATTCCATGAATCAGCCCCCTTATCTCTATTACCGTTGCTGAGGAGTCCTTAGATCTTGACTTTGTTTCTTTAATTCTATCTCTATCTCCACTCTGGTAATAGAGCACCTCATATAGTTTGGTCCCTTGTTCTACAATCCACTCCAGTGATTTCTCGTGATCAAACTCGAGAATCAACTGTGATATAATATCTTTTTGTAGGCCATAAAAATAGGCAGTCTTAAACTCAACTGAATAAAAGGATACATGAAAGCGAGAGAAAGCTCTTTTTAACTCTTGGAGAAATTGACCGGGTGACACATTTGGCCTGGCTGTCATTGTATATGTGGCTTTCTTTGCATCCTGCAGTGACTGATATGGTGAAAAATGATGTCTAACCTCCTTTTCAATTTCTACCCATGACATATTTTCCTGTTCATTCAATCCCCTGATGGCGCTCACTTTGGCAGCATCTAGAGTTCAATGAAAGTATTGTCTATACTGTTCCTTGTGTATCCTTAGGGCTTTAGATATATCATGCACTGCTTCCAGCCGATCCTCTATACAGTAATCACCCCCTTTTTTGAATGGCTTAATTAGGGCCTTGATTGATTTTTTTAATTTGATAGTGCTACTTGACGCTATATTTGGAGTTGCATTATTCTGTTGTTCATTCTTTTTTTCGGGTGTATGGGAATGGTGGCAAAAGCTAGTGGGCGAGTCAAACACTCCAATTGGGTTACAACCAGGCCCAGCCACCTGTACAGCCATTGGGACGTTATTCCCTCTTGTAGAGATGGGACTAACCTCAATCCCATTGAACGTGGTGCCTTGTTGTTTTTCCTGAGATTTAAAATGACATATTTGCTGTTCTAAACCTTTACATTTTGTGTGGAGCCTCCAGACCCAAATAAATATTCTCATTGCCCAACTTATTTATTACATTCTGCATCTCACTCATTTGCATTTGACATTGATTAAACTATTTGTCCTTTTTGTCCCTTTCCTGGAACATTTTAGCTATTTCTTGTTCAATAGCTTGGAGCTCACCTTCTTTCTCCATATTGTCTCTCCGGAGAGTTTGCATCTCTAAGATAACTTCCTCTTTGTCTTGGCTCACGTTGCTTACCAACCCTTTCAGGTGTTTTAGTTCTTGCTCAATGTCTTCAAAATGCTTTCTTCTCTGAGATAGTTGGGTGTTGAATTCATTGCATTTGATTGCATTTCTTTTTGACATAACTAGTTCTGATCTTAACTTTTACTCCTGCTCATTAGCTCCATATAATTCGATTTTAAGTCTGCTAATTAACTTAGCATATTTTTCCTGCATTTGTAGAGATCTATTCAAAATGAACCAGGTCTTGGCACAGAGCCTTATTGCACAGTCTCTCAGAATTATTGTCAGTAGCTCTAAATCATTTCAGAAGATACACCTGAATTATACTGCCCTCTTCAAAAATGCTGTCCAGTGTTTCTTTCTGCACTTCTCCACAAATGCGTTCATGCAACTGTATGGCATTGTTTGGTGACCATACCCCATGCACATATAATTTTGCCTCTAGGTATTTCACCAGTTCCGTAAAGGTGGCCTCAATTTGGGACATATTGAGATAATGGGCAACCCTGTTCTAATTTCACAGAATAAATTCCCTTTAATGCACGGATGACAGTGTAGAACACACTTGCCATGCCCAGTAGTTGCTTTACAGTCTGTTCCCACAGGGCCAACGCACCATAAATATGTAAGAGATTTTTGGTGTCATTACGAGTTTGGAGGCAGCCATGGCGCTATTAGCGCCATGGCTGCCTCCAAACTCGTGTCCGGGTTCTTAGAATGGGGACTTACATGGTTATTCCAACTTTGGAGGACCCGGTAAATCCCCATTCTGATAACCATTCCCCATTCCCATCCGAGCCCCTATAGGGCTCAATGGGAATGGGGAAGGAGCTAATAAGGGGCCTGTAAATTATGGGCCTGTTATAAGCTCCCTGGTCCCTTAGCGGCTCCCGCTAAGGACGGCTGGTTTTACCAGCCGGCCTTAGTGGGACCTGCTAAGGGACCTCGGAATGCAGCGGTAAGGGGTTAACGGCACCGGCATCCTTACCAGTACGGTTAAACCCTACCGCCGTACTCGTAATGACCCCCTTTGTCTTTAGGGCTATTATCTAACTTGGTGGTATTTTAGTATCATCATATTTTGGCAGTAAATTGGCATTCCCTAATTTTGGTGGTAATTTAAGCTCATAAATAATGTCAATTATCGCATATAGATTGTGCCAATGGTTTATCTACACCAAAGACGTATGCCCTTGGGAGGGCTCTGCTCCCGCTTTAGCATGCAGAGTGAAGCACATTCATACCAACACCCAAATTCTCTAGCTTGCCTATGTATACATTTCCGCTTTTCTCTGATTTTACTTCCAGCAGTATTTTATTTTTACCACTGTGATGTGAACACCACAGTGCCTTCTAATTACTTTCCCCAGTTGAAATATGAAGTTTTGGAGACATAAAAGAAAAATCCTTACACCAAACTATTCTTCATACTTTTTATAACTCTGTTAAGCACCATGTGATTTACAATAAAAACATAATTCAATAAACAATAATACATTCCCCAAATCATACCCACATTAGTACTGCTGCAGTTCCTAAGAGAGAAAAAAATAAAACCGGCATTGCAATACAAGAAGAACATTTGTTAACGTGGCACTTTGTCCCTCCGTTATTTAGCACATGCAAAAATAAAACATTGCATTCTGTTTTAAAAATAGACTCTTGTGCTGGCTGATAATGAATCACATTCAGCCCACGCTCTCCTCATGTTGAACTTCACTTACAATTATTTATGAGACCTCTGCGCTTCATCTGGACAATCTTTTTCTGCCGTGGATTATCTGTGCGGGAGTATTACAACCCCCACACTGCCCTCTGGATCAGCCTTGGGATCCCGGTGAACTTCAATGCCAGGGCGTTGCCTCTGTCTGTGCTCCCTTCTGCAGACTGCAGCACAGGCAAAACCCAGCACCCAGCAGTGGCACAGGCAGGAACAGAATGACCCAGCCTTTCAGTTCAACTCCCTTTATTTTATAAGTCTGTCAATCAAGAGTAGCCCTGCCTTTTTCTTGATGTACGTGACACCTCCTAAGATTCTGACTCCAGACTCCACTGTCCAATCACATCACAAGAGCCTTCATGTATCTACTTCTTTCCTGTGCGAACAAAAAAGGTTTTCAGAATGCACAAGAAGACAACTATTCATTCCTTAATTATTTTTATGCACATTTTTCTTCCATGGACTAAGACAGAATTTCCGCCCGTGTTTATTGAACTGCATTCCAATGTTAACCAGGAGAATTAATGAGTGACTGGGGTTTTTGTTAATAGGAAAGTTAATTTGTTATATATGTTATTTTCCCAATGCAGTTCTTCACAGATAGAAATGCTCCAAATGTGTATATGTATACTGCACATTGAATCTCTGTCTTTTTCTGCATTCTGTTTTTTCATAGAAAGCCTAATTCACAGTCCCACTGTTCTACTGACCCAATGTGGCATTTCCCCTGCTTCACATAATTCCCCATGTCTTTTTTTGTATTTATCAATCCCACCAACCTGCTAGCTTGTATCACTAACCTGCTCCCACTATGCAATGGTTGCTATATTTTGTCGGATGTTTCTTAAAGTGAACACCCATTTTGCCCAGCTGGATTGAAAACATTGTCATCTGCGCAAATCTTGCAGTAGCTTCTTTCAAAACACTGCCATTTTAAAGCACTGCTATTGAAAACATTGTCATCTGCACACATTTTGCAGTGGCTGCTTTCAAAACACTACCATCAGCATTTACATGAATCAATACCATATATCCCTAGTTTCACTGATCTCAATAGCACCTGTAATTGAATATTACATCACCTAGTATAACTGTGTGTTATCACAAATGTAGTTATAGGTTTTTACTGTACCTGGAATAAGCGTTCCACTATTCACAAAAAGTATATTGTCCAGTTGATGGATTATGTGATTTGTACTGAGAGTCACTGTACAACTGGTAGGATCTACTGCCCTTGCATTACTGAATGTAATTGTGAATGTAACCATTGGTGTCTACTCCCCAAGAATAGGTGTGACCTATACTGAATGTGTATGAAAATATGTTGACTTCCCTAGAACTACTGTTAGGTGTTCCAAATAAGGTTTATACTGTGTTCTGCTGTGTACCTTCACGTATAGAGTTGTGTTTTTATAATTGTGATTACATATACAGGGTAATTCATAGAATTCAGCGCACAAGTAGCGCACGCGGCTGGCGCACAGCGTGCGCGTGCGATAGTCTGCGCCAGCCGCGTGCGCCAAAACCGAATCCGGCGCACAGCGTATTCATGGATTTTAGCTCCCCCAGGCAGCCGTGGCGCACAGTGGCGCAGCGACTCGCTGCAGCGCCAGTTACGCCCCCAGGAACGCCCCTTGCGCTGGGAAATCTCATAAAAATCACAAACCAGCGCAAGGGGCTGCGCTAACCCTGGACCATCACGGCAAGCGGCCCATGCGATTTTCAAGGGTGCGCGGGAAGTTTCACACGTCAAATCCCAGGGTACGTCCATTACAGGGGTGCGCGGGGAAGTTTCACACGCGAAATCCCAGGCTACTTCCATTTCAGGGGTGCGCGGGAACGTTTCACACGCGAAATCCCAGGCTACGTCCATTTCAGGGGTGCGCGGGAAGTTTCACACGCGAAAAGCTAGGCTACGGGAATTCCAGGGGTGCGCGGGAAGTCCCACACGCGAAAAGCCAGGGTACGTCCATTACAGGGGTGCGCGTGAAGTTTCACACGCGAAAAGCTAGGCTACGGGAATTCCAGGGGTGCGCGGGAAGGCCCACACGCGAAAAGCCAGGGTACGTACATTACAGGGGTGCGCGGGAAGTTTCACACGCGAAAAGCTAGGCTACGGGAATTCCAGGGGTGCGCGGGAAGTCCCACACGCGAAAAGCCAGGCTACGTCCATTACAGGGGTTCGCGGGAAGTTTCACACGCGAAAAGCTAGGCTACGGGAATTCCAGGGGTGCGCGGGAAGTCCCACACGCGAAAAGCCAGGGTACGTCCATTACAGGGGTGCGCGGGGAAGTTTCACACGCGAAATCCCAGGCTACTTCCATTTCAGGGGTGCGCGGGAACGTTTCACACGCGAAATCCCCGGCTACTTCCATTTCAGGGGTGCGCGGGAACGTTTCACACGCGAAAAGCTAGGCTACGGGAATTCCAGGGGTGCGCGGGAAGTCCCACACACGAAAAGCCAGGGTACGTCCATTACAGGGGTGCGCGTGAAGTTTCACACGCGAAAAGCTAGGCTACGGGAATTCCAGGGGTGCGCGGGAAGGCCCACACGCGAAAAGCCAGGGTACGTACATTACAGGGGTGCGCGGGAAGTTTCACACGCGAAAAGCTAGGCTACGGGAATTCCAGGGGTGCGCGGGAAGTCCCACACGCGAAAAGCCAGGCTACGTCCATTACAGGGGTGCGCGGGAAGTCCCACATGCGAAAAGCCAGGGTACGTCCATTACAGGGATGCGCGGGGAAGTTTCACACGCGAAATCCCAGGCTACTTCCATTTCAGGGGTGCGCGGGAACGTTTCACACGCGAAATCCCAGGCTACGTCCATTTCAGGGGGGCGTGGATAGTTGAACACGCTACTCCGATCGTTGGGTCTTCACAGGTCTTCCCTGTACAGCCTCCACGTCCCCTGCATGCAGTCCACACCACAGGGGATTACCCTGCACACCTGCTCATGACTCCCACCCCCCAGCAGTCATGGGGCACCCTCCACCAGGCCCCCACCCATGTCCCACTCATGCCTCCCACACCCCCACCCCCCAGCACTGTGGGGCACCTGCCAGCAGGCCCCCACTTATGTCCCACTCATGCCTCCCACCACACCCACCCCCCGCAATCATGGGGCACCTGCCAGCAGGCCCCCACTTATGTCCCACTCATGTCTCCCACCACACCCACCCCCCAGCAGTCATGGGGCACCCTCCACCAGGCCCCCACCCATGTCCCACTCATGCCTCCCACCACCCCCACCCCCCAGCACTGTGGGGCACCTGCCAGCAGGCCCCCACTTATGTCCCACTCATGCCTCCCACCACACCCACCCCCCAGCACTGTGGGGCACCTGACAGCAGGCCCCCACTTATGTCCCACTCATGTCTCCCACCAACCCCACCCCCCAGCAGTCATGGGGCACCCTCCACCAGGCCCCCACCCATGTCCCACTCATGCCTCCCACCACCCCCACCCCCCAGCACTGTGGGGCACCTGCCAGCAGGCCCCCACTTATGTCCCACTCATGCCTCCCACCACACCCACCCCCCAGCACTGTGGGGCACCTGCCAGCAGGCCCCCACTTATGTCCCACTCATGCCTCCCACCACACCCACCCCCAGCACTGTGGGGCACCTGCCAGCAGGCCCCCACTTATGTCCCACTCATGTCTCCCACCAACCCCACCCCCCAGCAGTCATGGGGCACCCTCCACCAGGCCCCCACCCATGTCCCACTCATGCCTCCCACCACCCCCACCCCCCAGCACTGTGGGGCACCTGCCAGCAGGCCCCCACTTATGTCCCACTCATGCCTCCCACCACACCCACCCCCCAGCACTGTGGGGCACCTGCCAGCAGGCCCCCACTTATGTCCCACTCATGCCTCCCACCACACCCACCCCCCAGCACTGTGGGGCACCTGCCAGCAGGCCCCCACTTATGTCCCACTCATGCCTCCCACCACACCCACCCCCCAGCACTGTGGGGCACCTGCCAGCAGGCCCCCACTTATGTCCCACTCATGCCTCCCACCACACCCACCCCCCAGCACTGTGGGGCACCTGCCAGCAGGCCCCCACTTATGTCCCACTCATGCCTCCCACCACACCCACCCCCCAGCACTGTGGGGCACCTGCCAGCAGGCCCCCACTTATGTCCCACTCATGTCTCCCACCAACCCCACCCCCCAGCAGTCATGGGGCACCCTCCACCAGGCCCCCACCCATGTCCCACTCATGCCTCCCACCACCCCCACCCCCCAGCACTGTGGGGCACCTGCCAGCAGGCCCCCACTTATGTCCCACTCATGCATCCCACCACACCCACCCCCCAGCACTGTGGGGCACCTGCCAGCAGGCCCCCACTTATGTCCCACTCATGCCTCCCACCACACCCACACCCCAGCACTGTGGGGCACCTGCCAGAAGGCCCCCACTTATGTCCCACTCATGTCTCCCACCAACCCCACCCCCCAGCAGTCATGGGGCACCCTCCACCAGGCCCCCACCCATGTCCCACTCATGCCTCCCACCACCCCCACCCCCCAGCACTGTGGGGCACCTGCCAGCAGGCCCCCACTTATGTCCCACTCATGCCTCCCACCACACCCACCCCCCAGCACTGTGGGGCACCTGCCAGCAGGCCCCCACTTATGTCCCACTCATGCCTCCCACCACCCCCACCCCCCAGCACTGTGGGGCACCTGCCAGCAGGCCCCCACTTATGTCCCACTCATGTCTCCCACCAACCCCACCCCCCAGCAGTCATGGGGCACCCTCCACCAGGCCCCCACCCATGTCCCACTCATGCCTCCCACCACCCCCACCGCCCAGCACTGTGGGGCACCTGCCAGCAGGCCCCCACTTATGTCCCACTCATGCCTCCCACCACACCCACCCCCCAGCACTGTGGGGCACCTGCCAGCAGGCCCCCACTTATGTCCCACTCATGCCTCCCACCACCCCCAGCCCCCAGCACTGTGGGGCACCTGCCAGCAGGCCCCCACTTATGTCCCACTCATGTCTCCCACCAACCCCACCCCCCAGCAGTCATGGGGCACCCTCCACCAGGCCCACACAGATGTTCCCCTACCAATAGGAAATCACAATATAGATCCCAGGATCCCATGGGCAACCACATCCCACACCATGTCACCCCAGTCCATACACACATCCAAGGTACACATCCATTCAAAAATCAAATACCCATTACATGATACATAACCAATGAGCAGTATGCGCATGAGTCCAAGTCCGTCAGACTCACACAATGGCAACACATGACTGTGAAAACCCAGATTGTGACAGTCAACAAACCAATGAGAGAAGTCCACACAATAGAATCAAAAGAACAATGTATTAAAATGTAAGAAGGAAAATAAAAGAAACACCTAAATGAATACACAAAGTAACAGGTAAAAAAAAAAAAAATCTAATGAAAGGTGAAATCCGAAAGAACGGGTGCAAAGTCAATCAAAATGGAAATCAAAAACAAACACATTGCCCCATGGTCCAAATAATAAAATCGAAAATATCCACAAACTATGTACAAAGATGATTGTCCGGGTCCAATATCCCTAAAAACCATAAAATGAAACCTACCCAAAACCTAACTAATGCTAACTATATACAAAAAACGTGGGCCATTGTCCAATCAACCCAAATAATAAATAAAAATAAAGGAAACCTACTATCTACATAACTATATACAAAGGCGGCGGGCCAGTCCTGCGGCTCACTGAGAGATGTTATGGGCCAGGGCATCATCGAACTCCCTTTCTATCTCCCCGAGGTGTTCCTCCTCAATGGCCCCGAGGGCCCGCAGGGCTGACGCAGTGTCCACCTCCAAGCCCCTGCGGATCTCCTCGAGGCACTCGGCACGCCTCAGGGCCCTCTGCATGGAGTCCACCGCCCTGACCATAGCGAGCCGCCCCTCTTCTGCCCGCCGCCTCTCCGCATCTATTGCGTGGCCTAACCGCTGCCACACGGAAGACACATTCTGTCCAGGGTCCTCCTGCCCTCCAGCCGATGGCTGCCCCTCCGATGTTGATGGCCCCGAGCCATGATGCCTCCCACGTCGCTGCCGCTGCCTCTGCAGCCACTGCCTCTGCCAGCACGACGGCATCCAGGCTGATGGTATCCACCGACGCCGTCGTGCACGTGCCCTGCCTGATGATGCCGGCACATCCTCCACCTGCAGGGGTCCAGTTGCCATGGTGTCCACACCAGCTGGACCACCGACTCCCCACTGTGGCAGGGATGGGATCCCCACTGAGCCGGCTGCATTGGTCGGGGCAGGTCCACAGGGGGCCCTGGTGTCAACTGGGCCGGAAGACGGCAAGGAGAACGACCGGCGCATACTTTCCACAGAGGAGGAGATGCCCGACACATTGGCCATCACCTGCAGAAAACCCGCGCCAATGGCAGATCCCAACTGGGCCACGTCGGCACGGTGCTCTTCGTGATGATGTGCATGCTCCTCCCGGGAAGCACGCACGTCATCACGAATGACCCCCGTGCGCAACGCGACCCCAATCAGGACCTTTTCCATGCGCCCACGGGTCCCCTCGTCCGCAGGTGGAGGGGAGTCAGATGACATAGACACCCCCTCCACCTGCGGACGGGCCTGGGACGGGGCATCCATGCTGGTGCATGGTGGTGCACTCACAGGGTCAGGGACAGCGACATGCACAGGCACCTCCACGGCGACCTGTGCTGCCTCCTGCCCCTGGCCCTGGACTGCACCACTTGCACCAGCAGGGATGCCCCCACCAGGCCTCAGGTGTGCCTCAGTCTCGGCCGCCTCCTCCTCTGTAGAAACCACCAACCTGGATGGCTCCTTGCCCTCTTCCGCTGTAGCTGGCCCCTGTGGGGGCTCACCCACCCCTTCCGCCGCAGCCGTGGGGGCATCCCCGCCGTCTACCTCCACAGCGCCGTCTCCGCCCTCTCCATCACTAGCCGCTGCATAGAGGGAGACATAGAACACAAGCATCAGGGCACTGTACAATGGTCCCCTACACAGGAAGCAATATCAGATGACTGGCAATGGTAAAGTACACTTCTATCATGTCCCTCCACAACACATGGGTCAGGCAATACACACACGCAACACCCATGGTCCATGGCATGCACATCAACATACATGTCCACTGCACTCTTCTGAAGTACGATGTCATGGAACTCACATGCATCATTGGTCATGCAAATCACACGCACACACTTCACCTCTGTCACATCCATGTGGCCTCGTACATCACAAACACAGTGGATACAAGGATGATTAGGCAGCATCAGTGAATCTGTACAGTGTCACAGACATGTGTCATGCATCCATGCCATTCAAAAGTCACAGACATGCAGGTCAAGCACACCGACCTCGACACCATACATGTACCTGGCATCAGCATCCATCCCTCACCCACACCCATGTCCACGAACATACACTTGCATGCTCACATGTGTCCAATCTGCATAGGCCTCCTCAGGTTGCATAGCAACACATACAACATGCATCGCCATGACAACACTGCACACATACATGCCTACAAGGCCCATTCCACACATACAGCATCACACAACCAGCACACTGCAACATGCACTGTCTCACACAGCAATGCCTGCACACTTACCGCTCAACTCCAGACGGGTCTCCCTCTCAAGGACCTGGGAGTGGAGCACTGGGTGTATGCGTGCCAGGACCCTCATTTGGATCGAACTCATGTGGCCCCGGCCCCCCTCCACGAGGCGCCGGGCCTTTGAGAGGGTCCTGGACCTGCAGTCCTCCCAACGCTTCCTGACATGTGGGTTGTCGCGGACTGCCACCCCCTCCGCGTTGATGGCAGTCACGATGTCGTCCCAGATCTGAGTCCGTCCTTCATAGTTGGCGCGGCTACTTCCGAAGAGGGCATCATACTGCCCCAGGACTCGCTCCACCAGGACCCCAACCTCGGTGACACTGAAGCTGGGGCCCCTCTGCCTCTCTGGCTGGGGGTTGCCAGTGGTGCCAGATGTTTCAGTGCCCGACATGGCAACCCCAGAGGCAGGAGTGGGTGGGCAACTTGGTCCTGGGGCTGGGCTGTGGAGTGGTGTTCTTCCAGTCGGGAGTCTTCAGTTCCAGCAGGGGTGGACACAGCAACTGTACGCCTGCAGATGGCTGATGTGCAGGCACCAAATGGCAGGGCACGGTGGCAGCAGGCAGGCAGTCAGGCAGGCAGGCAGCAGCAGATGGCACGTGGGAGGCTGCTCGGGGCACTGGGGGGCAGTAACTCGGCCTTCTGGGCAGGAGCGTGGTCTTCCGTGTGTGAACGCGTGGCCAGCTTGATACGGAGTAAATTGGCACGTGAAAATCATGCACGTCTGCGTGGAATCCGAGGAAAGGCCCTCAGCGCGTAAGCACGTCAGCACGCGTACGCGATTTCATTGGTCCAAAGGGCCAGGCGCGTAAGCGCGCCTATGACGCACGGGTGTTTCCCAACCCACGTGAAAAAAATACACGTGCCGCGCGAGCGCGTCAGCACGCGTACCCGATTTCATTGGTCCAAAGGGCCAGGCGCGTAAGCGCGCCTTTAACGCACGGCCGTTTCCCAACACGCGTGAAAGAAACACAAGCCAGTGTCAATGCGTGTGATTGGAGGCTGGCCCTTCAGCGCCTACACGCGGAAGTGACGCAGGACCTGTGGGCCTGCATAAAAGCTACATGTAGAACGCCATTTCCTTGTACGTGCTTTTCGTGGAGAGCGAGTTGGTGTATTCTGTACTTCTTGTCAGTTGACACGCGATTTACTTCACGGCGTTCAAAGGTCGTACTCCCTGTTACCTCTGACAGCTTTTTCTCTTTTGCTCTTTTTCCTGGGCCTGTTTCCTCACACAGCGTTCCCTTCTACTGTTGTCCTGTCTCCTCAGACAGCGTCCCATTCTTCTTTTGGCGGGGGCGTTGCCAACGCGCACACGCGTGTCTTTTTGACGCATTTCTCCCTGGCAGACGGTGAGTTGAGCACGCATCTATCATCTGTGCTTGCCCCGTGTGTCACGTACCTCTTCAGAGGTCAATCTAGGCTGCGTGTGACACGCATACGTTCATTCTTGTGTTACTGGATGCCACAGCGTAGTGCAGGGTTTTTTATACGCACACGTGGTCTAGGAGGGGTATCGTGCACGTTCCTTAACTTTTTTGGGGTGCCTGTGCGTTGCGTGACCCGTCATCTTTCCCCAGGGGTGTCATATAGCCTTGCCACTGCACTAGGGTACGAATACCATCTGGTACCCAACCCCTTTGACACCCAATTGCCCAGGACAATTGTGCACACCCATTCCCATACGCACAATAACATCAGTGCCATGGTTGGGAGGCGTGCAAGCCGTAAGGGTGGCAAAGGTGGCTGAGCCACACGTGGTGGCCGTGGAGGATCCACTAGGGGACGTGGTTGTGACTTGCAGGGTGCCCCTGTCCCCCCCAGTCTGGAGGACCAGTCAGGGACACCCATGCTCCCCCCCTCCCCCTCCCCCCCAGGTTGAGGGTCATGTGGCTGATACCAACCCTGATCAGCCCTTGTTGGACCAGCCCATTGTGGCACCAGACCTGTCCGAGGGTGACTCCATCGCTGACATCCAGGTCAGCAGGTCCACTGCACGTGCACCGGTGCACATTGGTGTCATCAGGACACGCGCATCTATGCCAGATAGGTCATCTGCTGCCCCCCGTGGGCAGGGTGTGGCTCCATCCACCCCACCTCTCATACACCCTGCCAAGACTGTGTCGGTCCTAGTTCATGCACCTCAGATCAGGCCTGACCCTATCCCTCTACCCCCAATGCCTGCACCTACTCCCATGCTGAGTGTGCAATCCCACACACCCAGTACTGAGTCCACCACGGCTCCTGCCCCTAGTGTCCACAGCGGCGTAGGACACTCTGGATCCCCACCCCCTTCCAAGCGGAAGAGGAAGAGTGCACGTCCGGCACAGGCTGATGCCCCAGGCACGGCTGCACAGTCCGGCCCATCAAGGAAGCCCAGCTTCACAGACGCCGAACTGAATGCACTTGTTCAGTATGTGTCAGACCATGATAGGGAAATGGTCATCGTTGCAGGGTCCAAGACCACACATGCCAGACGCCAGGCACACTGGCAGACCATTGCTGACAAAATAAGTGCCCTTGGAGTAGTGAGGCGCACAGCTAGTGATTGCCAGAAGCGCTGGAATGACCTTAAGCGCAGGGCAAAGGATAAGCTGGCCTCAAGTCATCCCGCAACCTTGGTGACTGGAGGTGGGTCCCCAGCACAGGAAATAGAACTCACACCACACGAGTCCGTAGCTGGATCCTACGTCACCGAGGGACAACTCCAAGGTGTGGGAGATCTCCCTGATTACGAGGCATCATCCGGTGAGTGCACATGCATGTGTGTTATATCCATGTGCATGGTGTGTGTGCGAAGCCTTCATGTTGGGTGCCTGTCAAGGGGGTGTGTGGCAGAGTTGATAGTGTCACCCATGTGCCTCATCCACTATGTTCAGTGCAACACCATGTGCCGACACCACTATCCCTACTGCCAACAGTGCACATATGGCCCTACACCATGGAAGTTCCCCTTGAATTGTCATTTTGTCACGACATTGTTGCTCATTCTCCCCTGTCTATTCATCTTATGTCTTACATGCCATTCCTACACTTTCCCCCAGCCATTCAAGTTCCATCGTCACATGCCTGACATGCAATGATACCACATGCTAATGCGTCCTCTGTATATACATGGCACTCAACATGCTGTCATACTCTGGAATTTGCCTTGACACTCACCTCCTACCTGTGTGCTCTTGTTCCGTCTGGTTTCAAGCCCCATTCCCTCACACTCCATGCTGCTCTTCATGGTCTATCTTCCCTGACTTCTACTGTTCAGACCATCGTGCCCTACTCACGACACCTGCTTGCAAACAGTCAAATGAGGGCACCCTGCCCTCCAATGCGACCCACCCTATTGCTGACAAGTACATCTGAGCCTACTCAAGGTTAACTCTCACTGACATCTGCTCATACATGCCTTTGCCTGTCCCATGGACCCTTCACATGGTCCCAGTCCTCTCTCCTTGCTCCTCTTCCACCATCAATGGTGTGACCCGTTGGGGTGTACTCTTGGCCTCCTTCCAATCCTCAGAGGCCACAATTGATGTGTATGGTAATGGGAGCATCTCAGTCCAACGACCTCAGGCCAACCTTATTCTCCTTGACAAATGCTACCCACATCTCATCAACTTCCTTTCCTCTCCTGCTGTCCCCCCTCCTCTCTCCTCATCTATCCTGCACTGCCTCCCTGCACCCTCCCATGATCCTTCTCCGCCTCCCACTCCAACTCCTACACATGCTGCACCTCTGATCTGTAGCACTCCCCGTAAGTCCTACAAGGCTGTCAACCTCCTCCACATTTACACTCCTTACTCTGCCGCTGCATCAGGCATTCCTCCAATATATGTCACTTACATGAGGTAATGCACCTTGACATCCTTGGTCTCATGGAAACATGTCTGACGGCCAGCTCTGTCTGCATCTTTGACACACTCCTACCTGACGTTCAGGAGATCCTCTCCTTGGCCCGGCACTACTGTGCAGGGGGGGGTGTGCCCTTGCCTTCCCTGAGGGTATTCCTGCCACTGTCACTCCTACGTAGACCTACTCCCCTCTGGAATGGCTTGTGTGACGTCTCTCTCCATCTCACCTCGACATTCACAAACTGTGCGTACTGTGTATCGGAAAACTGGTCAAATGTACTACTTCCTTTCTGAGTGGCCTCACCTCTCCTCCTCACTCATGTCCCCAGACACTGAAATCCTCTTCCTTGGTGATGTACGCATCCACCTGCATGCTTGTTGTCCCCCCCACGTGACTTTTCCGTGACCTCAGCAACTCCCTATCACCCTCTAAACTCCCGTCTGTCCCTACTCATTCTGCAGGGCACACTCTTGATGCTCTGATCTCATCTGACCTTCCCCTCTCCATCCCTCTCTGCACTCCTCTCTCCTGGAGTGATCACTTTCTCCTCTCCTCCCACCTCACCCTCACCACCCCACAGGCAAAGCCACCCTCACCACTGTCACACACCTTCTTGGTATTCCAACCCATGAAGTGTGTGTCAGTCGAGGCTTATGCTGCCAAAATCTCCCCCCCATCCAGCTCCCCCTTAGGCTCACTCCCATCCTGACAGGGCCCACTCCATGCTCCACTCTATGTCAGGTACACTGGATGTCTTTGCCACGGTCATGACAATCCGCCTGAAGCCCCATGCCAATGCTGACTCCTGGCATGACTCGGATCTTGTGAACCCAAAACACAGGTGCCGGGTGGCAGAGAGGAAATGGCCTGCATCATGCTCATCCTCTGGCAAACTGGCCTGCCGCCTGCTCCAAAGGCAATAGCGTCTCACCCTTCTCACCAAGATGAGAGCCCCAATCCAAGGGCACATATCTGCGGCATCTGACAACTCTGCAGGACACATTGAAATCTGCAAGGACCTTGCCGAGCCAGATGCAGTGTGTACCTCCCCTGTCCCCTCCGAGCCCACAGCATTGCATGACTGTCTCTGTACCCCTATAGGCCACCCCCCCAGCACTTGTCTGCGCCTACCACCATCTGCCCTCGACGTTAAGTCCTACTTACCTTGTACAGCACTTCCAGCCGCAACTTCCCCTTGCACTTCATTGTGCCACCCACCTCTGCACTTGCGTTACATGAATGACACCAGCACCAGTAGGATTGTTGAATGGCATCCCCTTCTGCCCCACCACCCCTCAGTGCTCCGCTGTACCTTCATACATTTCTGTACAGGTGCTTCACGAATGCTATATGAATCCATTACAGGTGATGGGGAGGTGGAATCTCATTGTTTACTGCATTTTGTTAATGTTGACAAGGCACTGTGCATCGTGGCCAATTGGGACTAGCAGATCCATGTCCAACATGTTAACTTCTTGATGTGATGAAGCAATGTCAGGACCAGAGTGGCCAAAATCCAAATTAGTTGCCCTCCTCTCCCTCTTCACTTGGTGGCTATGTCACATGCCATGTGTGTGATGGCATGTGCATTTGACATGGCAATCACCGGCCAATGTGTGATGCCAGTGCTAGGCAGCATGGGGAGCAGGCGTTGCTCTCCATTCTCTGTGTCATCATTGTGTGCCCTGAGCCTCCCCTCCAGACCCAGTGATGGTGAATGCATAGGAGGTTTCCCAGTCATGTGGGACATGTGTCATTGAACTACTGGCTCTGTTGTTCATCAGCCCTTGTTGTATGCCATGGTGCTAATGCCTGTTTCCATTTCTCTCTTTCATGTCTTTGCATGGGACGACGCACTTGTTGATGCTGGGGATGTGGTGGTGGAGCCGTCCCAGGAGGGCAACCCGGGCCGACCTTCCACAAGTGAGGGACGTGGTGTGTTTGTGGGTGAAAACCCACAAGTGCTGCAGGTCGTGCTGTCGAGGGGTGTCTCTGGGGGTTCGTCCCCCGAGCAGTATTCAGGTGTAGACTCGGAGGATGACACCTATGTGCAGTCGCAGGTGAGTGTTCTTGGGAGAGAATCTCTGTCCGACCCACCTGCAGCCGGGTTATTGCCCTCAATGGGGATGTCAGTGTCGGCAGCTCAGCCTCCGGTGGTTACGGATGCAGGGCCACACCACACAATCTCTGATCCTGTTCCTGGGGCTGCAGATCAGAGAGGGAATGCAGTCCTGCAGCCTGAGGCTTTGCCGGCACAGCAAGGCGCAGTCCGCCTTGCCCCAGGCAGGTGTGGTGCCCGCCAACGTGGTGGCCGTATGCCACCTGGCAATACCGCTTGGGAGCAATCCATCTACGGTATGGCCACCCAACAGGCAGCATCATCCGAGATGATTGCACAGGCCATGGATAGGGTGGCCACTTCCATTGACCCCCCAGAAAGGCTGATGGAGCGACTGGAGCAGGCTACAGAGTCCATCTGCCAGGCACACAGGGAGGACATGTTGGCGTCCAACATGGACAGGCGGGCAGGACTGGCGACTCTGCGGGAATCACTTTCCATGGAGTCCCAGCGCCACAGGGAAGGCCTGAGGGAAGAATTCCATCACCTCAGGTCGACCCTGTCAGAGCTTGAGGCTTCATCCCATAGAAGGACAGAGGAGCAGCTGGAGCGTCTGACACGGACGCTCTCGGCCGAGATGCAGGCAACTCGTGCGGAGGTCAGGTCATCCCGGAAGTTACTGCATGGGGACCTCCGCATGATTATAATCCAGAACCAGACCTTCCAGACCCGCCTGCTTGCAGCCATGGAGGAGCAAACTCGGGCTTTGCGTGGGCTGCCTCCCATTGTCACACCATCTTCTGAGGCAGCTCCCCCACCTCCTGAGTCAGCTGCAGGGTCTGGCCAGAGCGATAGCGACTCATCTCCCACAACAGAGTAGCCGTGTGGGCCACGAGCCTATGGGGTGTTTTTACTTCCCATGATCCACACAGGTGGATTGTGGCGTGCATCCTGTCCTCGGACCTCATAGGTGCCCCCCCCCCCTCCCCGCCGGCCCTTTCATGGCCATTTTTTCTTATCATATTTTTCTTTTTCAAGTGTGTTGCCTTGTGTGGGTACCTGGGCATACACTGTATTGTGGCTGGGCACATGCAGGCTTGTCCTGAGTTTGGTTTCGATGCTTGGGTACCTGGCATCCACACCCCTCCTGCTTCCGTTTCCATGGGCTTGCAAAGGGTGTGCCCAAGTGACAGCAAATTACACGGTGACATTGGACTCCCATGAGCTGTTGGGCAGTCCATAGTCAATACTGTGTAGACATTCATAGTGTACATTGTTGTTGCACCTAACTATGCATGATGGTTTGATATGTGCCTCAACTTACATATGTTACTCATGTTTTGCAGGTATTTCACACAGTTCTTCACACGGGCATACTCTCTGGAGTCAGACTACATGTCGGTAGATGTGCAGTGACACTTTTGCGTGGCGCCATCACTGTACGTCTGGACGGTGAGGACATACCAGCACAATCAGGTATTGAGACTACCATTGATTACATGCATTGTGTCTTGTTTTGGTGGGCTTCAGGGTGGGTTGGTGTGTAATTTGATTGAAATGACTCTTACACAGGTGTGTAGTAGTGCCTCCATCACGGTTAGCTGTTCAAGTGCGGCTATGTTCCATTTGGGGCACTGCAATTTGTGACACCGGTGTCATGTTGTGAGGGTCAGTTTGTTTGCTCTCACATACCATGACATGGTGTCCTCTGTGGCGGGACTGTGAAGGGATTGGGTGACATGGCAATGTTGTCATGTAGCAATTCGCCTGTGCCAATGCATATTTGATGAATGGAGTTGTGTCTTTTCATAGTTATGCATTGCTGGTGTATGTGTAGGTAGGGGTGCACACATAGTGACACTTCCATGTTAACAATCTCAGGCTGATGTGTTTCTGACAGTTTATTGTCAAGAAATTTTGTGACATTGTCAGGTAGTGTCATCATTGATCGTCAGATGGTATGTGCCAGAGCAGTGTGCACTAGCCAGCACTGTGATTCCTAGGTGAAGAAGTTGGCCACCAGTTGCGTACGGGCTGCCTCCCCCCGTGCCCTTTCCCCTCCCATGCGCAGCGGGCGTGCATGTGGTTGTGGATGTGGGGGCACCACCATGTCCACGGGCAGGCCCCGGCGTGTTGCAACATTGTGCAGGACACATGCTGCCACTATGATCCTGCACACTAGTGGGGGAGCATATAACAGCTGCCCGCCAGAACGGTCAAGGGAGCGAAAGCGTGACTTCAGCACTCCGAATGTGCGCTCCACTATGCCCCGTGTTGCAATGTGGGCTGTGTTGTACCTTACCTCGGGTGGCGTGGTGGGGTTCCGGATTGGGGTCATCATGTGGGGGCTGATAGGGTAGGCACTGTCCCCTGCGGAGGTGGTGATGGGTATCATTAGTGGTGTTGTGACATGACCCTGTATCTGACATGCATGCATGTGCAGTGGCATTCATGCTCACCAAGCAGCCATGTATCTCCAAGCCGGCCAGCCTCTAGGTCCCGGCTTAGGGTAGACATTCTGTAGATGAAGCTGTCGTGGGTGGACCCGGGATAGTTGGCATATACTGATGTGATGATTCCCTTGGCATTGCATACAACTTGCACGTTGATGGAATGCCAGTGCTTGCGGTTTCTATAGATGTGCTCTGTTGCCCTGGGGGGACGTAGAGCCACATGGGTGCAGTCAATTGCACCAAGCACTTTGGGGAATTGAGCCACACCATAGAATTCCTGGATGCACGCCCGCCTTTCTGCAGGAGTCCTGGGGAGATATATGTGCCTGCGGACTGATGGCCGTGCAGTGATGATGTTCAAGACCTGGTGTAGACAGCGTGACTGCGTGGCCTGTGACACACCACCCACTATGGCACTTGTCCGCTGAAAAGATCCAGTGCCCAAGAAGTGCAGTACATTCAGGACCTTCTGCAGGGGGCTGAGTGCTTGGGAGCACAGGGTGGGTGATGTGAGGTCATCCTCCCACTCACTGACCAGGTCCAGTATGATGTGTGCTGGAAACCTGTACCTCCCATACACCTGGTCATCAGGCATCCCGAATAGGCTGGTTCTGGGTGAGAAAATTCTGGCCCTGACTCTCCTCCTCCTCCTCCTTTGGTAACCCACAGCCACTGCTGCTAGGAACGGTATGTTCATCTTTGCACTGAGCTTGTAGGATGTTTTCACGTGAATATTTAGACGTGCCGGGTCACGTACGCCTGCTTCCTGCAGGCGTATGTCTTTCCGTATTGCCTGTTGTAATTTTGCACGTGTCGTGGCCGAGCGTGTGTGACTACATGCTCGAGGTTTACCAGGTTAAATGTACGTTATTAATATTGTAATTGTATTCAGATGTAAATGGTAACCAGGCGTTTTTCACGCGCGCTGTCGAATATGCGATTACTCGCTGTGTGCCTTTGGACCAATGAAATCGGGTACGCGTGCTGACGCGCTCGCGCGGCACGTGTATTTTTTTCACGTGGGTTGGGAAACACCCGTGCGTCATAGGTGCGCTTACGCGCCTGGCCCTTTGGACCAATCACGCGGGTTGGGAAACGGCCGTGCGTTATAGACGCGCTTACGTGCCTGGCCCTTTGGACCAATCATGCGGGTTGGGAAACGGCTGTGCGTTATAGACGCGCTTACGCGCCTGGCCCTTTGGACCAATGAAATCACGTACGCGTGCTGACGTGCTCACGCGGCCTTTCCTCGGATTCCACGCAGACGTGCATGATTTTCACGTGCCAATTCACTCCGTATCAAGCTGGCCACGCGTTCACACACGGAAGACCACGCTCCTGCCCCTAAGGCCGGAATCCTGCCCCCCAGAGCCCCGAGCACGCTCCCACCTGCCATCTGCTGCTGCCTGACTGCCTGCTGCCCACGTGCCCTGCTGTTTGCTGCCTGCACATCAGCCAGGGGTGCAGTTGCTGTGACCACCCCTGCTGGAACCAAAGACTCCCGACAGCCGTACCATCGCTCCACAGCCCAGCCCCAGGACCCAGTTGGCCACCCACTCCTGCCTCTGGGGTTGCCATGTCAGGGAGCACAACATCTGGCACGACTGGCAACCCCCGGCCAGGGAGGCAGAGGGGCACCAGCTTCAGTGCCACCGAAGTTGGTGTCCTGGTGGAGCGAGTCCTGGGGCAGTATGATGCCCTCTACGGACGGATGCGCCTCGACAAGGAAGGAAGGACCAGGATCTGGACGGACATTGTGACTGCCATCAACGCAGAGGGGGTGGCAGTCCGAGAATTCCATCAAGTCAAGAAGCGCTGGGAGGACTACAGGTCCAGGACCCTGAACAAGGCCCGGCGCCTCGTGAAGGCAGTGGATGCCAAGGGGCGGCGGGGCCACTTGTCGCAAGATGAACTTCGGGTCCTGGAACGCATATCCCCAGCGCTCCATGTCCAGGTCCTTGGGAGGCAGACCCGTCTGGAGTCGAGCGGTGAGTGTACATGCATACTGATTGTAAGCTGTGTGTGTGGTGGTGTGCCAGGAGTGTGCATGTTGCACATGTCTTTGTGTGGCCATGTATAAATGTGTGTGTGCAGGGCTGTGAGACAAGCACATGTGTGCCTGTGATGTGTGAGACAAGGATGGTGCATGTGTGTGTGTGTGTGTGCTTGCAGTGCAAATGCTTGTGTGTGGGCACATGTGTTTGACTGTGCATGTGAGTTGGCATGCTTGTGGTGTGACACATGGATGTTGATTCCAGGTGCATTAGTCTGCAGCGTGTGCGTGTGTGTAGTTGTGAAGGGTGCAACAGTGTTGCTACATGGATGCAGGTGACACTGTCATGTTGGAGAGTGAATTGCAAATGTGACATGGATGTTCATCTCATGACTGACAGTTTGCGGAGTGGTACACATGCTTGGATGTGTGCTTTGCATGTGTGCATGTGTATTTGAGTCCGTGTGTATCATGTGATGTGTGGCTCACCTTTGTCTGCTCATGCTGCTGTATGTGAATGTATGTAGCGGGCTGTAGCAATATGGCTGTTGAATGACTCATGTGTGTGCGTTGAGGAGACAAGTGTGTTGGGGATTGTGATGCCAGGTCTGGAGTATGACAATGCCACTCTTGTACAACTGTTATGTGTGTGAGTCAATTGTACAGTGTCCTGATGCCTGTCTCCTGTCTCTCCCTGCCTGCAGCGTCATCTGATGTGGAGGGCGGAGAAGGTGCTGTGGAGCACAGCAGCAGGGATGCGACCGCCAGCCGGAGACGCAAGGCCCGGCTCCCCTCCCCTGTTGTCATCTCGTCGGGGAGTGAGGAGTCCGGTGCTGTGTCCCAGGTTGCAGCTGCCGAGGGGAGGTCCAGGAGGCGCAGGAGGAAGTTGGACTCCTCGGCAGCAGAAGGGGCAGCTGAGACCCCACAGGGTTCCGCGGCGGAAAATGGCAGGGAGTCATCCAGGTTGGTGGTGGGTTTGGTGGAGGAGGAGGCCGTGCAAGGGACTGAGATGGGGTCTGGAGGTCGGCATTCCACTGGTGCTAGTGGTGCAGCACAGGGGCAGGGACAGGAGGCAGCACAGGCCGCCGCGGAGGTGCCTGTGTGTAATCCTGTCCCCGGTCCTGTGTCTGCATCATCTTGCACCAGCAGGGTTGCCCACGTCCGGACCCATTCTCAGGGAGACCAGGCTGTGTTCCTCCATACACTGGGCCTTGTTCCGACCCCCTCCTCACCTGAACCCCCTATGCGCCAGTCGTCCTCCGTGCCATCTTCCTACCCACCTGTCACCTGGGTGCCCTGTGGAGCTGCCTCTGACGATGGGGCCAGGCTGGTGGAGGACACATCCCTGCCCCAGTCGGGAGTCGTGAGTCCAGCAGGGGTGGCCACCGCAACAACAGCACCCCAAACAATGGAGGATGTGCAGGCAGCAGGTGTCAGGGCACCGGCACCAGCACGTCAGCAGCAGGAGGAAGAAGGTGGGAGCCTTGATGGCTCGGGGCCATCACCATCAGAGGGGCAGGCATCAGCCGGAGGGCAGGAGGACCCTGGACGTCAAGTGTCTTCCGTGTGGCAGCGGTTGGACCATGCCATAGATGCGGAGCGGCGGCGGGCGGAAGAGGCGCGGCTCGCTATGGTCAGGGCGGAAAACTCCATGCGGAGGGCCCTGAGGCGGGCCGAGTGCCTCGAGGCCATCCGCAGGGAGTTGGAGGTGGGTACATCGGCGTCCCTGCGGACCCTCGGGGCTGTGGAACGGGGCCGCCTCCGGGACATCGAGCAGGAGTTCGATGATGCCCTGGCCCGGAACAACAATCAGTGAGCCGCAGGACTTGCCCGCCGCCTTTGTATATAGTTCTGTAGTTTAGTTGTAGTTAGGTTTCCTTTGTTTTAATGTTATTATTTGGTTGCCAAAGGACAATGCACCACATTTTTGTATATAGACATTTTCTTACTTAGTGTAAATAGTTAGGTTTCATTTATTAGGGCTCATGGACCCGGATCATCATGTTGATAGTTTGAGGGATGTTAATATTTGTTTGAATTTTTCACATGAGGCAATGTGTTTCTTCTTTCATTTGTACTTGGATTTAATTTTGGACTTTGACTTTGGACCCCTATTTTACTTTATTTTTGTTAATTAGTGTTCCTGATTTTTTTGGTTGTGCTTTTTTATAATTTAGTTTGCATTGCATGTTTATTGTTATTTTTTATTTTTACCATCCTTGTTTATTTTTAATACATTTTCATTTGATCCTTCAATGTGTTGTATCATCTCATTGCTTTCATGCATGACATGTGGGGTGTTTGGACATTCACTTGCAACATCTGTGTGTGACAGAAATGTGTTCATTCATATGATTTACATTGGGTGTGTCACATGTCATTGTGTTTGATATGTTGGTGGATGGGATAGTTGTTTGGGAATTCTGGCAGGGCAGACTGTCCATTACGGTCATGATTGTGTGGGGTTGTGACCCAGGTGAAGGTGGACATGGATGGTACATGGGTGGGGGCCTTCTGGCAGGTGCCCCTGACTGCGGGGGGGGGGGTGGTAGACATGGGTGGGGGCCTTCTGGCAGGTGCCCCTGACTGCGGGGGGGTGGGGGTGGTGGTAGACATGGGTGGGGGCCTGCTGGCAGGTGCCCCTGACTGCTGGGGGGGTGGGGGTGGTGGTAGACATGGGTGGGGGGCTGCTGGAAGGTGCCCCTGACTGCTGGGTGGGTGGGGGTGGTGGTAGACATGGGTGGGGGCCTGCTGGAAGGTGCCCCTGACTGCTGGGGGGGTGGGGGTGGTGGTAGACATGGGTGGGGGCCTGCTGGAAGGTGCCCCTGACTGCTGGGGGGGTGGGGGTGGTGGTAGACATGGGTGGGGGCCTGCTGGAAGGTGCCCCTGACTGCTGGGGGGGTGGGGGTGGTGGTAGACATGGGTGGGGGCCTTCTGGCAGGTGCCCCTGACTGCGGGGTGGGGGTGGTGGTGGTGGTAGACATGGGTGGGGGCCTGCTGGAAGGTGCCCCACAGTGCTGGGGGGTGGGTGTGGTGGTAGGCATGAGTGGGACATAAGTGGGGGCCTGCTGGCAGGTGCCCCACAGTGCTGGGGGGTGGGTGTGGTGGGAGGCATGAGTGGGGCATAAGTGGGGGCCTGCTGGCAGGTGCCCCACAGTGCTGGGGGGTGGGTGTGGTGGGAGGCATGAGTGGGACATAAGTGGGGGCCTGCTGGCAGGTGCCCCACAGTGCTGGGGGGTGGGTGTGGTGGGAGGCATGAGTGGGACATAAGTGGGGGCCTGCTGGCAGGTGCCCCACAGTACTGGGGGGTGGGGGTGGTGGGAGGCATGAGTGGGACATAGGTGGGGGCCTGGTGGAGGGTGCCCCATGACTGCTGGGGGGTGGGGTTGGTGGGAGACATGAGTGGGACATAAGTGGGGGCCTGCTGGCAGGTGCCCCACAGTGCTGGGGGTGGGTGTGGTGGGAGGCATGAGTGGGACATGGGTGGGGGCCTTCTGGCAGGTGCCCCTGACTGCGGGGGGGTGGGGGTGGTAGTAGACATGGGTGGGGGCCTGCTGGCAGGTGCCCCTGACTGCTGGGGGGGTGGGGGTGGTGGTAGACATGGGTGGGGGCCTGCTGGAAGGTGCCCCTGACTGCGGGGGGGGTGGGGGTGGTGGTAGACATGGGTGGGGGCCTGCTGGAAGGTGCCCCACAGTGCTGGGGGGTGGGTGTGGTGGGAGGCATGAGTGGGACATAAGTGGGGGCCTGCTGGCAGGTGCCCCACAGTGCTGGGGGGGTGGGTGTGGTGGGAGGCATGAGTGGGACATAAGTGGGGGCCTGCTGGCAGGTGCCCCACAGTGCTGGGGGGTGGGTGTGGTGGGAGGCATGAGTGGGACATAAGTGGGGGCCTGCTGGCAGGTGCCCCACAGTGCTGGGGGGTGGGTGTGGTGGGAGGCATGAGTGGGACATAAGTGGGGGCCTGCTGGCAGGTGCCCCACAGTGCTGGGGGGTGGGGGTGGTGGGAGGCATGAGTGGGACATAGGTGGGGGCCTGGTGGAGGTGCCCCATGACTGCTGGGGGGTGGGGTTGGTGGGAGACATGAGTGGGACATAAGTGGGGGCCTGCTGGCAGGTGCCCCACAGTGCTGGGGGGTGGGTGTGGTGGGAGGCATGAGTGGGACATGGGTGGGGGCCTTCTGGCAGGTGCCCCTGACTGCGGGGGGTGGTGGGGGTGGTGGTAGACATGGGTGGGGGCCTGCTGGCAGGTGCCCCTGACTGCTGGGGGGGTGGTGGTAGACATGGGTGGGGGCCTGCTGGAAGGTGCCCCACAGTGCTGGGGGGTGGGTGTGGTGGGAGGCATGAGTGGGACATAAGTGGGGGCCTGCTGGCAGGTGCCCCACAGTGCTGGGGGGTGGGTGTGGTGGGAGGCATGAGTGGGACATAAGTGGGGGCCTGCTGGCAGGTGCCCCACAGTGCTGGGGGGTGGGTGTGGTGGGAGGCATGAGTGGGACATAAGTGGGGGCCTGCCGGCAGGTGCCCCACAGTGCTGGGGGGTGGGTGTGGTGGGAGGCATGAGTGGGACATAAGTGGGGGCCTGCTGGCAGGTGCCCCACAGTGCTGGGGGGTGGGGGTGGTGGGAGGCATGAGTGGGACATAGGTGGGGGCCTGGTGGAGGGTGCCCCATGACTGCTGGGGGGTGGGGTTGGTGGGAGACATGAGTGGGACATAAGTGGGGGCCTGCTGGCAGGTGCCCCACAGTGCTGGGGGGTGGGTGTGGTGGGAGGCATGAGTGGGACATGGGTGGGGGCCTGGTGGAGGGTGCCCCATGACTGCTGGGGGGTGGGGGTGGTGGTAGACATGGGTGGGGGCCTGCTGGCAGGTGCCCCTGACTGCTGGGGGGGTGGGGGTGGTGGTAGACATGGGTGGGGGCCTGCTGGAAGGTGCCCCTGACTGCGTGGGGGGGTGGGGGTGGTGGTAGACATGGGTGGGGGCCTGCTGGCAGGTGCCCCACAGTGCTGGGGGGTGGGTGTGGTGGGAGGCATGAGTGGGACATAAGTGGGGGCCTGCTGGCAGGTGCCCCACAGTGCTGGGGGGTGGGTGTGGTGGGAGGCATGAGTGGGACATAAGTGGGGGCCTGCTGGCAGGTGCCCCACAGTGCTGGGAAGTGGGTGTGGTGGGAGGCATGAGTGGGACATAAGTGGGGGCCTGCTGGCAGGTGCCCCACAGTGCTGGGGGGTGGGGGTGGTGGGAGGCATGAGTGGGACATAGGTGGGGGCCTGGTGGAGGGTGCCCCATGACTGCTGGGGGGTGGGGTTGGTGGGAGACATGAGTGGGACATAAGTGGGGGCCTGCTGGCAGGTGCCCCACAGTGCTGGGGGGTGGGTGTGGTGGGAGGCATGAGTGGGACATGGGTGGGGGCCTTCTGGCAGGTGCCCCTGACTGCGGGGGGGTGGGGGTGGTGGTAGACATGGGTGGGGGCCTGCTGGCAGGTGCCCCTGACTGCTGGGGGGGTGGGGGTGGTGGTAGACATGGGTGGGGGCCTGCTGGAAGGTGCCCCTGACTGCGGGGGGGGGGTGGGGGTGGTGGTAGACATGGGTGGGGGCCTGCTGGAAGGTGCCACACAGTGCTGGGGGTGGGTGGGGTGGGAGGCATGAGTGGGACATAAGTGGGGGCCTGCTGGCAGGTGCCCCACAGTGCTGGGGGGGTGGGTGTGGTGGGAGGCATGAGTGGGACATAAGTGGGGGCCTGCTGGCAGGTGCCCCACAGTGCTGGGGGGTGGGTGTGGTGGGAGGCATGAATGGGACATAAGTGGGGGCCTGCTGGCAGGTGCCCCACAGTGCTGGGGGGTGGGTGTGGTGGGAGGCATGAGTGGGACATAAGTGGGGGCCTGCTGGCAGGTGCCCCACAGTGCTGGGGGGTGGGGGTGGTGGGAGGCATGAGTGGGACATAGGTGGGGGCCTGGTGGAGGTGCCCCATGACTGCTGGGGGGTGGGGTTGGTGGGAGACATGAGTGGGACATAAGTGGGGGCCTGCTGGCAGGTGCCCCACAGTGCTGGGGGGTGCGTGTGGTGGGAGGCATGAGTGGGACATGGGTGGGGGCCTTCTGGCAGGTGCCCCTGACTGCGGGGGGGGTGGGGGTGGTGGTAGACATGGGTGGGGGCCTGCTGGCAGGTGCCCCTGACTGCTGGGGGGGTGGTGGTAGACATGGGTGGGGGCCTGCTGGCAGGTGCCCCTGACTGCGGGGGGGGTGGGGGTGGTGGTAGACATGGGTGGGGGACTTCTGGCAGGTGCCCCTGACTGCTGGGGGGTGGGGGTGGTGGTAGACATGGGTGGGGGCCTGCTGGAAGGTGCCCCTGACTGCTGGGGGGCTGGGGGGGTGGGGGTGGTGGTAGACATGGGTGGGGGCCTGCTGGAAGGTGCCCCTGACTGCGGGGGGGTGGGGGTGGTGGTAGACATGGGTGGGGGCCTTCTGGCAGGTGCCCCTGACTGCGGGGGGGTGGGGGTGGTGGTAGACATGGGTGGGGGCCTTCTGGCAGGTGCCCCTGACTGCTGGGGGGGTGGGGGTGGTGGTAGGCATGGGTGGGGGCCTGCTGGAAGGTGCCCCACAGTGCTGGGGGGTGGGCGTGGTGGGAGGCATGAGTGGGACATAAGTGGGGGCCTGCTGGCAGGTGCCCCACAGTGCTGGGAGTGGGGGTGGTGGGAGGCATGAGTGGGACATAGGTGGGGGCCTGGTGGAGGGTGCCCCATGACTGCTGGGGGGTGGGGTTGGTGGGAGACATGAGTGGGACATAAGTGGGGGCCTGCTGGCAGGTGCCCCACAGTGCTGGGGGGTGGGTGTGGTGGGAGGCATGAGTGGGACATAAGTGGGGGCCTGCTGGCAGGTGCCCCACAGTGCTGGGGGGTGGGGGTGGTGGGAGGCATGAGTGGGACATAGGTGGGGGCCTGGTGTAGGGTGCCCCATGACTGCTGGGGGGTGGGGTTGGTGGGAGACATGAGTGGGACATAAGTGGGGGCCTGCTGGCAGGTGCCCCACAGTGCTGGGGGGTGGGTGTGGTGGGAGGCATGAGTGGGACATGAGTGGTGGCCTGCTGGCAGGTGCCCCACAGTGCTGGGGGGTGGGTGTGGTGGGAGGCATGAGCGGGACATAAGTGGGCGCCTGCTGGCAGGTGCCCCACAGTGCTGGGGGGTGGGTGTGGTGGGAGGCATGAGTGGGACATAAGTGGGGGCCTGCTGGCAGGTGCCCCACAGTGCTGGGGGGTGGGTGTGGTGGGAGGCATGAGTGGGACATAAGTGGGGGCCTGCTGGCAGGTGCCCCACAGTGCTGGGGGGTGGGGGTGGTGGGAGGCATGAGTGGGACATAGGTGGGGGCTTGGTGGAGGGTGCCCCATGACTGCTGGGGGGTGGGATTCATGAGCAGGTGTGCAGGGTATTCCCCTGTGGTGTGGACTGCATGCAGGGGACGTGGAGGCTGTACAGGGAAGACCTGTGAAGACCCAACGATCGGAGTAGCGTGTTCAACTATCCACGCCCCCCTGAAATGGAAGTAGCCTGGGATTTCGCGTGTGAAACGTTCCCGCGCACCCCTGAAATGGAAGTAGCCTGGGATTTCGCGTGTGAAACTTCCCCGCGCACCCCTGTAATGGACGTACCCTGGCTTTTCGCGTGTGAAACTTCCCGCGAACCCCTGTAATGGACGTACCCTGGCTTTTCGCGTGTGGGACTTCCCGCGCACCCCTGGTATTCCCCTAGCCTAGCTTTTCGCGTGTGAAACTTCACGCGCACCCCTGTAATGGACGTACCCTGGCTTTTCGCGTGTGGGACTTCCCGCGCACCCCTGCAATTCCCGTAGCCTAGCTTTTCGCGTGTGGGACTTCCCGCGCACCCCTGCAATTCCCGTAGCCTAGCTTTTCACGTGTGAAACTTCCCGCGCACCCCTGTAATTGACATACCCTGGCTTTTCGCGTGTGGAACTTCACACGCACCCCTGATATCGACGTGGCCAGGGCAATCGCGTATGGGACTTCCCCGCACCCCGGGATACACGTACCCAGGGCAATCGCGCGAGTGACTTCTCGCGCAACCCGTTGTACACACACGCGCGAATTTTTGAACAGTGGGTGTCCGTGTTAATGGCGTACACCTTTGCACCTCATTTGTCCTTTGGGGTCACGGTATGGCCCATTGCTGTATGTGGGTGGTATTTGTTGGCGCAGGTTTTGGCGCACTTTCGTTAAGTGCGTCGGGACGCTACCGCCTGCTTACTTGTGGCGTACGTTTTTGGGCCTGTGCGCTGGTTTGATCGAGCGCTGTTTTGCCCTGTTCGAATCCATGAATACGTGTTGCCGGAGAGCGTGTGGGCGTTCCGCGCACTTGCCTCGTGTACTTCCCCGTGCCGCCCACATTCTTCCCCATTCCGAGTGTTGTGCCCCATTTTATTCCCCATTCCGAGTATCCCGCCCTGTGTTCCGCCTACTTTAGAGCTGTGCGCTGCGCTCGGAGTGATAGCGCAGTGGCCGTGGCGCACGCCGTTGGTTGACCTGTGCGCCGGCGTGCGCCCTATGCTTTTCTTACGCACGGACTTCCATGAATCGACGTGCGCTGGTTTCCCTGCGCTTTTCGCTATTTTTCGGCGCAGCGCACGTATAGTCCCCTCTGCGCCGGAATTTTCGGCGCACATTTATTCCATGAATCGGCCTGATAATTTGTTAGCACTTATCTACCTCTAGATGTATCCGGCCCTACCTGTATTTAAATAAATCCTTTATTTTTACATACATAGTGTTTCAGTGCTTCTTTGGGCCATTTGTATTACAATTTCATTTGTCCTGATTCTACAGCCCTCTCTCCCTCCTAAAATAGGCCTGGCTGCTATCTCTATGCTACAATGTACTCAGGTGGTACAGCCTTATACTAAGAGTGGAGTTTTGTACTGCCTCAGTTGAATGGTTTTGATGAAGTTGGTAGCACTTTAGAAAAACTGTTCTAACATCTATCTTGGCATAGGTGGTTTCCAGCAGGTCATCCAATATGAAGCAAACAATTGAGTGGGGTATGCCCTGAGATCTGCTCCCTCGTAGCCCCCCTTCAGAGCTCATAATTGCATATTTTCCAGCCTCAAATGATTTTTGAAATCTTCACACTTATGTTTAAGCACCTGCAGAAACTCCTACAAGGCAGCCAGTTCTGATCTCCCATTAGAACAGGCCACATGTATATTAGAGATATTGGTTTCACATTCAGTCAACTGGGAGTCAAGGGCCTAGAACTCTTTCATGTTTTCTGTGATAGATGGCGTTACATATGCTTAATCAAATGTTATTTCATCTTTCTGGGAGATCTTCAGATCATTTTTCAACCTCAGTAATGAGGAATCTAAATGTTGTTTATCAAGCACCATGAGTGCTGATTTTCACTTGGTTTGCAGGAGACAGTTCCACTTGTAACTGAAAAATTCCCTGCACAACTCAAGGTGTGTATATCCCAAGGCCTACAACACAGTTGCCCCTAGTAACATCTTATTATCCTGGCCATCAGTCATTTTCTGCCTTTTAGATTCTGGATCGCATGTACCCAATTCCAACCACTAACTCTATCACACACATCAAAGCCTTCCCACCCCTCCATTATGATCGTCAAAGATATGCTTTCACCAGGTTTCAGCATAGCTCTGGAGTACAAACACTGAATATGAGTCATATTGACTTGCTAGTTTGCACCTTGATATTAGCAAGCCCAGTGAGTCTCATATCAGTTGTGCCTGCTTAACATCTGCTGCAAGTAGGCCAGGCCTTCAGCCCATACTCGGCTCACCTCTGATCTCAGGAGCTGCTGTCTGTTGAGGTTCCGCAGTCCACTTGGACCATGTCATGCACATATGGGACAGCACCCACGACCTACTATGGCACCACCACACTTACTCTCTGCACCCATATCTTTGACTCTGCTACTTGCAGGGTCGAAAGTTAGCTTCTGGAAGACTCACTTTTTCATTCTGAGAAGGCGTCTCACCCTCCTCAGAAATCTGCCATCACCTCTTTCCAGCCAACATGTTTTGTTGGGTTACGGAGTGGAGGACACTGCAGCTACCATGTTGTGAGAGGAAGGGGTTGTCTGGATCCACTTGCACTGCACAGATGATCAAACCATTTGGCACCACAGCACACAAATGACCCAGGGTCCCCCGGTGCTGCAGCTTTTCTTTATGCCAGGATGACAGATGCAACAAGTAGGATGTTCCAACTGTGAGCGGGAGCTTAGCCTGGGACTTCCTACCCCTTGGACATGCACCCCATTATTGTTTTTTGGGCGTCAGAACAGGGACATGTTTGTCACTCCCCGGCCCTTCAAATAATTGTTCTTATAGAGATATTTTTTCACTTTTGGGAGGGTCCTGGTTTGCTCATTTTAACTATGTAATTTTCATTTAACAGCTGTGAGCATTTACAAATTCAGTCTAACTCATTACAATGGCCTTAATAAAGGCACATTTTTAATACCTTTGTAGCTTTTACGAGAGACAATAATTTCGTTATTGACCTTGCAGTAATAGTCTCATAGCGTTAACCTAAAACACTGGTCCACAATCTATATTCACAAAAATTGTGTCAAACTATGCGAATATTTTTGAGGAATTCTCACTCCACCTTCTATGTGTCCTGCTCTTCATTTGACATCTACATATGGAGAATCTCCTTCGTAGACTTGTCAACATTCTGAAAGTGAAGTAATGGAGTTCCAACATCACCAGGTGAGTGGGAGCCCTTTTTGGACCTGTGCCCATTTCTGTGGCGAGAGAAGTATTTGAGGCCTGCTGAGACACTGGGGCAGATTTCTGGGGCTAACGATCAGGGATTCTGGCCCCTGCCATCCACCTGAGAAACAATATCTTTTGCCCATTTGAAAATAATCCAAGGAAAAACAGCACTTAATCAACATATAGTGAGGTGTGACGTAGCTCTCAGTCTGCCCCAGCATACTCAGGATTGAGAAATTGGGACTGAGGTCTTCATTTTCCAGGATGCACAGAACCGCTATCACTGCTCCTTTGGGTAATGAGTGGAGAACCCAGGCAGACAAACACCTTATCTGCTGTTCCCTGATCCTTGCTGCACAAGGCATAACATATATTTATGTTGAGAAAGAAAGAAAGAAAGAAAGAAAGAAAGAAAGAAAGAAAGAAAGAAAGAAAGAAAGAAAGAAAGAAAGAAAGAAAGAAAGAAAGTCAGTCCTGAGTGTATATGACTTTTCACTCTTTGCTGTGCCTTCATTGCTTGTCAATAATTTCCAAGCCTTTGCAAAGCCTTGTTACACGTTTGGTAGGCTATATTATGCAATGTTAGGCTAGGCCGTCTATGCCAGGGTGTGAACCTGGAGTCTGCCTTTTGTACTTCAATGTATGATGTCTCTCTTCCAACAGTCCACTGATATCTCACAGACATGTAAACTGCAGAGCTGCTCACCCTTCTATCGAGTGGTGATACAACTGGACAGTCACAATCCTCTGGAAACTGACAAAGCAATTCACAAACCATATCAAAACCCTAAACATATTAAGGGATATTTAGGATATTCTGCTGATTTGTTCTGCACTTCTGCATCCAATGGCAATACACATTTGCAAAGTATTAACGTGTCAAATATTTATCATACTGCAAGTTTCTCAATCATTGCCATTTAGTTAAAATGCACCCACGGCAGTGTTTGTTTATTTATTGATCATTTATAATGCGCACTATACAGCAAAAATTGTGTTTCAATGTGCATCAAGACAAGGGAGGTAGGGATGAGGAAAAACAGTATAAAACATTAACAAACATGTTCTTAAAAGGTCTTGACACATTTGAAACTTACAAGTGCTAATAACATGAGAGCAAGGGGTGGAGAGGGAGGGGAGAGTGCAGGAAGAGGAGGAAGGGATGAAAAACAACAAAAAGCTTTCCTACTAGGTCATGAGATAATTTGGATCGTGCAAGTGCTGAGACATGAAAAAGAGGTAAGTGCAGGAGGGGCGGAAGGGGAGAAGTACATAAATGCAAAACAAAAAGTGCTGGCACAAGTAGGTAAACTGCATTATGGAGCCGGATATGCTGTTCAGACAAGCAGGTACGGCTCACCTCATAGAATGAGGGGCTACACCAGGCATGCAGATGACAGTGAAACAGGCAGGAAGGGGTTACAGTAAGATAATACAGAAGTAGATAGGCCTAAGTGAGGAGTCAAGAATGGAAAATAAATGCACAAGAAGGGAGGCAGCAAAGGGATGAGTAAAAGTCAGAGTCAGAGATTGCAGGAAGGGGGAATGCAGAAGGGAAGCGACAAGAAGGTAAAGGATGTAGTATGTTAAGCCTAGAGGCATCATTTGCCTAACTGAAAAGTTAAGTTTAGCGTGATGAGCAGATAAGGGAGGAGCATAAGGAAAGGAAGGTAGAACCCAAGGTAAAAAAACATTAGAAAGCATCACCACATAGTGCAGGGGCTACAACAAAAAGGTAAAAAGTAATTAAAAAAACACTATACTGGGTGTAGAGGACTCCATCAAAAAGGCAGGTACTGGTGGGATAGGTGAGGTAAACCTGCATTGCTGAGGTAAGGTCCTGAGGAGAGGTAGAGGGACAAAGTACATTTCAGTCATTAAGAAGTCATGAGTTGTCGTGTCAGGTTACAGTGGCAATAGGTGAGGAGACTTTGTGATACAGAGAGGCCAGTGGCATGAGGCAAGTGTTACCATGCTTAACATGGCGATAGAGGAAGGCTAAGGTTCAGCCATAGTAGTTGAAAGAGTTAATCAGGCAGAAGATTGATGAGAACCAGATGCGCCATGTGGAATGACAGAGTTTCAAATGATAAACTGGAGCATAGACTGGACGGACATGACAAACACAAAGGGAGTAGCTTGAAGCGAGGACCATTAGCCATCAGGAAAGCGTTTCAGTCAGGCAGGCAATGTAGTGCCCCATCCCACTCGCAGGGGTGCCAGAGATAGTAGGAAGTGGGGGAGGAATGACAGCATCGGAAAGAGGTTTAGCGCACACAGATGACCCCAAGAGGCAGCAGACAGAGAATACATTAAAGGGCAATGGAGGTGCCTAAAGGCCTGCAGTCACGAGGGATATGACAATGCCCAACATGAAGATCAAGGTGAAGAGCAGGGCCCCTCTTACCTGTGAAGGTGGCCAGGCTATGAGGCAGGCACATTCCTGGGGGTCCTTGTGGCTTGGCCCTCCATGCCTGGACAGGCCCAGTCTAGGGTCTTTATAGGACACTTAGAAGAGGCCCTTGGAGGGAGCTGGTGTCACCTTCCAGCTCCTGGTCTCGGAGAGAAAATATAGGCCCACAGCCAATCCGCTGCAACAGAGGCAGGCCAGAGGTGGTTGAAGTCAATTGCAACCTCGCGGCTGCATCCGCCGGCCATGATGGAGGGTCTGCATCACAATGAATGAAAGTTGGAGCCCTGCAGGGCTCCTCTGCGGCATGATGTTGCTTCACCGGCAGGATGGAAATCCTGTGTTGCCTAACTCTGCCCCGCCTAAAACCAATACTGACAATCAACTTGTCAAACGGGAAACTATATCGTGCCTCCGATTATGATGAATATATGTATATTGGCCTACGCCAAGCTGCTTGTAAGCCACTTGCAAAGAAATCTGTGTTGCAAGGTCCCGACCTTAGAATCAATGTAAACCGCCATTTTAGGTCAATCCGCCATTTTAGGTTCTCTCTGCAAAGTCACCTTGTGAGCTAAAATGGTGGACAGTGTCATTCCGAAAATGTAACATGGCCGTCTTGACCTATGTATAAACGAATGTGTAACTTGCCTGCAGGCCACTTGTTAGGGTCATGAACTGAGACCTTGTCCTTCGTTGACCTGTGTGTAAAGGATTACTCGTGCCAATGAAGCTAATCCGTGAGCATATGTTACGAACAATGTATTCAAATACTGAACTGAGAACATTTGTTTAAACTACATTGTATAGATGCTTTTGAAGGTCTCTATAAGAAATCCTAAAGTACACTGTTGCCATGGATGCTTGTTGGCGAATGTATTAAAGGCAAACCCCAAGTGTACAGATGTGTGAACTCGGCATGAACCCTAGATCCGTAATATATTAACCAGTATTAACCCACAGTAGGGTTGGACATCATGTTTTCAAAGGTACATAAGGTGCGACTATTCTAATGTACAGCCCCACTCACTGAGCACACCGAACCATGCTGGAGTTCGTTGTGTTGTACTGAGGGCCGATAGCTATCTGTTGTTTTGTCCTTTGAAACTGTTCAGTATAAAATAAAGATCTTTGTATGTTCCTTTGTAACCCGTGTTCGGTGTATTTCCTTTTGAGGGTACTCAGCCTCGATATTTTCTCTTTGTTTTTACAGTTGGCGCCCGAATAGGGACCCTCAAGATTGATGCCGGATTGTTGAAGGTTGACACACGCTATCGGTCCGGGATCAGACGGTGTGACAAAATAAAGGGGCCCCTTCTGAAAGAGACGCGACACCTCAGCAGTGCTGCACGACCCGATCCCTGGACGATTAGCTTGTGGTCCGAGATGGCATCTTGACGAGGGTCCACGTATCGAGGCGGGCAGTTTTGCCGAAATCACCAAACACGAGGTAATATTCGTTAGAAAAGAATTTTGAAATCCGATCAGACCTCCTTAGGATTGATCAGGTGAGTCGTGACCCGATTCTTAAGTATCCTGATAAGTTGTTTGGGCGCATTGTATCTGCAAATACAATTATTGACCAGGTAACACCAATATTTTGATATGCCTGGGAAATTGAATACCTGCTTCAGGGCGTTATTCCGCAGCGATAGGCAATCTCTGGAATTTAGCCCTCGGGCACCACAGGAGGGGTTGCCGGCTTGTACTATGTACTGTAAGCATGGCATTGGTAGTATAGTGTTTAATGATATTTGGCAAAGACAAACCAGACATACTTCCAAACTTCAGTGGCCAATCAATGTAGTTTTGAAATCCCTCGTATTGAGTATTTACAGTCAATTTTGTTAAAGAAAAAGGCTAGACCTGCAGCATTCAATGTTTTGCAGAATTGGAAAAAAGAAGCGTTGCCCCAATTTAAGAGTAGAGAAAAACATGCGTGCCGTCATAAAACGAACGCCGAAAAAGTGTTGTTATATGACCAAGATAAACAGTCTGAGTCAGCTAGGAATATGGATAGGGCTTTCTCACTTGGCATTCAGAAAATCTATCCTTCCAAAGACCTCCATGTTTCCGATGAATTTATTAACAAATTGTTAAATGAGCGAAGGCCTGGTGCCACTGCACCACCTCTATATGTTCCTCTTCCTGCTGTTTTGCCTCCTCCTGCTTTTATTCCTGATCTTCCTGCTCCGCCTATTGTTCCTGCTCCTGCTGTTGTTCCTATTCCTCCAGTTGTTGTTCTTCCACCTGCTCCCCCACCTCTTCCTATTGCACCAGTAACAGTACCTCCATTGAATTGACCTGCTCCCCCTCTTAGAAGTGGTTTTGTACCGCTTGTAGTCGATCAGGGTGCGGGGTCAAGGGTTGTCACTCGTAATACTGTACCTCCAGAGAAGAAGCGGAATTTGATTACATGGGATAAGCATTGTATAGAGAGGGATGATCGAACTAATGTTCTTGCCACACGTTCTAATATGGATCATTTTCCTGAGAAAATATTTTTCATTGAAGGTTTAGGGATTCATTTATGTGTAATGTGGGGCAAATTAAATAATGCAGACCTCCCACAAGGGTTGAGGGATCTAAACACTTTAGCGTTTTCAAGCGATACTGTGGAGAAAGTACATGAGCATGTTGAGAGGATATTTGAGTATAGAAAGGAGTTGGAAAGGTTACAGAATGAGGATGAGATTGGGGATAGTATGTATGTACAGAAACGGTTCCTTTCTTGTCGTAAATCGATATCTGAGGAAGTACGAATTTGTACAAAAGACGCGATTAGATGGATCTCAGATATGTCGATAACTCCAGTTGAGGTATATGACACATATAGTCAGTATACGCCAGAAATGCAGAGGAAAGTGATACAGGTAATGATAGAGTACCCGCAGGATGAATGTGTAAAGCGAAAGATTAGTTGTTCCACAGAGTTATTGAGTATTTTATAAGAGAGCTTTTTCACTTGACACTTCTTCGACTGCTTTAGTGCTCGACTTGGCTCTGTTGCTTAGTAAGCGTTCGGAGTTGCCTACTTCTCAGTTGCCTATGAGAGAGGTTCCTCCGACATTTGTCCCGAAGGTTGAGATTGCGGCTAATCCTGCAATGAATGCAGCTGCTGTAAACATTCCTGCACATTATGTATCACAGTTTGTTCACGTCCCGTTCTCGAGACAGGAAGTGAATACCATTAGACAATCTATTCCTGACATTAGGAAAAATCTGACAGGATTCTATAAAGAAATAGAGTCTGTCTTGCAGTCCTCAGTATTCACCTTGGGTGATATTGATCTGTTATTTCCTGTACTCCTGCCCGTAGATTTGTGGAAACGGGTTAGGACTATAGATGACGTACCAGGGTTGGGAGATACATGGGCTAACATAATTAGATGGAGAAAGGCCAGCTGGTGAAAGACTGCCCCAGGTGATACTAACCTTTCCTGATAGAATCATTGCGAAATTGAAAACCATAATTCCTGGAAAGAGGATTATCTGGGACAAGCTTACGGCCTGTGTCCAAGGGAAGTCTGAGGGTGCTACTGAGTTCTTTAATCGGTTCAAACAGGTAGTCTTGGATTTCAGTGGACAAGACTTGGGCACAGAGTCTGGGAAAAGATTATTTGTGGACAAATTTGTGTGTGGATTACTGCCTGACATCCAGTCACAAATGATGTCTTCTGAGAGCGCTTGGCAGACGAAGTCCCAATCAGAAGTACTGAACATGGCTCAGTACTACGTGAATCGTTTCAATAATGTAATGGAAAGCGTAGAGAAGAGAAAAGGTGATTTGAAGACTAAAGTATTATTACAACAAAGTGTTAGAGGCCCTAGAGGGGTAGTTCGCAGATTAGAGGTCAGTATGTTCCACAAGGGAATGTGCCCTTGGGTCCTGGGAGCATTAACCAGTGTGCCTATTGTTGACAAGAGGGTCATTGGCGTGCACAATGCCCCGTCCTTCAACAAAGGTCAAATAACACATTCGGAAATATGGGTAGACGATCCAGAGGTTGCCTATGTGTAGGGGACCTGGGTAGAGGTCAGTTTGCACAGGATCCTCAGCAGCCTTTTTCGCAGGATAATCAGACTCCGGTGTGGATACTAGAAACATATTTGAACATCCTTGTGCTGCATATCTATCTGAAGAACTTCCTTTTGATGACATTCTGTTTCGTTAGGATTGCCCGAAGCAGGGTTTGGAACCTATGCCTTTTGCCATTAATCAGAAAGGTCCCTATGTTGAAATGGTAGTGGGAAATAGGAAACATCTATTGTTGATAGATACTGGGGCACAGAAGTGTTCCATTGATCATTCTCGGGTTCCAAACATTCCACTGTCAAGGAAAACCAATGTTTCCGTAGGGTTTTCTGGCACACCAGTTGTTTGCCCAGTTTCTTCGCTGGTACCTATTTCTTTGGGTCCCTTCATGGACCCATTGTCCATTCCTTTTGACTTCAAATTGTGGAGAGAATTTGCTGGGGTTGAATCTGTTGAAAGAATTAAATGCAGTAATTCATTGTTCTTCTGATGGAGTGCGTTTGACGATTTCACCACAGCAACTTTCTGTCTCTCAATTCTTAACCAGACCTTTGCCACCAGAATTCAGTGATGTACCAGAGTGTTTATGGGCAATTGACAACAATGATGTCGGTGTTTTACAGATCGAGCCTGTTAAAATAGTCTTGAAACACGGAATAAAAATGCCACGTATTCCACAATATAAGATTTAAGTTGAGGATGAGCAAGCTTTGAAATGCATTGGTTCAGATTTTGTGCACCGCTGGGTGATTGAGGAAATTGCAGGTAGTTTGTGCAATAGTCCAATTTTACCCATGTACAAAAAAGGCGATAATGCAATTCCATTCTGTCTCATAATTGATTTTCATGCTATTAATAAGGTTGTTGCTCCACAATTTCCAATTGTGCCTGATGTGACGACAATATTAACTATGATTCTGGCTACAGCTACTTACTTTAGAGTTGTGGACATGAAGAATGCTTTCTTTAGTATTCCTATACACAGGGACAATAGATACTTGTTTGCATTCACCTTAGGGGGACGCTCGTTCACCTTTACCCGTGCACCGCAAGGTTACACGGAAAGTCCTAGTATTTATAGTTACACTGCTTCAATATGTTGATGACCTGCTTTTGCCTGCTGACTCTGAGAGCGCTTGTAAGGAGGGCACTGTGTTGTTGCTTATTCACCTGGCTAAACAAGGTCACAAAGCTTCACTTAAAAAGTTTCAATACTGTTGTCAGAAGGTTGCCTATTTAGGCTATCTCCTGTCAAAGGAGGGAAGAAGATTGACATATGAAAGGATAAAACTAATTTCTGGCATGTCTGTCCCAAATACACAGAATGAAGTTAGAGCCTTGATAGGTATGGCTTCTTACTGTAGGTTGTGGATCCCAGACTTCTCACTAGTGATTAAACCGATGTTGGCTTTGACGAAGAAGGGCATTTCTTCGCCATTGCCGTGGAATGCGGAACACCA
The DNA here is from genome assembly GCF_040938575.1 of Ambystoma mexicanum. NCBI lineage: Eukaryota > Metazoa > Chordata > Amphibia > Caudata > Ambystomatidae > Ambystoma > Ambystoma mexicanum. Next base: position 621,126,153 of record NC_090934.1, read on the forward strand.
GCAATCATTTGATCTGCTCAAGACTGCATTATGCTCGGCACCAGTTTTGGGCACACCAAATTATGAAAAGGCCTTTGTGTTATTTGTGCATGAATGTGATGGATGTGCTTTGGCTGTATTAACGCAGGAACATGGAGGGAAGAATAGGCTGTGCGGTTACTTTTCTTCCACCCTTGATCCTGTAGCATGCGTTTTGCCAAGATGTTTGTGATCTGTCGCTGCTGCTGCTGCGTCTGTAAAACATAGTGAGGGAATGGTCCTAGGCCATGAACTAACCCTGGTGGTGCCTCACTCTGTAGATGTTCTACTGAACAGAACCCAAACACAACATCTCACTTCCGCACTGTTGACGAGATATGAATTGATCGTGTTTGCTCCTCACATACAAATTAAAAGGTGTTGTGTTCTTAATCCGGCTGAACTCTTACCTTTCCCGCAAGGTACTGCTTGCAGTGACGAAGAGTCACATGACTGTCTGTATACTACCGAACAAGAGACCAAGGGCAGAAACACACTCCTTTGAACAATCCACAAGCGGAGCTGTTTTGTGATGGCTCCTGCTTCAAACTCCCGGATGGTACATCCACAGCTGCTTATGCAATCACTACATTGAGCACAGCCGTGGAAACCAAGAGAATCACACATAACTCTGCGCAGGCCGCAGAGATTATAGCATTGACCCGAGCTTGTGAACTTTCCGAAGGGTTTACAGTAAATATATATACTGATAGTCAGTATGCCTTTGGGGTGGTTCACAACTTTGGGAGACTTTGGTCAGAGAGAGGCTTCTTAAGTTCACATGGTACAAAGATCTAGCATGGCTCCCTAATAGTACAACTGCTCTCAGCGCTTGCACTCCCTACTCAGTTAGCTGTCGTGAAATTTGCAGCACATCGAAAGATTATAGATGATATAGGAGAAGGGAATGCTTTCGCTGATCAGATAGCTAAACAGACTGCCACCAATCTCTTTACGGCGATGTATGTTTCAAGGGAAACTGTAAATGCCTATGCAATGGATGAGGGTGTTGGGTCTGTAAGGGATATCCAAGCTGATGCCACGTTAGAAGAATCCAAGAGGTGGGCTGAGGGCTTGGGGAAACTCGATGATGATAGGTGTTGGGTAGACATAGCTGAAGGGAAATGGCTACTTCCTGATGCATACGTGATGATGATGGTCATCATGGCCCATGGCCCTACACATATATGTGCCCAGAAGGTTACGAAAATGCTAGAAAAAGTTTGGGCGAATGACAACATTTCGAAAATAGCTCAGTGCGATGTTCAGGATTGCATGATTTGTTTAAAGCACAATGTGGGAAAGGGAACATCAACTCCAAGGGGAAGTTTCGGGCCATCTTCTGTCCCCTTTGAGGTCATCCACTTTGATTTTATTGAAATGGAACGGTGTAATAATTTGAAATATGTGCTAGTTGTCATCTGTGCTTTTAGTAAATGGGTTGAGGCTTTCCCTGTCAAAGACGCTACAGCCATGACTACTGTGAAAACCATGTTAAAAGAACATTTTCCCAGGTTTGGGCTACAAAGAGTCATCTGGTTGGACAATGGTCCACATATTGTCGCTGCCGTAATTCTGCAGATATGCGCGGCATTACATATTGACAAATGGTTTCATTCGGCCAGACACGCTCAGAGCGCCGGACTAATAGAAAGACACAATGGTATCGTCAAGAACAAGCTCAGTAAGACGTGTGCCGGCACCAAATTAAAATGGCCGGACGCCTTACCGATTGTGTTACTAGCAATGCATACAACCCCTCAAACTAAGACTGGGCTCTCTCCATTTGAGCTGGTAATGGGGGACCTGCCAATATCTAGAACCTTCCGAAATGTCGATATTTAAAGAATGTCGAAAATGTACTTCTTTCAGATTACTGTAGCCAGTTGACTAAAAACCTGTATTTGATTTATCACCAGGTGCGAGAGGCTTTACCTGTGCGATACGAGGGCCTGGGCCACAGTATTCGGCCTGGAGATTGGGTGCTCACCAAGGCATTTGAGTGTTCTTCTTGCCTTGCACCTCGTTGGCGGGGCCCATTCCAGGCCCTGCTGGTCACATAGACGGTGGTGCGTGTCGCAGGCCGAAAAAACTGGATCCACGCGTCGCATCTCAAGAGACTTCCTCACCCAGTGCCAAACGATACAGAAGAAACAGAACCCCTCGCTAACGCTGCAACCAACGATCCTGAAGCAGTAAATGGCATTGAGAGTGCATCTGAGAATCTCTCTGAGCCTGTGAGGCTTGGGGAACCCGTCATTTCGTCTCCACACTCCCCAAAAGTTTCACTTCCGGAAACTTTTTTTTCCGTATCTTGCATCTTCACTTGCTCTTGATACGCTTCTTACAATGGGAAGTGATGACACATTGTTCTCGGATCAATCAGTACCAGGAACGGCAAGGTACAATTTACGTCCAAGGAAATAGACTTACGGCACGGTGCGGCTGTGCATTCAGAGAAGGAAAAGAATCATCAAATGCTTGCTTTTTTGCCAAAATAATTGTTTGAAAAAGGGGATTCTGTTGGTTAGGGTTGTGGAAGGACTAAGAAGTCGCTCGGCCTGGAGGTCGCCAGCAAAACGAACATTGGGGTTTCCGTTTGAAGACTGCAATGCCTGCAACCGCTACCGCTTGTACTGGACTGATAAATGATTGCGTGACCGGCCGGGAAAATTGACAAATCTCTTGGGCCCGAAAATGTATTGCTGTCTTTTTATTATGTTAATTGGTTTTATAATAATCACTGTCTTAGGCTTCTGGAACCTTGAGGAAGTACATCCATTAGAGTCCTTGTTACCGACTGAAACTGTACCCACTGTTTCTACTCCCTTCGTGCATTTGCATACCCTGTCCCCTAGGGACTCCCAGCATAGACAAAGATATTACAATACATTGTTACTTATCATGAATGCCACACATGCCATTTTTAATAGGTCCAACTGTTGGGTCTGCTCGCATTTACCGCAACATGGGGATAAGGGGCTAGGTTGGTATATTCACCCTTTACCTTTGACAATTGCTTGTTATGCTTCTCTTAGAGCACTGTTCTTTGGCCGTTGGAACGGTAGCATCTCAGGGAATTTTGATGGCACCAATTTGAATAGTTTCGAGAAACGTGTTCTGACTCCCCTGGGATGCTTGCTTTTCGCAAATAGAAGTAAGCTTAACGTCGCTTCTATTAGGCCCTCTGATAGACTGTCTCGTCCCTTTCAATCTTTGATTTCCTTCAAGATGGCTCTGATAGGCAATAAGGATGCCATGCCTCCTTCCTACACTGTTAACCATAGCCCCCGATTCAGTTTCTTTCTTCATACACAGGAATGGTAGTCAATGGGAGATTTTAAAATTTGCGACAACGTTGCGAATTTGACTGGGGAAGACAGAACTTTGTATGTAGGCGAACCTGTCTACTTTGTTTGCGGTAATGTAGCATTTCCATGGTTACCCAGGGATTGGCAGGGAACTTGTTATTTAGGGATCCTGCTACCCGGAGTGTTCATAGCTAGTACTGTAGAGGTTTCAAAGGCTCGTCCTTGGTGGGACAAGGATGGTGACACTCCAGCACAGGTCTTGGGAGATGTAGCAACATTATTCGTGCCATTTTGGGGGCAGATAGCGAATTCTGAGGACATCAGAAGACTAGCAAGAATACTAGAGAGAACCATCAACCGGATCACGGACATACTCTACAATATGACATTAGAACAAAAAGCAGTAAGGTTAGTAGCACTCCAGAACCGGATTGCATTAGATGTCATTCTGGCTGAACGTGGTGGAGTGTGTAAATTAGTGGGGTCCGCGTGCTGTGTTTTTGTGCCAGATTCCTCCCCAACTATCTTCAAGGCAATACAGAATCTGCACGTCCTTAGTTCAAAAGTGCATGTTCCCAAGGGAAACTGGGATCTTAGCGCTTGGTTCTGGGACTTCTTGCAATCTTGGGGTTGGAAGGTGCTGTCGGTCTTACTGAACATTTTGGGAATTCTGTTGTTTCTTTGCTGTTGTATCCAGTGTTTACCCAGTATACGTTCGATGTTAGGGGGATGTTGGGCACAGGCGATAGGTACAATAGGACATAAGGTACATGCCCCAGATAAAAACTCCAAAGAATATGTGTTGAAAGAAATCCTAGCAACTGATCTAATGGCAATAGATATTTCCGACAGTGATTCGGGTGCATGGACGATGATACATGGAGTTGTTTGCAAGAAGATCAGAAGTAGTTTAGCACTTGGCATAGGCCAAAAGGAGGGTTTGTCAAACGGGAAATTATATCGTGCCTCCTATTGTAATGAATATATGTATATTGGCCTACACCAAGCTGCTTGTAAACCACTTGCGAAGAAATCTGTGTTGCAAGGTCCCGACCTTAGAATCAATCTAAACCACCATTTTAGGTCAATCTGCCATTTTAGGTTCTCTCTGCAAAGTCACCCTGTGAGCTAAAATGGTGGACAGTGTCATTCCGAAAATGTAACATGGCCGTCTTGACCTCTATGTATAAACTAATGTGTAACTTGCTTGCAGGCCACTTGTTAGGGACATGAACTGAGACCTTGTCCTTCGTTTACCTATGTGTAAAGGATTACTCGTGCCAATGAAGCTAATCCACTAGCATATGTTATGAACAATGTATTCAAATACTGAACTGAGAACATTTGTTTAAACTACATTGTATAGATGTTTGAGAAGGTCTCAATAAGAAAACCTAAAGTACACCGTTGCCATTGAGGCTTGTTGGTGAATGTATTAAAGGCAAACCCTAAGTGTACAGATGTGTGAACTCGGCACAAACCCTAGATCTGTAATGTATTAACCCACAGTAGGGTTGGACATCATGTTTTCAAAGGTATATAAGGTGCGACTATTCTAATGTACAGCCCCACTCACTGAGCACACCGAACCATGCTGGAGTTCATTGTGTTGTACTGAGGGCCGACAGCTATCTGTTGTTTTGTTCTTTGAAACTGTTCAGTATAAAATAAAGATCTTTGTATGTTCCTAGGTAACCCGTGTTCGGTGTATTTCCTTTTGGGGGTACTCAGCCTCGATATTTTCTCTTTGTTTTTACAAACTAACCTTGCAGTTTCCCATCTTAAACCGCACTACATTCTTCCTCATCACAATAGTCAATCAATCAATCAATCAATCAATCAATAATACTTTATTTCCACGTTTTTGCCACAGAAGTTGACATAAAAAGAAAACACAGATCTACAACTTCTGAGAACAAAAATTAGCCTGAAAAACATACAAAATGTATATATCCAGTATTAGCAAACTACCAATTGTGCATCAATTAAAAACACAAGTTTAAAATATTCTGAACAGTACTCAAATCCTACATGGCATAAAGATTCAACAAAACGAATAATGATGAAGTACATATATTGTATGTTTGCAAAAATATAGGACAGAGTACAAGCACTGAATAATATGCTGGCTCGACATAGCCAGCAATAATCAAGTGCTATGGTGGGAGTATGTGATAGCCACAATTCATGAGGCCACCAAGCAAACTGTTCTTCTCTTAGCTGCACGTTTCTGGAAAGTTAGCATCGTCCATCCTACCATTGCAGTATCCACCATCAATAAGTAGAGGAGAGTAACACGACGTTGTACAAAACCCTTATTTCTAAGGAAAGTAATGTGTGTGAGTAATGTGTGTGGTAACTCTAATTTTGGCACATCCTGGTAAAAAAAGAAGGAAATGAAACAAATATTAATTAGCATCACCACATAAGGGACAAGAAATTTCACTAATTATGCCTGACTAACCTAGATGTAACCGCACTATTGTGTAAGCAATTCAATCTTGCTTGCATGATAATTGACCTTTCGTAAATCTGATCTCACCAGGTTAAGTACTGCTGAATCTTAATTGATGAAATAACTACGTCTCCAATGACTAGAATTAGCCATCTCTCAGGCTTCTTGTGCAGCTTTCACATGAAATTGGAGGTGCTTTCTAACATGAGTAACCATCTAGGTGCACTGCATAATTAGGAGCAGATTGTGGAAGATTCTTTTTCAAAAGCAATTTTCGGTGGTCTGTAGTTGCGACAGGTTGCTAAATCCCCAAACCGAGACCCCATAATGTGCCACCGATAAACTTGGTTTGTTGTATATTTGTAGCATTGTTTTCATCCGCTGCTGTCTGCACCTTCCAGAGAAATGAAAGACTGCACCAATTGCCTGTTTCATTTTAATGTTTAGTTTTTCCAAATGACTCGTGCCCGATAGAGGACTATTAAAAGGAATGCACAAGTAATCAAACTCTTGCACCACAGTGGATTCATTACATCTGAATATCAGAGATTTGATTCTCTTACCTAGTCGGTGACAAATGAGAACTGCAGATTTAGATGCGTTAACATCTAAGTCTAGTTTATACATGACATTTGTAAATTCATTAACAAGTGTCTTGAGCGCCATGAGGGTTTGTGAAATCAGGACTGTCATCAGCGTAAACGAGGGTGGGGAGTTTCTTGCCTCTGATTTTTGGGATATCTGTCCCCAATTCAATTAGAGCCATCTGGAGGTTGTTTACTTATAAGTAAAAGAGCAGCGGTATTAAAACGCAACCCTGCCTTAGCCCAGTGGAAATACGTGGTACAGTGCCCTGTTCCTCCACTTTTGAAACACGCCTCCATACCGTTGTGAATATTCTCAAGCACCACTACTAAATCCCTCGGGCAATATCTTTTAATGTATTAAATTTGCCCACAGCTTGGACATGTTGACCTTGTTGAATGCTGCCGACAGGTCCATGCATGCTGAAAAATCACGTCATGCCTGGTGAATACAGAGGTGGCCTTTATTAAATATAGTTTTAGTGTCTGTTCAAGTGTTCCAATCCCTGGCCTAAACCCCAAGTGTATTTCTGCGAGGACATTATTTTGTTCCACCCAGCATTCAATTTTTTCCGAAGAGAGCTCCTCCAAAGATTTTAAATTGGGTATCTAAAAGTGAGATCTACAGGCGGCTGTGTTATCTCTCGTTCTTTAAAAAAAAAAAGATAGATAAGAGGCTGTTTAAAAATGTTTGGGATTACTCCTCTCTTCACTAATGCACTAAATACCACTGTTAGAATTTGTGCCTACAATTCCAGATGTTTTTAATAAAGGTCGGTAGGGATCCCATCTGGGATGGGGCACTGATCATGTGCTTGCTTACTGATTGTGGCTAGGATTTCCTCCACTGAAAATGAAACTAAAAGGGTTAACATACATCGAGTCAGTTAAGAACATGGTACCAGTGACAGCCCAGGGCCAGTTTCCTCAATTTCTGTGAGGTGCACCTGTATATATAGGTTCACAAAATGAGATACCCAGGCAGTGACCACAATCAAAATGGCCAAACCATTATTGTTTGTTATATACAATGGGGTCTCTGTTAATGATCTCCCAAAATGGCACACTGCCGTTGGTAGCAATGGTAGCAAGCAAAGTGTCTCAGACTTGCTCATCCAGGTTTTTTTCCTGGCGCTAATAATATTTTTATAGTGCATGCAGGCTGGTCTTATCTGTAATGTTGTCATTAAGATTTTTTTAAGTACTCAACATGCCTTTTGTTTGCCTGGGTACACTCTTCATTGAACCATCTCTTGATTTTAAAACTAGGGTTATGGGTCCTATTTCATTAGAAACAATCTGCTGTGTAGCTAAATAATGTAAACAATTATTCAATGATTGCTTCTGGAGAACTGCCATCACCTGACAGGAGATGGTTAATAACTTCCTAATTATCAATAACAATCTTTTGCATTAAAGAGTCATTGTTAATACTCAATCATCTTGACCTGGCCCTTTGGCCATCCATTTCCACATGGTTTAGGTGCAGTATAATATTAGAGTTTCCCTGATGTGCATGCCACTTGATTTCAAGCATAATGTGGTGATGATCGCTACAGAGGTTTTTTAACGCAAAACAATCTTGTAACTCTAAAAGAAAACAACATTTTTAGACGAGCTTTTAAGAATCAAAAAGGGCACTAATCGTATCATGTTAGCCCCGCTTCCTCCTCTGTGCATGTCATTAACAAACGATAAAAGGGTATAATACCAAGCTGCAAAAACAACTTTACTGACATCAAAATTTCAGCACATTTCAAAACACATTCAACGTTACTGAACCTTTTAGCCCTAATGGCGACCCTATCACTATCTAGCATTAATTGGTTCTCCGCGATTGTAGGTCTTTGGGCGATTTTTCACCTCGAGGGGCGATATAAATTCATTAAGTCACCACAATATATACATGTATTTACATTTTTTGTTCAATTTCATGTTTAATAATCATTTTTAGTCATGTTTGTTCATTTATTCTATTGCACAGGTACTTTTACTATGGAGAGAATGATAGTAACACATGATGGAGAAAAGCGTGGAACAATAATCGAAATGAAGGTGGGAGGTAGAGAGAGAGTTGAGGTGCATGGAGAGGATATTGATCAATCAAAGCGGAAAGGAGGAAAACATAGAAAAGAAGGAAGTAGGAGATAAGTTGTGCAGAACAAAATACATATCATAACTTTTATCTCTCCCTGTTCTCTTTACTGACAATTTGTTTATCCTTTTTCAACCTCGTTTGTGGTACCAGTGGCACCATCTTGCTCCTCCTGGGGGATTGTACTATCGCGTTCCCTCCTCACGTCTGATAAGTGCATCCAATACTTCAATCCTTTTACCTTCACCGCAGTGGGTGTACTATAGATGACCTCATAAGGGCCATGAAACCTGGGTGAATTCTACCTTCTCACAAAGCTGCGGATGTACACGTGTGCTCCTGGCATCAGTGTCCTGCTTGAACTATCTGTGGCCGGGGTGGTGGTATCAGTTGCCACATTTTCAGTAAAAGGCGGTGCTATTTGTCGCGCTATGCTGCATACTGTGCATGTTAACTGGGTGAGGTATTCCTTGAACTCGTCCCCCAGCACTGTGGCAGCCCTGTGCGCATCCGATGCTCTTCTATTCGGGGATACTGGCGTGTGTATTCGCCTCCCAGTCACAATTTCGTGGGGGCTCAGATAGTGGTCTTTGCATGGTTGCGTCCTGAGTTGGAACAGTGCTAGGGGCAAGCAATACACCCAATTCTTCTTCAGTGTGTTACACAGCTTAGATAACTTACTCTTTAGTAATCTGTTCATCTTTTCTACCATTCCATTCGCCATCTGATGATAAATTGAGAATAGTTTGTGTTTTACCCCCAAGAGTGATGTCACTTCCTTAAAGAGGTCATTCACAAAGTGCGTACCGTTGTCTGATCTTATCACATCACATATTCCCCATCGTGAAAACACCACGCAAACAAGGAACTTGGCCGCACACTTTGCGTCTGGGTGGGGACATGGGCCCGCTTCCACCCATCTTGAAAAGGGGCACACCACCACAATCAAATATCTTGCTCCTTTACACCGCTCTCCCATATCAGCATAGTCTATGTGGAGCACTCTAAATGGTCCTGTTGGTCGGGGCAGGGTACCGCGCAGTGTTCTTAATGTCATTCCTGAATTATATGTTTGGCATGTTATGCATTCTACAATGAATTTCGATAGGTGCTCTTGCAAATTGGGGACGAACCAGAATGGGTTGTGTACCTCTCTGTACTGGATCATAATATCACATGGTATGCTTATTTCCATTATTATTTCTCCATCATTTTCACCATCAGTGAATCATTCCTCGTCTGTTATATCTCGTAGCATTATGTTTGGGTCTATGCATAACACAGTTCTCCACTCGCACCCATGCGCGTCCAGTCCTATGACCACAATACTTTTGCTGGATACTTGAACTGCCTTGATGTCTATGGACATTATCGTGCCTGGCACGACGTCTGTGTGTGCTATTGGGCGGAATATGAAATCTGATGGTGTTCTCCATTCTTTTCTCGTTATCTCTGGCACCGCTCACGCTAATACCTTGATGCCATATATAAACATGCTTATATCAATGGGTATTCCTCGCACCACAACTTCGTTCATTACTGTGCTGATCATCAACATTGCTCGTACTGGGAATACTCCTGGGGTTGAACACACTATTCCTCGTTCTGTAAACGAGATGGTCATATTTAATTTGCTTAACAAATCTCACCCCAGCAAATTGATCGGCGCATCTTCCTGGTACAGTAAGGGTGCGCGCGCGGTTTTTCCCCCCACAGTTATATCAAGATCTTTAGTATAAGGAACTTTTAAAATAGCCCCAGAGAAGCCCTGCGTCTCTAAATTCCTGCCTGAGAGTGGAAACCGCCCTTCCATAAGACATGATTTCTCCGCTCCTGAGTCTACCATAAAGATAAACTGCTTATTTCCTATCTTTGCCCCCACTAGTGGTTCCTCTTCTGCACATAGGGTGGTGGATAGGACTGGACACTCAAGTGTTCCCTGTCGGCTGTCCTAATCTGAATGTCTTTCTTGCCCTGGCACTGAGAAGACATTGTCTCCAATCACGGTCACACCACGGTATGGTGCGGGCGCACCGTTTGCGGCTGTTGCATAACAATTATTGTTTGCGCTTCCTACTGCGTTTTGTCTTGCCGTAGGTTGTGGCGGTGGTTGCTGTCCTTGCTGCATCTGAGGTTCATTATAGCATTGGTCTTGCTGTCTCCCTCCTCCCATCGGTAGTCCATAGGGGCTACCTGGGTGTGGGCACCCCCAACCTTGTTTGTTCTCCATGGACTTTTGTCCCTGGAAATACCCTGAAGGCCGCATTCTACAATCTCTGGAGTAGTGTCCCCATCTCCCACAATTCCAGCATGACCCTTGTGGTCCGCCTCTCATTCCATGACCACCAAATCCTCTATTTCCCATACCTCCAAACCCCCTCTCTGGCCATGGTACCCACCTCTTCCTCTTGCTGGTCTTTCTTGCCACTGTTGTCCACCGTATTGCTCTTCTACATTCCACTGTCCTTGTCCTCCTGTGGCCCGCAGTGCCGCTATTGTCGCTGGTCTGTTTCCCGCTCCTTTGTCCCCTTCGTTTTCTCTGTCTGTGGCTACACTGGCGTTGACGGCGGCGACCTTCACTAATTTGTTCTGTATCAGCTTCGCTTCGTCTGCCAGCCTTTTTTGTGCAATCTACTTTTCTCTCTCTTTGATCCTCCTGCAGTGGTGCACAAGTATACTCTGTATTTCAGGCCAGCCCTTGGCTTCTATCCCAGCTATTTTGTCCAAGACCTTCTGCACCTCCTTCGGGAGCCCCTTTTTAATGATAAAATAAAACAAGGCGGTGGACTGGTTCCACGCCGTGCCAGTTTCGCTTCTCCATAAATCTTGCACCCGCAGTATGAATTGCGTAGGATCCTCATTTTCCTCCATTGTGCACTGCATCACTAAGTGTAAATCTGGAATATCTGGAAACGTGTGCCTTAATGCATCCCATACTTGTGCTCGAACGTTGTTGAACGCCGACCCATCGTGGCGGTCACAAGTCATCGTTACTCCGGGGAATCTGGCCTTTTCCCACGCTGCATCTGCTTGGTCACCAATTGCTGACACTAATAAACTTTTCACATCCCCTATCGCTAGCGGCACTCCTGCTGTGTTTTTCTCAAAGGCGTGTATCCATTTCCCAGCCCCTCCCGATAATGGGGGGAGGACCTTTAGCAAGTTGTTTTTATCCATTTGAGCCCATGGAATGTAGTGTGGCCTACCTGCTCCTTTATGTATCAATGGCATTTGTAACATGTGTTTCTTTCCTACCTTACTTACCGCACATTTCTTTATTTTACTTACCATCATATTTCTTATCATCATGTCTTAGTCTACCCTGCCATAGTGGTGGCCAGTGGCGGCTGCTATGATAGGGCGGCCGGGCGCCGCCCCCCCCCTAAAAAAAGAGAGAAGCTAAAAGAGATTCAGTCAGAGAACTTCTCTGATTGAATCTCTTTTAGCTTTAGTGCTGCTGCATTTCCTTTGCCAACAGCGTGGGGGCGCTGTGGCAAGGAAATAGGCCTGCCCGGCATTCACAGTGGGACCGCGGGGCGCGACCCAATTTAGTAATTTTTTTTCTATAGTAGAGGCGTGGAGCTCGTAGCTCCACGCACTCTACGTAGCCTCTTTAATTAGAAGCCTGGCGGGGCGCTTCAGGGGTGGCCCCGCCAGTATGAAATGTGCGCAAACAGCGCAGTTCCCCTCCCCTGCCATAGATACAGTAATGTCATTGGCTGACAAACAGCCAATGAGATTACTGTATCTATGCAGGGTGCGTGCGTGCGCGCGCCTGCGCGCCTTCACACCCTGTTTGCTGACTTCAGTTGAAGTTCTTTCTTTCCAGCCGTACTCTACTGACAACAACACGAGTGTGCTGCTGCCCCACCCAGTGACCAGGCGCCGCTGCGGACCGGTAAGTAGTACCCTTTCTTCTCTGGGCCCGGGGACGGGAGTGTTACTTACATTATTACACTCCCCTCCCCGAGCCCAAACTATGTGGTCCACCACACGGCCAGCCCAGGGCCAGGGCCCAGTCAACACTGAACGATGTGTAGGCCAGGGCCTACACGTTGTTCAGTGTTCCTGCCGAGCTGACTGCCGTCAGCTTGGGGCGAGACGGTACTAGAAGCGGGCCGCCCGCTACACAAGGCTCGCCCCAAGTTGACGGCAGTCAGCTCGGCGGGGGCCGCCTGCGGCCTGGGCCTAGCCTACTTTTGTTTACCCCTGGTCCGTGCGTGGCCCAAGGGCCTTGCCTTGGGCCACGCCGGACCGGGACGCAAGGCCCAGGGCAGGCAGGCGTGCACTGCTGCTGCACTGCTGCAGCTGCCCATACAGCGGGCCGCGACCACTCCGCATCTGCTATTGTGCCGTTTTATATTTTCGGCATTTTTCAACAAAAAATGCCGAAAATATAAAACGGCACAAGTCACCCGGGAGAGCCCTGGCAGGGAGAGGCTCTGCCAGGGCTCTCCCTGCTGGTGACTTGTGCCGTTTTATATTTTCGGCATTTTTTGTCGAAATCGAAAAATGCCGAAAATAAAACGGCACAATTAGCAGATGCGCCGGGGCCCGGAGTGGTCGCGGCTGAGATGCACACACATTGTACAATCAGCCATGCGTAGCGTGCACACACCCAGCCACACTGACTGCATAGCCTTGCTCATACCATCAGACATGCCTATCTGGCTGATGGAGTGACGAGCGAGCGTGCGCACTCTGGAGGGTATACATAACCTATGTATACCCTCCAGAGTGCGCACGCTCGCTCATCACTCCATCAGCCATGATCAGTCATGCTCTTCACACACGCAGCCTCGCTGATTGCACCCCTTCATAATCAGTACCATCAGCGGTGCTAATTTACTATCTGTACCCCAAGTCCCCCATTCCAGCTCTGCACGCCATTGGCCAAACTGAACAATGCTCTAATCACCCTCATCCACACTGTGCACCCCCTCTGCCATGCTGTGCATAACAGAGGCATGTTCCCACTCCTGACACGCGTGGTGCAGACTGTCAGTAACATGTGGAACACAGTGAAGTAGGAACGGCGACACCCGCCACTGCCTCTCCACACCCTCCACCGTCCATACCCACTACTCTCAGCAATGCTCTGTGCACACTCATGCACGCTCAAAAAGGAATGTGCACAGAGCTCCCACATCCACACCGTGCACGCCTCAGGCATGCTTGCTTTACCTTCATGTTCCTCTGCGCTCCCACAGAGGGAAGCGTGGGAGCTATGCAGGCGAGACTCCACAAGAGAAACTGCTCCCAACATGTATCAGTCGCCGGCTTTGCTTGCAGAGCGCTTTAATGAGACGCCGCTGCCTATCGTCGCCCTCTGTAGACACTGGTTAACGGACAATCAGATGTAGAGTTATGGCAATGGGAAACCAAAAGAAAGACAAAGCCCAAAGAAAACAATGTTTGCGCATCGAGGCAGCCCGTCTGCCTACCTGGTGTGACACTGTGGTACCAGCACTGAACCGGAGACTAAGGGTATAGTCGCAAACCTCCCGGGGTGCATGGGGAAGTGGATGGTGTGGTTTCCATTCTGCAAAATCGGGTCATTTATAAAATCATGTGCATCATATCCCATGCCTACTGGGGCCCGTTTTGGGCTACAACTAACGGAAACTCTTTAAATACTGCCCTACTAGAAACCTGAGATCTGCTGGCACTTTCTCCCTCATCTTGGTCAACATCACTGAACATTGCTCATCCTTCATATAGTACCTCTCTAATTTGAGATCCATTGACACTTGTTGAAGGAACTGTTTGATTTGTGATATGAGTCTGTGACTAAGTCTCTGGGAACTTGCTGATTTTTCCGACTTCCCTTGCATGCAGTTGTTGCGCTTATTGTGGTTTTCCGTTATGGTTTTACATCCCTTTCCCACTCCCTCGGCCCTTAACCCAAGGGTAATACATTCAAGTTGCAATCTACGAGGCAGGCATAGGAAGCCACTCACTCCCTTAATTAAATACAAGCTCAATTAGTAAATGCCAATGGCTAGCTGTGAGTGCAAACTCTGAGGCACACTAAGCGATAAGTCCAAAGTTGAGCATGATCAGACCTACTTTATCCACTTGGGGTGCTATGCATGACTGTGTTTGTAGTTGGCTCGCATAGGACAATAAACAAACTAAACATTGGCCCATAGGAAATCATCAATCCAATATTTAACACAGGAAAACCCAGTATTGCATTTTTTCCCTTACAACAAAAAGCTTAGCATTTTAATTTCAAAAATGTGCCACTTCAGATATGGAGATAAGGCACAGAATATTTGATTTTACTGACCTGCCACTGGCTATTAGTGTGATTGACCAATACATGCCAGTTTCAGCGGATTTCCAGTGCCCAGTACTGATGGCCCCAAACATCACTTATAGCAAGACAGACAAACTTCAATATCGTGGCTCAATAGAGACATTAGTTAGGCAGAAAATTAATATTGCACTATGGGGATACTGGTGTCACAATATTTCCGTTAGATGTCAATGCCAAACGGTAAACCACATAACAATGCTTGGCTAATTGCTGCAGGGGCCCCCTGAAGACCCCAAAATACCTTTCCATTCCTTGCAAGTGACTTTGGGGGAGATGTACTTACCTCCTAAGTGCCATTCACGCCCCTTTGTTACATTCAAAATGAAAAATAAGGATGAAATTAACTTGGCAGTACTTTAAGCCTGCATACAGTTGCACTCATACCTGCCTAACCTCTGAGTTTAGCCCGCAGACTCAGGGTTTTCACGCTCTTCTCTGGGAAGAGTGTGGAGTCTCTGTTTTATCACACCAGTGACCAGGCTCAGAATTGCTGCGGCTCGGGGATTCAGATGGGCTGGCGCAGTCAACATTGAAGCGGCTATGGCGGCACTTGCTGCACCTGCACCCCTAAAAAAGGGTGTTTTTAAAATTGTCAATCATTTTCTAGAGGGTTACCTGTATTTGTTCCTGCCAGGGAAGCGCTGATCAAGGGCGTGATAAAATGTTAGATGTCTCAGCAGGACTATCCAGGCTGCGGGCATTTTCCCCTCATTCTGTTTCTTTTAAGTAACCCACTTGGCACTTCTTATTAAAGGCATTAGCAGAAAAGTGAATGGGAATGGTCAATTTCTCTGTGAAGCCACAGCTCATTGGGATGGGCTGCTTAGCATTTAAAAGCCCCATAATCTGCATCTATGCTAAAGTAAATACCAGACTAACAATCCATACTAGTTTGTGCCTTGTCTGCATGGTTGACATGAAAACAATGTTTTTACCCTTTATGAGGCATTGCATATTTTTTTTTCGTCCTGCATAACAAGATGCATGCCAGTGTGAAATGACAGAACTGCATTCTGGGACCCGTAGTAGTCTTGTAGTTATAACAGGGAAACTAGGGTATATTCCCAGAATCAACTTAAAGAGGCTGGAAGGCCGTCTCTGAATGGAATGGTGTCTGGGCGCAAATTTCAAAATGATGTTTGGAGGTCCCTTTCCCTTCAGCTGAGAAGACCTGCCTGCACATGTGAGCAAAAATGCCTCTATCTGGAATAGTGCAAGGTTTTCCAGGTGCAAAAGGTCCCTGTCGAAATGGTAAATGAGTTTTTTTGAGGGTGGTTTCATTTGATGCAGTTTTCTACACAGTTTATCCTTTTGACACTTTGGCAGAGCCTCGTGTGACTGGGCGGAGTCTTGTGTGGATATGGGCATACAGCTCACTCAGGGATTTTTTTTCTAAAAGTAGGCAGGCCTGGCTGCACTGCACGTCGTCTGCTGTGGGACTCCTCTCCTAGGAGGTGTACCCTGGCTTAGCCACCAGTGCTATCCTAGGCAGCCACTGGACACCTGGCCTGGGTAGAAAGGGCTGAACTCAAGCCTCAGGAGACCCCAGCACCTCAGATCAGCCTGGTTTGCCCCTGGGATGTATTTTTGGGATGGGGAAGGGTCGTCGTGCTACCATCTCCCCTCATTCAGTCCTCTTTTACAAACGATAGTGAGACTCCACTTGGCTGGAGCCTCAACTTGTAGAGTGAGAAGTGCGCAATACAATTTAACGCATGGATGGTCTGGCAGTGGCTGGCACACTCATAAACTGGTAGACACAGTGACCGTATCCTTACAGAATCAGGCACGCCGAGTCAGGCATGTATCTTTAAGTGCTTGAGAAATTGACCTGTTTGGGATATGATTTCATTTATATCAATTATTTAAAACATGTCACTTGTTTCTTTGTCAGTCATGTATATATTCCATTATCGCAACACTTGTTTTTACTCTTCTGAGTGCGTATAACTAACACCCAAAAAAAGTATATGGCAAGTAGTACTATTCAAAACAATACTGCCTACTGTTTGTTTGCTTTATTCATGAACAACACAGAACAGGGAAACCTGGTAAGCACTATGAGAACTGGGTAAATTAATTAGCACAATCAACACTCTTCCCTAAAGGAAAACAGGCGCGCTATAAATAAAATATCATATCATGCCTCTGTCCTTCCCTGGAATTGGCCATTACCATTTTAAAGTGCTAGCAAATAGCTTACATGACCTCGCATGGGGTATTCTGGTCGCAGCACCAGTCATTATCCGTGTGATGTCATCTGTGTGTTCATTCCATAATCACTAAAGATGTTATGTTTAAAAACGAAAGACCCCCGAAAAACGGTCTTACTAGAAGCTTGCTGGTGTCTTGTGCTCGTTAGCTTGGCGCACGGCAGCCTGACTGCTGCAAGGCTTCCTCGTGCAGCCATTAGCTGCGCAGCGCATGGCAGTGAACTTGCACAGCCATTTCATTAAAAACAGCCCGCGGGTGTATGTTTAATAGATTTAGCCTGTTCGGAAACCATCTGAAGGGTTTATATCTCATGATGGCACGGCACACTATTAATCATTAAAGTTCTCAAGCCTTTTAAAATCCCAAGTCCTCAGGCGGAAGCCCGGGTGGGAGCCGCAGTGAGGAGCTGCAGTAGCATCAAAAGCAGGGACGGCGTCAGGGCATTTCAAACCTTTCAAATGAAAGGGGCCTTGAGCCTCAGAGGGGCCCTGAGCAACTGCCCCCATGTTGGCAGTCTGAAGTTTTCACAAATAGCAACATATTCTTTTCATTCCTGGGTTTAAATGTGCATGTGTAATTAACTGTCAGCCTGTGCTTCTTCTTCTTGCTGTTTACCCACCTTCCCCTTTGACCTCGGCTCACTGCCTTGTGTTGTGCTTGCTTGATCTGTCTACCTTCATCCCTTCATTCCTTGTTGTGGCCAGGCACAGCTGTAGCACAGCTACACTTGCCAGGCACAGTGCCACTTGCCAGACACAGCTGTAGCAGAATTAACTACCCGTTGTTCTAGAAGCAGAAACATGGTGCAAGTTCCTGGACATCATGATCTAATAGCAGTGCCTGGCAGAAGCTTGCACCGTATGCACAAGGCCAAAATGTTGGCTTTGTCAATGCTTGTGTTGAACAGGATCTCAGTGGCTTTGCCAATGCTGTTTTTAACAGGACTTCAGCGAAGGACACGCAGAGTGCTTATAAATCGGGTGCCTGAAGGGCTGCAGCAAATTAATTTTGTAATGTGAGCTCCGCAAAGCGCACTTTTAAAGCCCCAGAACGAAAACATTACAAAAATGTATATATTGCAGCGTTATACAACTGATGACTGGCACATGGTGGTAGTTGCTGGTACTTTCTTTACACATTGTACTAATGATTATTCTGGTGCAGCTTCAATGTTACAAGCAGTTAACTCTCTCTCCTTCATGTGTGAAAACCATTTTAATACTGCTCTAAGCCTATGTTGCCCTTTCTCAGATCAGTCTCTCGCTTTCTCTTTACAGACCATCAGCAACACCTTACATGAACAAATCCAACCAGTCCAGGGCAATTGTGCAACTAAAAACATTAGACTTCAACCTCCACAGTGCACCTTCCGGGATTTGGATTTCCCATAGCCTGCGAAGGAGTTCATTGCAGTGACCATTCTCCAGAACGAGGTGAGCTAGCATGAGTCTTTTGTAGGGTTTGGTGCTCAGGGCACTCTAACTCTGTTTGTGTTCATCTGTAGTAAAGAAGGCACACAGCTATCTTGTTTAAAAAAAATTTGAAAAGAAGCCCATGTTTGTGGGGATCAATGAGGTGGGGGAAAATCTGATGAACAGTACAGACTACAGAATGGCATCTATGACTAGCTGAGAGGGTGGCATGTGAAAATCGAAAGTCATACATATAATGCAAAAAGGCCTGCTTATGGTTCAACGGAAGCAAACCTGTCCATTTGGAAACTGTTTTTCGAAGGATAGGATTGGGTGGTGGTTCCCAGTTACCTCATGATGTCCTGGTATCATCCAGTTGAATGGTATACAGTAATTTGTTTTACTGCTGTAAAATCCCACAGTCTTTCAAACATCAGAATACCTTCTTTCTAATCTTCACCATTGCTCCCACAGTGCTTGGGAGGCGTTGGGGTTGTGTCATGCAGTCAGAAAAATCTCCCTACATTCTAAACAATGTTTTTTTTAGAACAGTATTAACAGAACAAACTTGCCTCATTTCTTCCATAAGTACTCATTTGCCAAACAAGCTGCAATATGTACTGTGTGGCTGGTGTCACATTTGCTAATGGGCATGTGTGTTAACGCATGCATAGATAACATCAGCAATTATACTCAACTGTACTGGTCGATGATAAGTACAGCAGAGTTGTGTATAATTGCAGACGCTATCTGTGTCTAGTACCGACTAATTATACTTGTGTTATTGAAGAGCATACCTAACAATGACTACATGATCCCATCTACATATACATGTACATAATCATTTTGCTTATTAACAGGTGTCACTGTTGCTGAAAATGAATTCAGTGGACCAATTACTCTCAAAACCATTTTCCGGACTCGCACACAGTGAAAAACTGGAGGTGAAAAGACTAGGGCCTGATCGGCCAGATGTAAAAATTGAACAGTCCGCAAAAGATAGGGGAAAGGCTTACACACGCACATTTTCCATGGTGTGGTATGAAAAGAAGACATGGCTCACTGGTAGCATTGCTAAGCGGTCTTTGTTCTGCTTCCCTTGCCTGCTGTTTGGAGGTGAAACGGCCTAGACAAAAACCGGAGTCACTGACTTAAAGCATTTGTCAGAAAAAACCAAGAGACATGAATCGTGCAAATCTCATATTGAGAATATATTACAGCTGCGCATGTTGGGAAGTGTAAACATTGCAACACAGTTGGATGATGCCTATCGCCGGAGCGTGATGAGGCATAATGAGGATGTGGATAAAAACCGATACATCTTGTCAAAGTTAATAGACTGTGTGCGTTTTTGTGGTGCGTTTGAATTGGCTTTACGTGGCCATGATGAAACTGAAGACTCTTTAAATCCTGGTGTGTTTAGAGGCCTGGTGGATTTTGTATCCAGCATAGACAGTGCAATGGAACTACACTTAAAAAATGCAACAGTATTCAAGGGCACTTCAAAAACAATTCAGAATGAACTGCTGGACTGCATGCTCACGGTCACCAGAGAGATCATTGTAGAGCAGTTAAAATGCACTGATTATGTGGCTATTCAGGCAGACGATACAACTGATATTTCCACTAAGACTCAGTCTGTGCTAGTCTATCGCTACATTGATGAACGATACAGAATTGTTGAAAGGTTTTATGGATTCTCTGATCTGAAAGACTCTAGTGCGCAGACCATTGCTACTGCCATAATGGAAAAATTGGACAAAGTATTCCCTGAAGATTGCCACAAAAAAAAAGTAATTGCGCAAACATATGATGGTGCGAGTGTAATGAGGGGGGTGTCTGGTGGAGTCCAAAAGAAAGTAGCTGAAGTGTATCCAAATGCACATTATGTACATTGCTATGCACACCAGCTTAACCTCATCATTGAACAGGCTGTTTCAAATATCTCACAAGCTCGAGTTTTCTTTTTGGATATCTCTGGCTTCTGTACATTTTTTTCTCGTTCTCCAAAAAGAACCGCAGTTCTAGATGAGGTTTCAGATTCCAGACTTCCAAAACCATCTCGCACTCGCTGGAGCTACCATATTCGGGTAGTGGAAGCCATATATCGGCACAGGGAAGCACTCCGTACATGCTTTGAGAAAATTATTGAAAGACGGACTGATTTTGAGGGGGTTACTGTGCATGAGGCCCAGGGATTCATTCGAACTCTGAAAGAGAAGGAGTTCCTTTTCTTCCTTTTTTTGTTCAATGACATAATGCCCCATGTCGACATTTTATATAACCAGCTTCAGAAGCGAGACATTGACTCTGTGTATGTGCAGAAAGCTACTGAAACTTTTATCAAGTGCATTGGCAGAGTACGTGAAAGCACTGACAATCTGGAAGCTAAATTTCCATCAGAGGCAACTTTTTCAGGTCGCAATGCAAATATGAACACTTTGAATCGTTTGGCTAAAGAAGTATGTGATATTATAGTTACACAAGCCCAAGAACGCTTTGCATTTACTAACCACTTGGAGGGGGCCAAATTGTTGCAGAGTGACCTATTTCAAACACATGGACAGTCTTTTCCCAATGATGCACTGAATGCAACTGTCCAAGCGTACCCCATGTTAAACAAGGAAAGACTGCGCACTGAGCTTTCAATTGTTTATGAGAGACCAGAATTCTGTAGTTCAAGTGGGGCAATTTCTTTATTAAAATTGTTCGTTGAAAACAATCTCGAAGAAGCATTTAGTGAGACAATGCAGTTATTAAAAATTCTGATTACTACACCCATGACAACAGCTGAGTCTGAGCGCTGTTTCTCCACCCTGAAGCGAATTAAAACATTCTTGAGAAACACAATGACTGAGGATCGTCTGAATGCTTTGGCCATGCTGTCCATGGAAAAACAACTAATTCAAGAGATCCCTGACTTTAATACACGGACTATTGATAAATTTGCCTCTCTGAAAAATAGACGTGCACAATTTGTGTACAAACTTTCAAAATGATTGACCAGTGAATGTTCTGTTACAAACGAGCTATTTGCAGTTATTTTGTGGGTTACCTTGAATTCTTTGTTTCAATGGCCTTATATATGTTAGGATTTTGTTTAAGGTTGCAGTGATCTATTTGACAGAACAGTGAGAAATGTGAAGTATGTTTTGATGTTATGGTTGTTGGTTGATAATAAAGCACTCAACATAGTAAACTATTTCTGTTGCATTTTTCTCCATGCAATATGTATGTGCTATTTCTGAGACCTGTGCATTCCACGTGTTGCAACTTTGAGCAACTGAAGCAATGGCAACTCAGCGAGGCAGACAGCCATTAGAGGTAGGACAAATATGTCGCATTAATTAAGTGGTTAAAAACTAAAGTCATATTTTAGCTTAGTTTCCCCCTTTCAGAAAATGCCTCAAATCCCACCTTAGTAAGAGGATGAACGCATGTGAATGCCAGTAACAGCATGACAAACATGTTTCCATCATTACTGACTATATAATGAATTTCTTTATGCATACACCATAGTACCAGCTATTCCCAGTACAAGCTGCTGTAAAATACACCATCACACTTGCACACGTAAGAATAGTGTACCACCATTAATATGTAAAACCGAATGCTTTTTTCATATTTCGGTGGGTTTTTTGGACAGTAAATTGCACATTTTGTAGGCCATTTTTCCAAAATTTTCTCGGGGGGAGAACCCCCCCGCACCCCCCTTGGGGGGGGTGGGCTCGCGCGCTGCGCGCGCTCGATACTATATTCGCCCAGGGAAATTTACGCCCCACCAGCTTTCAAACTAACCAGCCGCCACTGGTGGTGGCGATGAGGAGTCTGGGTGACGGCGGTTTGGCAGTGGGGACCCAGCCTCGGCAGCTGCCATTTCATATTCGTCTAAGTCACTCGACACCTCTTCTTTTTCATTGCTCATTCTTGCTCATTGTTCCCTTCACATCCTTCCCCTCTCTCACTTTCTGGGGTGGGTGGGCGTATAATCCTCACAGGTTTGTCATTTAGATAGAACAGGAACTCCCTGACCGCCACTCTTTCTCTTGCCCTTGTGGTATGTGTGTTCCTTGTGATGATATTGATCGCACTGGCTCTGAGATTGCTTGTGCCACTTCCCCTGCTGTGCTCAATGTTGGCGTTAGATCCGCTATGAATAATGGTGGCACCTCTCCTCCCCCTGGCAGCATTTGGCCTCTATCGCACAATGCTCTTAGCCACGTTATTTCCATCTGTGCATGTGCTAGCTGGCGGTCTAATTCTCCAGTGAAGTGTGCCAAATTCCACTTGTTGGGCCATACAAACATCCTTTATCATAGGGTGGCGGTGCTGTGGCAACTGCTCCGATTGAGGGTGTGGGGGTGGGACATGCTGGTATGTACAGGGGCTCACTGTATCCTACTGCTGGCCTTGACATTAAAGTAGATATTTTGGTCGTATTGCCTTCAGCTGTAGTGGTTGTGCACTCGCCCTTTGGCCTTCTGCTTACCTCTTCCTGCGTTTTCTGTGTTTCGTTCATTCTTTCTTTATTTACCTCTGCTGTAGGCGTAACTTCTTCAAACATTCGCCACAAATCTAGTACTTCTCTTCTATTTTGTAGTTGTTTACCTTTATGTCGGAATTGAAACAATATTATGCCTCCTATCGTAACAATTGTATGTGTATTGGCCCATGCCAAGTTGTCTAAACATCATATGCGAACAAACTCCACAGCAAGGTCTTGACCTTAGAGAAAGCAATGTAAGTCGCCATCTTGGATTAAGCCGCCATTTTAGGTTCTCTTGTTATATGGAAGTCACCCTGAATATCAAAATGGAGGCCGAATGACATTCTGAGTAAGATTCTGGCCGTTGTGACCTCCGTACACATGAATAATTAATATGCCTGCAGGCCACTTGTCGGGGTCGCGAACTGAGACCTTGTCCTACCGTTGACCTATATGTAAATGTACAACTATATCAGTGAAATCAATCGAAATGCATATATTACAGGATTGACCTGGCAAGGAGCCCATAGGCCCGGCTCATAGAATGGTTAACCCGCGAGCGGGTTGGCCAAGGGCTGGACAAACTGTATAAAAGGCCCAGGTATTCCAATGTACGGTTTCTCACTAACACATCAAACCCTCATGGAAGTTCTTTATGTTACTCTGAGAGCCGAATAGCTATCCATTTGTCAATTGACTTGGTAACTGTTGTAGCTTTTAAATAAAGCACTTGTATGTTCTTTGTAACCTGTGTTGGTGTGTTTCTTTCTGGGCTTCCCGGCCTCATATTATTTTTCTGTTTCCACACTTATACCTTGCTAACAAGTGTGTGGATACCATGTGACGAGGGAAGAAGGCACAGCAGGAGCCCTTCGAAGCCTCAAGTAAGAAGGCAGTAGCCACCAGATGGTCTTCGTCGGGATACCTCACTGAAGGAATCGGCCTCCTCAGAGAGCCGGGAGGTGATCCTGAAACTGGGCTCTTGGAACACATGGGTCTTTTCTCATTTAACCATCACGACCGATGTCAACTTTGGGAATTTCGACGTATTATGTTTGCAGGAAACCTGGTTAATCGAACGCTGGACGGATTTTAATTGGCGCATTCACCGGCCCATAAAGGAGAGAAGGGCAGGCCTAGATCTGGCTTCATTACTGCCATAAGAGCGGGCTCCGGCCTGACAATGTCAAATGTGCTCATGGCACCCAAATTTATTTTGGCCACAACGCTGGAGTGGGAAAGACCAGAAAGTTCCCTGGAATTTAACCAAAGCGCAGAGATCTTACTGATCAACGTTTATTGGAACCCTAAATGTGTGACAAACGACTACAAGTCCAGCTATGTTATCATCGCTGGAGATTTGAATATCGATTTATCCCAGCAGTTCAACTCTCCCCAAAGCAGAAATGGCCTGTGGAATAACTTACTAAACTCCAGAGAGATGCATAACCTCAAGCAGGGGAATGCGGTGGTGACGGAAGTCATTCCCACTTGGGAGAGAAAGGGCCAAGCGGCAACGATAGATCATATCCAGGTGTCCCGAAGTTTATTGTCACTGCTTGAATCCTTCAAGGTCAGCAGGACACAGCACAGCGACCATAACATGTTAATTTTCTCATGGTACTCACGAAGAAAAGAAGCGGTCTATGGCATGCCGAACCTAATCCCGAACCAGACCGGTACTAGGCTAAGACTGTCAGATGCAGCAATCATCAAACTCACGAAGCAATATAAGGAACGCAGACTGGTTGACCTCCTAAACCCTGCAAACCTGGTGGACTATTCACCTCTACTAACCGTGTATCAATGGAAAAAAGGAGCGGGAAAAGTGTGAAACAATGCACCACAACATGTATGCAACGTACAGCTTGTTGCCCGTAGAAAGTGGGTTAGAAAATTAAAACGAGAAGCAGCAAAATCAATCTCCGTAAAAAAAAGGAAGAAGCGGCCACTGCAGCAAGATCCTATAAATCCTGGTTGAAATCATCTAAAGCCCAGAGGATACAGGAAGATGCGGAGAACATGCTCCGTGCCATTTGTGGGCATAAGGCACAAGATTTTTGGTCACTAATAAAGGGCAATTCCAAAATAGTGAACCTGGCATTGAAAAACTCAATCGGTGAGAAAAAATGGATATCTCATTTTGAAGATCTATATGGAGTCCTGAACACTGGGAAAGAAAATCACGTACCTAGGCCAAAGGAAGAGTGGGCAATTCCTCTGGACTTGAACACAATCAAATGGAAAATAAACCATCTCAATGGGTCTAGGGCGGCAGGTCCAGATGGTATAACCAACTTTGACATAAAGAATAATATCGAGTACTGGGCTTTGTTTATAAAGGAGGTCTTTTCAAACTGTGTTCCGTTTTCGACGATCCCTGTTTCCTGGAAAAAAGCGATCATGGTGCCCATTTTTAAAAAGGGATCCAAGGATAACCCGTCACACTATCGCCCGATCGCTTTACTTGATTCTGTAGGAAAGCTTTTCGGTGCACTAATCTTGGATAACTTTCAAAGATGGATCTCCACGACTGGATTGTCGGACCCTCTACAGGCTGGTTTTGTGAAAAATGTCGGAACTACGGCTAACATCTTGGCGGTGAGCACGCTTAAAGCTAAAGTGTTCGAGGGCAGGCCTAAAATCTATATGGCATTCATTGATTTGGTCCAGGCTTTTGACCGGGTAGACAGACAACTACTCTGGTCAAAACTACAGCGACATGCCTGTCCCCCAAGGATCCTGGACCCCATAAAGGCCCTTTATATCGAAACTACAATGTGGCTGAATAATCAAGGCCTTTTATCGACTTGGATTGAAACGGGAAAAGGGGTAAAGCAAGGGTGCCCATTAGCCCCCGCCTTGTACAACGCATATACGGCGGACTACAAAGACTGCGAAGACAGGGTCTGCATGTTCCCCCTAACCTTGGGAAGCAGCAAAATTTCCCAATTATTATATGCAGATGATATAATCCTTATGGATGTAACACCAAAGGGCCTTCAGAGGCAGATAAACAATCTAGATATCTATCTTAAAGAGAACCAGCTTCTGATGAACCTGGAAAAAACCAAGATCATGACCTTTGGTGGAAACAAAAGGAAGCCGGAGAAATTTTCATGGTCGGTAGCTAACACCCAAATCGAACTAGTGAACAACTTCAAATATTTGGGTGTTAACATAAATAAAAGCAGAAAGGAAATGCTGATGCAGGAAAGCATCATGACAAAAGCAGGATCGATCATTGCACAGTCCCGGGCTATGACAAATAAGTAAGGCCACTTTACAATGGCGCCTGCATTGATCTTCAAATCGAAAGTGATCCCAAGTCTCACATACGGGGTAGAAGCCCTTCCTAATCTCCCAGCATCCTTTTGGCTAAAATTGGAAGGATTTTATTGGAGAAAGGTTCTCAATCTTTCTGATTCACTTCCTACAGTCCTAATAAGAAGAGAACTCTCATTGCAATCAATGGGTTCCATCGTGGCTCGTAATGAAATCATGTTATTCCGAAAGATTTTACTCCCAGTACCTCCTTTGATCCTGAAAGAAATAGGAATGGGCAACCAAGCTTAACTCTTTGCTACACGGGGTCAGTAGCTCTAAAGAGGAACTAATCCATAATCCATCAAAGGTCAAACAACGCCTCATGGAGAAAGAATGGATAGATACCTTGGAAAAAGCAGCGGCCTCTAAATCGATGACAGATCTTCCTCCACAGATGTCAAAAGTGAACGAATTGAAAGCTTACCTGTTAAAAGGACCGGACAAAAAGGTCCGGAAAAACTTCCTAAGAATCCGCCTCAACATTCTTCATACAAGGGAAGTCCTGGCAAGATGAAAATTGTCAGCCGATGCAGTTTGTAGATTTTGTAGACAACCCGAGATGGCGGAAACTATAAGACACCTCCTGCTAAACTGCTTAGGGGTCACGGGCCCCCGCTTAACACACCTGGGTCACTTATTCAAAAATCTGCACGTGTATGATGAAGAAGAATGGTGGTGCCGGCTCATGAGCGGGGAAAAGACCACATGGGTTATAGCGGTGGAGGGTTTCTTTCGAGGCATTGGTCCACTCACTTGAGGGCGGAATTTGTCAGGTTCGAATGCAAATGCCACCTTTCTAGCATTTTCCCTACCTTTCCTCAGGGCGGTTAACCTTTTTCCTTTTGATCCTGACCTCGCTATGGTACTTTGCTTCTGCACCCTTCATCTCAAGTTCCTACTCCGCGTGGCATGTTAACAGGGGTTTTGAAATTGAACTGGGAATTTGATCTTGAATTTGATTTGGAATCTGGTCCTGAATTTGAATTTGGAGTTGGAGTTGGATGAGGAGAGAAAGTGCTACGGATTTATAACAGTTAATGTGGGAACTTCGTTTTGTTTTGTAAAAATTGTTTTATACAACTAAATCAAATAAAATATAAAATAAAAGTGTGTGGATACTAAATCTAACACCCTTTTGTCGAATGACCCACCTTCTGGCCAAATTGGCGTCACACTGTCTCCTTTTATCTCCGTCAACCATTGATCGTGGTATTTTTGTATTTTTATCACTGTATAACGGAAGGTGCTGACAAATATGTGCTAGTGGTGTTATACCCCCCATGACGCTATTTTTTCCTTTTCTCCCTGTGTCTGTACTTGCCCTTCGACCCCTCTTTCCCTTTAATCACTTCTTCACTGGTCTTTCTTTCCTTCTATCTGGACAATACACCACAAATCTTCTCAGTTACTTGTATGCACATATATATATTTATATATATATATATATCAATTTTCAATGGTACACTTATGCTGGTTGCATGTTCAAATTCAACAGTTCATTTTTTGCATATTTTACCACCTTTATCCACAAATCAATCACAGTATTTGGATATCCTTGACGAAAAAATGAACAGAACATTAAAGCACATATAACACTTATCATGCACATGAACTACCTGCGTGCTTTTTTCTCCCCGTTTTGCTCTTTTTACCACCCCTTCCCCATTTCGCCTACTCTTCTCATTCACTCCCCATCTCTTACACCCTCTTACTCTTTTCCAAGAATCCTTTCGTACCCAGAAAAAGAATGTTCTAAACAACTACTCCGAGTCTACTCAATATGCGAGACTCCTACTATTTTCTCTGTATCTTCACTTATTTATTCTGCACTGCACGAGTTTAAGGAAAAGTTTGTCTAGATCTCAGAGCGCTCTGACCACATCAAGGTTAAAACACATTTATATAGTACATTGACATTTTTAACATATGATGCTACGTTGGACCTGGATTAGTCAGTCGGGGTGGTGTCTTAGGTGTGGGCATCATCTCTTCCTCCGGGTTGGTTGCTTGGTTGGCGGGAGGATTGACATCAGACATCTGTGCGCCGGATGGGCGAAGGTCAGGTCGCTGTGAAACATGGTGGTCACTATCTAAGCTAAGCTAAGAAAATACATTCTGAATAATGCATGCACTAAATAATGGTTGATCAAAAGACCCTCAGTAGTGCATCATGTCTTTGTACAAATCACTCAAGAGTTTATATCATCTATAACATTTTGGGTTATACAGGTCACAGGTTTACGGGCCTTGACCACTATAATACGGTCATTGAACTATAGGGTTAGTCTCACAAGAATCTCAGGTATGTGGCATTTGTTAGTATTGGGCACAATATACTGCAGCAGGGGTCTAATGTTAGTTGGGGGTCTGTTGGGTGGGCTTCATATCATGGTCAGCGGTCTGGCACATGAAAGGGATAACTTGCCGGGACACATGGTTAGAATGGCAATAAGTTGCAACTGGCGAGGGTAAGAGGGCAAGGAGACTTTTGTGGAGTTGGACGAGCTATGTGCTTGGCTCATGTTGGTTCACATGCAGGACAGTGGTCTCAGAGGAAAATAAATGTTACATTTATTATTTGTTGCAAGCAGCTCCGGCTTCAGCGTGAGAGTGGAGCTGCGGAATCTTCCAGTTGGAGTGGGAACGTGGGTGGGGGCCATGTGCTCCGAGCTACTGCGGCGGGGAAAAGGGAGAGAGGCATTTTGTACTATTGCAGTGAGGCCGGGTCACCAAGATGGCGTCGAAAGGGGGTACAAAAATGGATGCCTCGTGTCCTGCTCGGTGGTCCCATCTACGCGAATGTAACCCAAAGTTAACATCATGTAAGGGCGAGGGGCGTACCCACCACTAGAGGCACTTGGTCCGAGTTTTGTACTGAGAAGTGATGGTAGAGAGGGGCCCATTGGCCCCTCGCTCCCACACACTACCAACAGCAAAAAGTAAGGTTTCATACACCCCTAGTCACAAATATGACAATAAACCCATCTGCAAATGTGGGAACAGGGGCGGGAAACATGCCAGGAGGAGATAGGGTGGATCCATGCCAACGGGTCACACAATCATGGACGCACAGACAACAAAACAAGTAAACCTTGTATTGAACACATCAGATAAAGTGTTAAAGGAGGAGGAATTGTCTCTTCTGAATAAGTTTTGTCTTTTGCACCTTGGACTGATAGTGATTAGATCCACACTCAAATTGACTTGTTCAAATTTATTAGAAAATTGAAATTGACATTTTTTTTATCATCAGAAAAAACATTTTGTTTCAAAAGTGAGACAAGTACCAAATTGTGAGATCACAGTCAAGGATCTTTTTGTGACACAAACTCTAACAAGTCTTTTAGAAAATAATAAGGCAGTGAATGAGTTTTGTATACTTCAAGACCTTGATATTGAACTGAAATCATTAATGAAGCAAGAACTGAAGAACAAATCCACATTCTGCCCAGCATTTGGAGCAGAAAATGTGATAGATCGTTTCCATAGATCAGTGGTCCAAGACATACACAGTATCATTGATAAGAGAAAGAGATATAGATATAAGAATAATCCGAATAGGAAAGAA
Source organism: Ambystoma mexicanum (assembly GCF_040938575.1). Classification (NCBI taxonomy): domain Eukaryota; kingdom Metazoa; phylum Chordata; class Amphibia; order Caudata; family Ambystomatidae; genus Ambystoma; species Ambystoma mexicanum. Next base: position 621,155,945 of record NC_090934.1, read on the forward strand.
AGAATATTGCTCAAATTATTAAAGTCAGATCCCACTATAGTGATTTAACAGGCAGATAAGGGTGCTAATGTTGTGGTGATGAACCGTGAAGATTACATCCTAATGGTAGAAACACATCTGAATCAAGTTGGTTGTTATGAAAATATTGCTTGTGAACAAGTAAAAGCTATAGGCAAGAAGGCTGCTGATCTCATAGAGAAATGGATGAGTTCTGATCTCTTGACAGATGAGGATAAACATTTTTCGAAGTTAAATAGCCCAAAAATACCAAAGATATACTTTTTACCTAAGGTCCTCAAAGACTACACTTGAATACCAGAAGGGATGCAAATAGTCAGTGGGATGGGATGGGTTACAGATACATTTTCAAAGTATATCAATGCTATCTTAGTTGAAGAAGTTCCAAAGCTCCAAGCTTACTTGAGGGACACTGTGCACTTATTGCACATTTTTTAAAACCTTTTATGGAATAATGAGTTCTGGTTGGTTTCATTAGACCTGAAGGCTCTGTACACGCCTATTCAACATGAGTATGTTTTTAAAACTGTTGATCATATCTTTGCAACAAAATCGGCATCTTATCTTTTGCACATTTTAATGATTAACGACATGTTAAAATGTACCCTAAGAAATAAAATCTTTCTATTTAATGAATCATTGTATAGACAACAAAAGGGTGTGCCTATGGGGGCAAACTATGCCCCATCACTGGCAAATCTATTTATGGATGTATTTGAAGACAAGTTTATTTACTCTGATAAAGTCTTCAGACCCAGAATCAAAATGTGGAAAAGATTAATTGATGACATGTTTTTAATTTGGCATGGAAATGAGCAAACTCTGAATGAATTTTTGATATTTTTGAATGACAACATGATGGGTATCCAGTTACTTGTAATTTGAGTCAAGAAAGAATAGACCTTTTAGATACAACACTGTATGTCAAGAATGGTCACATTTTGACAGGAGTGTGGCATCTTAGATGAACGATTTAAAGAGAGAGGTTATAATGAGGATTGTGTGATGAAAATCAAAATAAGAGTCTTTGTCTTAAAAGGCAAGACTTGTTACAACCAAAAACTGTAGAGAAGATAATTTTAAACAGCCAATAATGATGACTCAATATTCTGCAAACAGCAACACACTTTATAATATGTTGAGAAAACATTGGAAAATTCTGAAGCTTGATGGTGATCTGGCAGAATATATTGGAACACTACCTAAGATTGTTTACACAAGAGCACCCACACTAAAACACCATTAATGCCCATCGTTTTTTAAAACCACTCACTATAAAATCTACATGGTTGCATGACAATGTGAACGGGTTTCACAAATGTGGGCACTGTTCGATGTGCCAGTATGCACAGGAGGGACAGGCATTACAAATCAATATCAAGGAAGAGGTACACATTAATTAATTTATAAATTGCAAAACCAAATACGTGGTATATGCGACTATATGCGTGTGTGGATTGATATATGTAGGGAGCACCATTAGAGAGCTGAGATTTAGAATAAGAGAGCATGTGAATACTATTCAGAGGGAAGATACCAGGCTACCACTAGCCACAAATTGGAAAAGCAAGAATCAAATGGAGATCAAATCCGGGATCCGATTTATGGGTCTCAAAACTGTTCCTGATAATTTAAGAGGAGGCGCCAAATGGAAGGTAAACTGATCTGTAAACAGTCTTGATGGGGTTGAACTCAGATCAGGATTTTTTTTTTGTGATCATGCATTTCATTGGTTTGGAAAATCTCACTGCTGGTCCTAAAGTGGCTATAATAGGTATAAATGTTGTCTCTGGCATCCATCTGTTCTGCATGTTAGCCAATCAGAAATTATGGGCAAAATATGCAATTTATATTGGCACAGTGCGGGTTAAAACATGATGTAATTGTGATGATACATGGTTGGCTGACAAGAAAAGTGTGCACTAATTTAAACTAAGGGCACTATGCTATCCACTTTGATAACTGTGAAGCTCACTAATGAGAAGAAAGAATTCATACCGAGAAGATGACTTTTCTTGATTCCAGGAAAATGAGTTTTGCGAAAGTATAGCAAACATTTATTGAATTTGTAATATGCACTTTATTAACCTCTAATATGAGGCATGTTCGGTATGCTAGATATGTAAAATATGGAATTTATTTTTCATAGCCCAATCTAGCACAATACAATTTTGCAGAAAACAAAGGCGCCAAGATTAATTAATATTCAGTTCAAAGTTACTTAGAGAGAATATTTGTTGTACTATCAGAAGAGAGAATGGTGGAACCAAAAAGCATGAAATGTAAATGTTAATTAGATTATCAACTCTGTTACCAGATGAAAACGGAGCGGGAAACTAGTGTTCCGCACACTCAATCATAGTGAGTATGCTTGAGAGAGTAGTGTTCTATCTTGCTCATATGATCGTGTTGGGAATAGGGAGAGACTAGCATCCCTCCCGTGAGCATGCGCAGCATATGTGTGCATGGGCACATCAAACATGCGTGCAATCGAGGAAATACTTCAGGCTGTGGTCTGCTCCTGCTCGATGGCGCAGAGCAGACCACTGCAGGCAGATTCTACACGCTATTGGAAGCGTTATAAAGGTAAGAGGTGCCTTAATCATGTCATCCAGTGTTGAGCTTATGTCAGTGAAGATTTGAAATGAAAACCTCAATGTTCCTAGTGAGGATTTGAAATTAAAACCTCCTGTTAAATCCTTATCAAGGGGAATCATTTAAAAGATAATGTTGTTGAGAACCCTTATACACAGGAAATCAATTAAAAGATAATTTTACTGAGATGCAGCTAAAAATGTCTCACATAATATTTAGAATACTAATGGGTAATTATATCCAACATTTGTAGGTTAAGAAGCGCAACTCCATCAAGTAGGTGAAACATTTCAAAAAAATAAATTGGGACTAGTCCTTTTAGTCCAGCCAGCAAGCTAGGACATGCTCTATTCAAATATAGTAATATGAAAGAATAGATAGGCAGTGATAGATGTAAAACATTTTATATTTTAGATTATTTGCAAGCTGGTGGACACCATTCCAGTATATAGTTAGAATATTAAATGAGAAGAAAGGTTAAGTATTATCTCACTTTGGGACTAATATAAGACACATCAGTTCATTTGTGCACAACAAATTGACAACGCCCTTGGATGAGAGCAAGGCAGGAGGCAAATGGGGCTATTTGTAGAGCATATGGATGTGTGAGATAACATTCTACTAACATTGTTTGTCACAATAAGATGGCATGGGGAATGCCCAAGGGTCACATTAATAGGGTTCTATCTATTTAAAGCAACAACTGCACTGGACAGGGTGCTGCAATATGAACTGACAGGTTTTTTGTTAGAGAATGGGAAATCGGTAGCAAATATGCATGAGGTATTTTATTAGCAGGTATAAAGATACTACAGTAGTATTTTTGTTTCTCTTTCTTTTTATGTCTACGTTTGATAATGACACTTCATCCCCTGGATGCAAAACGTTTCCTGATTCGCTCGTTATGCAGTATTTATATTGTTTACAACAAACGTTGATAATTTTTTTAATAATATCCTTTACGTGTGTTCTGAACATGAATTGTGTTTGGTAAATTATGTTGATTTTCTATTTTGCGTATGTTATGCTGATTTTTATTAATCACGGTAATGTTAAGAGGTGAAACATTGGCCCTGAAGAAGACCTGTGTTCTGTAAGGTCGAAACGCGTGTTGGCACGGGCATATTAATCACCAATTGAAATAAAAACTGAATGGGAAGAATCCATTGAAAACTTTAATTTGTGAAGAATTGTTAAAAATACCAATATCTATTGATAAAATTGTATATTAAGGAAAGGATTGATTAATGATCTATGCGCAGTTGTTGAACCAATACCTTGTCTGTTGTCAATCCTGTAACTCTGACCACACATTTACAGAAATGCAAAAATAATCAATGGTATAGAACCCCTGATAGCCATTAAATATATATTTTCTGAGAGAGTCATTAGGGGTACGACCATTAATAGATCTAAAACACAATTCTACAAAAAAGGTTCAAAACATCACACCAGTTTGGGACATATGGGGGGTCAAGCATATTAGGTTCTGTCAACCCTAATAGAAAATCTTCTATCCAATCAAAAAAATTCCTGTGGGGGACTGTTACCGAGTTTTAAGTTTGGGTCACCCCCCAGGATAATACATGAGTCTTTAAATTGATCTTGGGCCAATAGATCATTGAGACAATATTTTAAAATTACCAATGACGAGTCATCCTTGTGTTTTAAGGGGTGTTACAAATGTTAATTAACAAAAATGCAGTGTTTTCTTTCTATAGTTTGTATGCAGTGGTGAACATTACGTGCCCCAATCTTATAGGACTGGATAGAGAACTTAACTAACACAACCATACCTCCCATTGGTCTACCTCTTTGTCTTTTTGTGGCCTTGATTAGCTGCACCCAGTAACCATCCAGGACTATATCTATGGTGGACCAGCTTTCTTTCCAAAACATTATATTGAATGTAGACGATCTATTAAAGACTGATAAGGACAAACATTTCTTTTGTGCACCAGCTATATTCAAACTTATTATATAGAACACATTTGATAATTGGGGGTTCCACTCATACTGGTGCAGGGATGATGACATTATTAAAATCTGCAACAGTATCGATTGTGGGAATGTGCCCCGATTGTTCGTTTGTGAGGCCCTATGATTTGGGAGTCAATCAGAGATATTCAAATCTATTACAAGCAACTGGAATGTCAATGAGGAAGTTTGGTGCTATTAAGGGCAATTGCCTAGCCTGCGTCACTTAGGATCTTCTTGTGATACTAGTGCTACCAAGTGTTTGAATTACCTACTCACCTGGCTGCCCCTCCTTGAACAAAGGGGGCGGGTTCCTTAAATAATCTTTTCTATCTAACAATGGCAGTGGATAAGATATGATAGTGGTAGGATTATAAGCCTATTCCTTTCAGGGCAGGTTCCCAGGGAGGAGTTAATAATCTTCTGTGTAACAACCGGGTTACAAAATGTTACAACAATGCAGTCCCCTCTTGTCTGGTTCTCTGTTAGTCCCACCCAATTAATCCTGTGAGCTATTAATATGTTTTTGGGGTTAACACACAAACCCTTCCTTCTGGTATTGATCCAGTGGGTTGCCTTATCAATGAGTGACACCATAGATTCAAATGAGCCTAGTGTTAGTTGATCGACTCCCACTATAACTCCAACCAGCGGGGAAGCTGCCGATTGTGAATGCAAAATTGGCAACTCACTAGGGTTAGTCATTTTGGGTTCCACCATTGGGAGATTATTAGAGTGTGAGATAGTAGAGATAGACGGTGTCGCCATCAGTGTAGGGGCACTATGAACTTGACCATAGACTCTCTGTGGGAGTCTCTTTCCCATTAAGCTATTCCTCTGGGGCAATGGGTTCACCCGGATGTTACATAGACTTGATGTATCAGGATTGACAGAGCAGCACAATGATTAATAACTGCTAAGGGATTGGGGTCAGAATTAGGCAGCACTTTAGTTTTCAACATGTCAATCAGTGAAAACACATCCTTTTCTAGTCCTCTTAAAATATCATCAATAAAATAATTAAAAACTGATCTCTTAAAACGTTTTAACATTACATTATTTCCTGCGTTTTCACATCAAAAAAGTAATGGCTGATAAACAAGTATTAATTGCATCCTCAACTTTGCATCTCTAAGGCCACTGGCTATACCGCTACCAACACTGTAATCCACTCTGTCAAGTCTGTGTCATTGATTGGTGCTTTGTTGACCTGAGCCTATTCGTGGCCCATAGCTACTATCAGGATATGAGATGGAACCTCGGTGCTTGTGGTTGCAAACTGCAGGTTGTGGGATGACTCCTCGAATGGAGGAGAGTGAGTCAAACTCACATGAGGGGGCAAAGTAGTAGTTCGTTCAGAGTGGATTGCTCCCTCAGTGCGCTTAACTGCTATTTCTATGCTGCCTGACTTTCATATGGTGTCTGAGAGAGCTATTTCAGCCTGTAGGATCTTTGGCTCCAGTTTATCAGAAGCTTCTTTAAAAAGGGAGCCCAAATAATGTTGATTAATAGATGGCTTGTTGCATTGCCCTTTTTGGGGGTTTTCACACTGTTCCCTCCTGCAGGGACGTTCCTTTTCTTTTTTTCATGCTCGTAAACCGATAGACATAGACCCAGAACAGATAAGTTCAAAGGCATGGAGGGCCACCAGTCACTACTTCAACATTGAGAACACAACGAGAAGCTCAAAGGCCAGGGGCAAGGCCAGGCCATCAGTCTCGCGTTTGGTTGTTAGATTTCTGATATTTAGCAGGAACAGAAGCATGAACCAGAGAACAAACCAGAGGCAAAGAAAGCGAAAAATGCATACCAATGTCAGATTGAGATAGGAGGGGGTCAACAAGTAATCATAGCACTTTACCCTTGTGGCTTTTAAACTCTCATGAATCTTATATCAATCTTGTACCACTCTGTTATCAGTCTTATATTGGGGAGGGCAAAAGAGAAAGGAGAGAATTAGAGTGAAACTAAAACCAGCCCTTTCAAAGCTGCCAGTCCCCTTGCACAATTACAAGGCGCCTCCCACAGTCAGCTTTCAGTTTTGCTGTGTCTATGCCTGCCGAATTATCTCACCTCTCTACACTGCCTTCTGGGGACACTTGCAATCTTACTTCACTCGGTTCAGTTTGGTTCCACTCGATCACAATTGTCGCTCCAAGGTCCACAAGAAGGTACAAACGGAGGGAGGGCAGCCGACATACTCAGAAACCACAGGGAAATTGCAGGGCAACAGCCACCCTGCCAGCTACTTGCACTTGGCCTCGCTGCTTCAGATGCTCCCTAGCCCATCCTCCTCCCTCCCACGTCCTCGAATGTAGCTCATGGCAGGGCAACAGCCTGCCCCGATAAACATAGTCTTAGAATTCTCTGTCCCAAACCCCCTTGACCACAGTCACAAACGACACAAAACACAAGCATGACTTCCACTCAGTCACTGCACTAAATCACAGTATTTAACAAATATACTGACCATAGTTTGTCAATGCCACCTTTCACCAGAAACATGAATACAAAATCACCTGTTGTACAACCATACCAGCACACATTGCCCAAGTATTTCCAAACTACGTGCATCAACACTGCCGCAACTGGGTGCCTTTCCGCCCGCCACTTGTTATACTAATACCCCACCCAAACCAACCTCAACCCATCTTCTGCAGGTCCCTAAATGCCAATATGGTGATCAAATTGCAAAAGTCATGATATATAATACCAAATGACATACCATAAAATAAATCAGCATTACATAACAGTAGCAGAATGCACAATGTGTACTAGATTTAACCCTCCAATGGATCACTAGAGAGCTGCACAGTAACTATCACCTGGGGTCGTATTTCAGAAACATTACACCAATGAAAGTGCAGTTTTACATGGCATTAGCAGTAGGGAAAACAGTGTGCTAATGCCAGAGACATATTCCTTCAATACATGGTTGCCCTAGTGCCAATACAAACTGCTGCCAGCACTAGGACACTTTTTGGCCTGGCGCAACAATCATTTGAAAGCATACTTTATTTCTGTACTAGGGCAATTTTTATTTGAATGCCCTGGAAAGCTGCAGTTACACTGTTGCAAAATGTCTGTACTATGACTCCTGAATGTCTGCTTAATATACACACACTATTAATTTTTCTAATCATCATTTTCCAGAGGGCTGGATAGTGTTCAATGCAGGGCATTGTGCATATCCTAGTGGGAGGGGTTTTGGTACAATGATACTTTGCTTAAGATAGTAACATCCTTCCACCAGCCCTTTTTGTCCACTGGCACAATGTTATATAATTTGCTCAACATACGACGTTTGGTTTAAGCTCTCAAACAGGATCCCACCCCAACGTGAAATCTATTCGTAGGGTTACCATGGAGAAATGTAATCACGTTCAGAAAAATGACACTAAAACAAACCAAATAATGTACTCCAGCACACGTTTGGCGTGTACTTTAGAGCACATGCTTCTTTCGAAACATGTAAAACGGTGTGGGAAGAACATCTATGAGCTCAGTCTGTACAGGTCCATGTTTTGTAATCTCTTCCCTCAAGCGCAAACAATATGTTTAACAACCTTATCAGCTGTACCGTAAGCAAAATAGTAATTAATCATCTCTTTTTTGTGTGCTGTTTGCTCTTTCTGTTCCATATATCTTTTCACAATCCCAAAGTAAAATAAACCGAGAACAATTTGTTTCCAGTCTAGTGAGAAGGCGAGAAATTAATTGACATTTAGGAAAAAATCGAATCACCTTTTAGTTGTAAAAACGGTGCTATTGTAAGCACATAATGCTTTTTATTTTCTGGCATAATGGGCAGACCGGGAGGCACCTTTTAAAAAACATATATTGCTACAAACATGTCTGACAGAATTCAATGCCTTCAAACAATATGACAGCTAACAAGGATTCTTTGTTGAGCCTTTCATTTCCAGCATAATGCTTTACCGAAAATGTTGGTGCCTGACTCACACTACACTGCCTCTGATCACTCGCTTTTATCATCCGCAACCTCCCATTGCCATGCCATAACCTTCAGCTACCTCTGCTTGCTCACTTCTCTGAACCACTAGTCTTCAGGCTGAGACCCACAAGGTTTTCCAAGAATTATATTCATTCAAACGGCGCATAGAACGCTTTGCACGCAATGCAGATGCACCAAATGTGTCCCACGAACAGCTGCATAAACCATTGCCCAACATTGTTCAACTTCGTACAATGTGCCTTGAATAAATGCTGGAAAAATACAAAATAAATCAAAGCTGAAGATTGATTTTTATTGCTGTCTTTTCACTGCATTAATTGGTAAAAGTTGTTATGCCTTGTAGATTAGTATGTATTTAACTGTATGAGTGTGTGTGTATGTGTGTTTGCGTTCATGTGTCTAAAGCCTGCAACAAAAATCGAAACACCTGGTAGTTGCTTTGATGAATTCTTCAGAGTCATCACCAAGCCCCTAGAGTCTCCTGCCATCTGGCCAGGGGATGGCAGCCGCTAACTGATCCTGACCCTGGTGGTGGTATTCTGAGGATAGATCACACAGAAGGAGATGGCTTAGACAAGAGAAAAGCAGTATTCTTCCCTTGGCGTTGGAGAAGAAACCCTAATACAGGAGTTTATAATGGCCTGCTGTCATTCTTCATAAACCATTTAATTGTAAGGTCTTAAAACCCATTTCTGTTAAACGTCTGAAGCAGAACTTTCTACATCCTTCAAATATGCATAACCCCTCTAAAATATTTTAGACATCTGATTGTTGTGATGATTGTTCTGTTGATAGCAGTGCTCAGCAAAATAACTTAAAACACAACACTATTAATGATCCTTTGGACTACAATGCACACAAAACTTTAAGTACTGGGACAAAGAAGATGTGTAAAGAATCAATGAAGACAAATAGTACTGCCAAAAAGAACCTGCAGTCTAGTTTTTATCCATGTATTTTGCTGAGCGGGTCATTTACATCCAAGAATCGCCCACAGATGAAGGGCGATGAAGGAGAAGTTGGGCTAGGCTGAGAGTATGCAGAGCGGGAAGTGGAGTCACAGAGACAGGCAGAAGCACATGAAGGGGCCCAGCTGAAGCAGAGTGGTGTTCACAGACTGCCTCTTGTCACTCTGATGTACTGGTGTGGTTGGAGACCCAGTGGAGACTGACGGCCTACAAAGAAGAACCGCCAAGGCAGTGGCAGCTGCATAGGGGTTGTCAGCGGCACTGTCAAACTGAAAGGCAGCAACCTTACCAGTGAGGTTTCATGAGGCCAGCAAAGTAGCTGAGAGAGGTTTTGCAGGCCAAAGCAGCCATTCCTGAAGCAATACAGTATCGCAGCAACGTGACACGAGTCTGAGATGGCAGGCGCGATACCAGTGAGTTGGCCCAGTGAGAGTGGTAACCCCGGGGCGTTCCGACAGGCTCACAAACCCGTTAAGGGGAGGTTTTGAATACTAACCAACCGTTAAGGGGAGGTTCTGAATACTGATCAAAGAGACATTACAGGCAGAGAACATGGGGGCACATATGGTGCAATACTCCTGATAAGAGATGTTAGTTGTTGGAAATCTAAAACCAGAATTGCCTTAAGCCAAAAGACATTACAGATGAAGAGAACAAGAGGGCATATATGGTGCAATTCTCCTGACATGAGATGTCAGTTGGGGGAAACCTGAACCAGCATTGAGTTAAGCCAAAAAGACATTGAAAGAGAAACAAGGAGGCAATAATTGGCAAATTCTCCTGGCATGAGATGTCAGGTGGGTGAAATTTGGAGCAAGCATTTCCAAGAATCAAGAAAGATTGTTTGAACGTTTGACAGAGTGAGCTTGGTCTAGGGGATACTAGCATGGGGGAAATTGGTGCAAGTCCTAACACTGGTTAAACCGTTATACCACTGAGGAAGTACAATTGTATGATATTTAATAAAACTGTGAATTTTTGGGAAAATACCTGTTGAGAGCATCAGTAGTGAACCTTTTGGAAAGTGATACCTGGCAGGAGAGATCCCAGGGGATCTGTGTGAGCCAAAATGGGAATATTCCTGGCAGGAAAGTAAACCAGGATATCCAGAGTTGTCAGTTGAACATTCCTGGCATGTGAGTATACCAGGACATCCAAAGCTGTGTTAAAGATGAGTTTTTGTTCGATAAGGCCTTTGTTAAAATTTTAACATTCTACTTTGCCATCCTAAGAACTATAGAAGACTTTCTTTTCATATACTGTAACTTTTGTTACAGAAAGAGTATTTGCTCTGCCAGCTTAAAGACTCTGAAAGACTTTTCTCCAATAGAATTCAAACTGTGCGATAGAAAGCACATGTGCTTTTCCAATTTAAAGAGAACACTGGTGAAAGAGACATTGTGCCTCATCACAAGTTGGGTGGAGCAGTAAAAATGTGGTGAGTTGGGTGGAAAATTGGGAATTTACCTGCAGCTCTTAGCTGGGGGGTAAATCTGCTGTCTTTCTGCCTATTTCCAGCACAATTACCGCAGCACTATTATACTTTTTCATTAAATGGCTAAGGGGAAACAAAGCTAAAACTTGGAGACAAGAATTGTTTTGTTGAAAATGTATATATATGGTTTTGCATAATTTGTTGGAAGTGAAAACAAAAATTATATTGCACCTTTTTCTTATTTTGTATGTTAGTGTGAGGGTTAGATGTGATTTGTCCACAAATCACTTTGCTTTAGTTTTGGTTTCATAGGTAGGGACATTTTCTTTTGGTTCGTGCAAGATAGGCCTTTTTCGAACCCCATTTTTTTCTTTTATTATATATCCCTAATGTTGAGAACACTATAATGTTGCTGCCACTCATTGCTGACCGCTCACATTGCTGATGGCATTTTATTGCTGCATTGGTAGTTTCCGTGCAGAGAGGATCTGTCCTACCAGTTTGGGCAGGGCTGCTGCCATTGGTGGCAGTGCCTGACTGATTTGCATATGGCTGGACACCTTTTGCAATGGCCCAGATGGGCTAGAAATGGTGGCATGGAATGTTGCCCAGAGCAGTGCCAGTGGTTCAGATTGATTCAAAACCTTCCACCCATCACTTTTTTGGTTTCAGTTTGTCTCCCTATGTGAGAGAGCTTATGCCTAGACATGGGTCCCTTGCTCAATGCGCCTTAGGAAACCCACCAGGTGGGTGCTGACTAGCCATGGCTAAACACTCCTGTCGTGGTTGCTGGGCACAAACCTCCATACACCAATCACTCCCCCTTTTTGTATAGCTGCAGCTTTAATAATTCTTTTTTTAAAAAAATCTGAGTATGAAATATAAATGGCAAAAGACAGTACTGATACAATGGTACTCTTAAAAAGTGGCAATAAAATAAATGGCTGCTCATGAAGTTATTTAAAGTGGATGATGATAAAGTATACATAGTTAGGAAATTGAAGATTTGGGCTAGGTAGGGTGGATAAAGTTCAAAAACAGGTAAAGCATGAGTTGGACACAAACAATTAGAGTACAGTGCATAGAAAGTTCTACAATCATGAGAACAAAACTACATAAAGTGTTAGCTTTCATACTTTCCAAAATCAAAATCACAAAAAGAAGACTATATTTACTAACCAAAATGCAAAAATGGCCAACACATTTTGAGTGTAACCTATAAACAGAGAAACACAGAATTACAACAGTAACATCACCCTATGACAAACACCAAAACACACACATCATACATACCCTTTTCATAGAAATTACTAGAAATTCAAGCTGGAAATCATTTTCATGGAAATAGAAAGACTGCAGATATCATGGCTGGTTTGAAAACTGTGTGGCTGATTGGAGACAATTGGCTGTTTTGCTTATTGGCTTTTTGTGAGAAATGCAATATTAACATGGACCTTGGTTTGAGAGATTTTACAATTAAATGGTTTGGATTGCGGGGAATGTGTTTGTTACAGGTTTTTACAAATTGTTCAGTCTGTGAAAAATGGAAGGCACCCAGACATCATTCTAATTTATTGTGGAGGCAATGCTTTGGGGAATGTACGCAGTGTGTCCCTTACTTTAATGATGAAACAAAACTTGGAAAAACGAATCATACTTTTTCCTCAAACCCTCTTTATCTTTTCCAATCTTACTCAGAGGCAAAAATGTTGATGGACCACCAAAGGTAATGGGAAATTGAAAAGTCACAGAGAAATGTTAATAAAGTAGTTTCAGCATTCATGAGAGACAACAACCAATTATGGATGTCAAACAACAACATACAATTCTACATGGCCAATTTCTATAGACGTGATGGAATACACGAGCGATGAACCAAATACATTGTTGCTTCAAAACATCAAAACAGTACTCCAAACGTGCTAAAATACTACACTCAGTGTAGCCCAACACAGTCCTTTATGGACTACCTATCAAATATAAATACACAAATAAAATAATCCCCAAAACATTTTTTTGAATATAACTGCCATTAAAGTTCATGGACTTTTTTTATTACTGTGGTTACAAGTTGAAGGGGGGGGGGTCATTTCAGGGTTTATAATACAATAGAAGTTAAAAGATCAATACAATTAAATAATACACATGTAGTTATGTAAGGCAGATGAAGAACAAGAAAGCACAGTATAACACATGTCAGTAAACTAGGTGGGGATACATTTAAAAGGTACAATTACACAAGTTATATATAATACCATGGGTGAGAATATACACACTGAAATACAGTGTGTGGGGCATCTAAAACTAGAGTAAGGTGGCTCTTATTTGTATCGTTTTTTATTAACAATTGTGTTATTTTTTTCTCCACAGTCTCACATGTAAGACAGTCTGAAAATACACAGCCAAAATAGATAAGAATCCCAGATACATAACGTATCACTGACCATGGCCTTTGCCCTGCCCTCTCCCTTTTCCCCCACAATACATGCTGTTTCTATGATGCAGTTTGCTTTGAGATGTCGGCTATTTGAGGCTATTGCTGCAGCTACAGAAAGCTTTGTGCTGCAATCTCAGTCCCTGCCCCTCCTATATTTTCCAAATTTATCTTTGTGTCCTCAGGAAAACTCCCCACCTCTAGACTAAAGTCATTTGCAAATATTTTAAACTGCAAATAGCTTTTTAACTACTTTTAATTTCCCATTATCCCAGAGAGAAAAATAAGATGGCGGTCATCTCATTTCTAAAAAAAAAACAGTTTTGGGTAAATCCCTGAGATGTAGCTATCTGTTTTTGACAAGGGGGTACCTCTTTCTCCATCAAATATTGAAATAACTACTTGACGGAATAATCCCAAACCATGCATGGATCGCGATCATCGCTTCATCCCCAAGCTGTTTTGAACCTGGTCCAAATCTGTCCAGTGGTTTCTGATGTGCACTTTGGCAAAAATGTACCTTGTTTGTCTACGGGAAAATGAAAAGGAAGTAGGCTGCACTTTTGGAAAAACAAATCTTTATGAAACTTTGCAGTCTGGTGGGGGCCTGTGAGTCCTTAATTACTTTCAAAATGCCAGTCAAATCTGTTACTCGAATCAAAAGTTATTAATGATATAATTTTGAGGGGTTCTTATGGGAGTCCGACTCTCCTCAACTATAGGGCGGTGTTAGGGAGATTTATCTTTGCTGGATTTCTAAGATTTCCTTTTTCACCTGGTAAGAGTGTAAGCTTTCTTTCCACTTTTAGATGTGTTTTACTGTGTGTTTAACATTTTTGTGTTCATAGACTGTGGAGCTTCACCTACTCCATAGGTATCATATTTTTACTGTGTGTCACACACCACCTTTAGTGCAGTGACACAGGGTTGTCATTTTCAGACTTCCTACTTTAAACTCCATTTTCTGGGACTGACTACTGTCTCCCAGAACATGTAAAGTTGTCATTGACTTTATTAGTCTTTTTAAATGCACAGACCCAGTACAAACTATCTGACATAGAGTACTGGAAAGGGTTAATAGTTATCCATTTTTGTCTGTCTCTCATGGAACATTATTTTGTTCCCCTTTCTTTAAGATTTGGCTGGTGGCAGTGTTATCTATCGTATTTTTCCTACCAAGGTCTATGAAAATAGCCTTGGTACTGTTTTAGGCTAAGTTAGTAGCCTCAAACTTTAATCCGCTGGACCCCATTTACTTTTATTTGGTTCTGGCTGAGTTTATTCGCCATTTCTTTTTGCAAAGGTTTTTCTCGTGTTTTACTATGCACACCAAACCAGGTTTGGTTCCTTTGTTCACCTTCCTTTGGCGGGCTTCTGCACAGAAGCCCTCCTTAGGCGCCTGAGAGTCTGGGTAGAGCGGATGTGAGGGAGGGGTTTTAGGACCCCTGCAAAGGTTTTCCTTTGAAACTCAAGTCACACTCTTGTTTGATTGGCTAAGTGACTGTCCTGCCAGGACAGCCACCCTGCTGTGTGATTGACAGCCAGTCTGTGTGAATGGGGGAAAACTGCATAAAAAGCAGGTCTCTGGGACTTGGAAGGCAGAGTCACCACTGGATCAGGAGAACCGAAGAGAAGCTGAAAGAAGAGGACCACCACCACAACTGAACCTCCTGGTGAAGCCCTGCTCTGGGTCCGAATCTCCAAACTTGGGCGACAGAAAAGATCTGCAAGTAATCTTGCTCCATTGAGCTGGTGGGAAAAACCAGTTTGCCAAATGCCAAGCAAGGCCTCCCTCTCCTGGTTGAATTTGCTGTGCATAGCTGCAGTGAACCGGATAGTCGAGAGGACCGGACCCTGTTTGGGTTTTAATGAGCGCACCTTTTATTCATCGCTTTGATCTGCTGCTGGTTTCTTCCCTGTGCAGTGCAGGACCCTCCTTCGTGTCAGTTTGACAGTCACTCCCGGAACCGTGAGCCTTCAGGATCTGCTAGGAACTTCTGCCTCAGCTACAGCATTCTTCTTCTTCTTCTTCTTCTTCTTCTTCTAAGGTACTGTTTAAACCGGTTATTCGTTTCGATTGTGCGCAGTGAAAGTGTTTTAAATCTTTCGGCAATCCGAGGGCTTGTCCTTCTCTACTCTTAAATAACTTTTCCTTCAAACAACTTTGTTTCGAACTCTTGGCAAAGACTTCACCGCAAACTACTCTGAACTGTGTGATCCTCTGCAAAGACTCTGAACCATTAACCTTGGCCCGGGCCTATTGATTTGAATCCTCATTGTAGCAAGCCTTTTCTAGATTGCCCTGCTTCTGCGTACTTACTTGTTGGTGTTGTGTATAACCTTGTCTTTCCCTCCCATTTCAATTGCTGGAGTGCCATTATGCTCACACTCCATTTTGAGCTTAACCTGTCCAGAATTGATTGGGTGTTGTGTAGTATATTAAGAGTGGGATTTTTCTGCTGCTTTATTTAGTGAACTGTTTTACAAATGAATGTGTAAATAAATGTATATTCTTTTACTCAGAAACCTTGGTTCAGTGTTTGTTTGAACCATAGTAATAACTGTCCTTTGTGTAACTTCTGATAAAGTTCACTTTACTCTTGAGATAAATCTGGCTGCTCAGCTATCGCTACCACTTTACTGTGTAGTACAGGCTTGTACCAAAGGTGAATTTGTATTTACACGTGTAGTCCTAATTGTGTGTGGTGTTCCCAAAGGGTACTGCATATGATTCGGCCTAATAGGCGGCTATCACCACCCTATAATGTATATATATATATATATCTATATATATATATATATATATATATATATATATATAGATAGATATATATATATATATATATATAGATAGATATATATATATATATACCACAAAAAAAACGTTGTTGAGGGCATGTCATGGTTAAGTTGCCCTACGAAAAACCTGTGCACTTCACTAAAGAAACATTTTCGCCCTCCCCATTGTGGTTCAAATTAAAAACAAAAAACCCCTGAAATTCGCCAGTTATGGGAGACTGAGCCCCCTTACTTGCCATCGCCACTGTGCACTGCTACCACTAACATCCAGAACATGAAAGCTGTCCTGTAAAATGTCACTGATGACATCACTGACAACATCACATGTTTAGCCTATTTGTTTTCGTTGCCTACCATACATACATATATATATATATATATATATATATATATATATATATATATATATATATGTACATTCAGTAAATAAACTTTGTTAAAGGGATGTTATACTTCACAGTGAATCCAAAAAACACTGCACATTCCCCCATTATGGTAAGCTAAGCAACCATAACTGCCCGCACCACTGTGCACTGCTAACACTAACACCCAGGACAAGAAAGATGACATCACAAAAAAAGCCTTCTTCGCTTTCCATTGCAGGCTGCAGAAAGAAAAATGAAACTGTTACCGTTATGGCAGCACCACATTTGTGTTCCTTGATAAATGTGTGGTTATGAGCAAGACTTAACCAGAAAGCCAGTCCCTGGTGGACATGGCGACCTCAATGCAATGTTCTCTCCCTTGCAGTAAAGGGCAGTAGCCATATCCCCGACATTGTGGGCACTACCCATACATAGAGGCTACAACTCAGAGACGGAAGCTGTACCGTTAAATATGAAAAGACTATCACATGCAGAACACAAAGCTTTTCAGTCGTTGTCATTGACCTTGAAATAGATTTGTTGTACATGTACTAATTTTTTTCTGTAAAAATGTGCGTAAAAACAGCAAAGGGGTACTGTACTTACGTTGCCATAAAATACCAAACAAACTCTGTGATGCGAAGCGCAATGACGTCAGAAATACTGGATGCAACACCATAACCACTCACCTTTCAACACAAAATTTTGTAAGTGACACAGGTGGAAAGGTGGAAAGATATGTGTATTAGGAAGGTGTAACCATATATTATTGTACAGACATTTCTGGGCATAGGGCATCTGGGTGACAGAAATTGGGCTGACACTGACAGAAATTGGCCTGACAGCACTAATGCATATGAGATTGGCCAGACCCTCCCGTAGCCAATGCAAGTGGTATGGAGTACCTTTCTCCATAACGTTCCTTGGCAGCTTTAAGAAATGCGTCCATATGGATGTACGTGCCGTGATGCAGCACCTACAAAAGAACACATTACGACCTGCAACGTAGCATGCCACATTGTGCAAATAGAGAGTA